>NW_027467719.1:1028202-1520702 GCF_046742065.1 Oratosquilla oratoria | reverse complement strand
CCCCATCATACTTCTCAGACACCTCATCTCAAACACATTGAAACTCCTTCTCTCTTCCTCTCTTATGTTCCATGTTTCTACCCCATACAGTGCCATTGACACAATCACTCCTTCATACAGTCTCCTCTTAGCATCCATTTCCAAATGCCTATTCCTCATTACACTTTTTAATCCACCAAGGCATTTACTCGCGTCTCTCAATCTACATTCTACCTCCAACTCCACTCCACCTTTTCCTGCCACATTCAAGAACATAAGAATAAAGGAGACTACAAGAGACCATTAGGCCTACACTAGGCAGCTCCGTATCCATCATCACCTGTCATCCCCATCCATAAAGTTGTCTAATCGTTTTTTAAAACAACTGATAGTTTCAGCGCTTACTACATGGTTACTAAGTTTATTCCATTCGTCGACCACCCTATTAGTAAACCAATTCTTGCCTATTTCCTTCTTAAATTTAAATTTGTCCAGTTTATACCCATTACTGCGAGCCCTGCCCTGTTGTTTTATTATAATGACCTTGTTTGCTTCACCCTTGTTATAGCCTTTGATCCACTTGAATACTTCTATTAGATCACCCCGCACTCTACGTCTTTCCAGAGAGTGTAAGTTTAGGTGCCTAAGCCTCTCTTCGTAAGGCAAATTTCCGAGTCCATGTATCATTTTGGTCTTTCTTCTCTGTACTGATTCTAGTGAATTGATGTCCATTTTGTAGGACGGAGACCAAAACTGTACCGCATAGTCAAGGATGGGTCTAACTATCGCTAGATAGAGTTTGATAATTAACTCTGCACTTCTATTCGTTACCGTCCTAGTAATGAAGCCTAATGCACTGTTAGCTTTATTTCTGACGCTAATGCACTGCTTCCTGGTTTTGAGGTCCGGACTCACCAGAACACCCAAGTCCCTCTCGCACTCAGATTTTTCTAAAAACGTGTTATCTAAATTGTTTCTATTTTCGGGGTTGTGTAGCCCTACGTTTAACACGCTACACTTAGAGATATTGAAGTTCATTTGCCATTTCACCGACCATGTTAACAATTTATTAAGATCATCCTGCAGAATCTCTGCGTCGTCTCCTGACCTAATTAGGCGTCCTATTTTAGTGTCGTCCGCAAACTTACTAACATCACTATTTATCCCATCGTCTAAGTCGTTTATGTACATAATGAACAACAAGGGACCCAAAACCGAGCCCTGGGGGACCCCGCTAGTAACATTGCCCCGCTAGTAACATTGCACCCAAGTATCTAAAACTATCCACTTTTCCAGTCGCTCTCCCTTAATGCTCACTTCCAGTCTGCTGCCACTTTCTACATCTCATCACCTTACTTTTACCCACATTTATCTTCAGCTTTCTTCTATCACACACTCTCCCAAACTCTGTCACCAACTTCCTTAATCCCTCCTCCGATCCAGCCACAAGCGCAGTGTCGTCCGCAAACAACAGCTGCCTCACCTCCCACTTTTCTCCATTTTCTTTAACCATCTCCAATATCTGACCCTCCACCCTTGCATTTACCTTTCGCACCACCCCATCCATGTACAAGTTGAACAGCCAGGGCGACATAACGCATCCTTGACGAAGTCCCACCTTTACCTCGAACCACTCACTCTCTCCATTTCCAATCCTGACACATGCTCTACTACTCTCATAAAAACTCTTGACACCTCCTAGAAGCTTTCCTCCTATCCCATATATCCGCAAAACCTCCCACAGTTCCTTTCTGTCTACCCTGTCATAAGCCTTTTCCAGATCCATAAAAGTCCAACATCCTTCCCCTTTCCTATAGCTTTCTCACATATTTGTCTTACCACAAAGATCTGATCTACACAACCTTTACCGGTCCTAAATCCACACTGTTCCTCACCAATTACTCCCTTTGTTCCTCTCCTAATCCTCTCAAACAAGATCCTCCTATAAGCCTTCCTAACTACACTTAACAAGCTAATCCCTCTGAAACTACTACATTCACACTTGTCCCCTTTTCCCTTGTAAAGAGGAACTATACAGGCACTCCTCCAGTCCTCCGGCACTGTACCCTCTATCCAGCAAACATTAAATAACCTCACCAGTCAGTCCACCATCACTGTACCTCCTTTTTTTATGACATTCTGCATGGCATCCATCCATACCAGGTGCCTTAGCTGCTTTCATCATCTTAACAGCTGCCTTCACTTCATCCTTCCTTATTTCTCCTCCATTCTCCTCACTCATCACTCTCATTTTCTTAGTATTTCGCACTGCAGCTATCTTTCTCTCCCTATCCTCCTTCACATTTAGCAACTCCCTAAAATACTCTGCCCATCTTCCCCTTACTGCCTTCTCTTCCATTATCATCTCTCCATCTGCACCTTTTACCTTTTCTTCCCTACTTGATTCGCCTCCTCTTCCTCTCCTAATTTCTTTCCAAAACATCTTTTTATTACTTTCAAAATTTTCTGTCATACTCTTACCCCATTTCACATCTGCTCTCCTCTTTGCCTCCTTTACCTTGTGTTTTACTTCTCTTTTCTTTTCTTTGTACCTCTCATATGACTCCCTCGTCCTATTTTCTTAGTATTTCGCACTGCAGCTATCTTTCCCTCCCTATCCACCTTCACATTTAGCAACTCCCTAAAATACTCTGCCCATCTTCCCCTTACTGCCTTCTCTTCCATTATCATCTCTCCATCTGCACCTTTTACCTTTTCTTCTCTACTTGATTCGCCTCCTCTTCCTCTCTTAATTTCTTTCCAAAACATCTTTTTATTACTTTCAAAATTTTCTGTCATACTCTTACCCCATTTCACATCTGCTCTCCTCTTTGCCTCCTTTACCTTGTGTTTTACTTCTCTTTTCTTTTCTTTGTACCTTTCATATGACTCCCTCGTCCTATTTTGTAACCAATCTGTGAAAGCTCGCTTCTTCTCTTCTACAACCTTTTTTGTTTCCTCATCCCACCATTCACTACCCTTCCCTCTATTTCCTCCTGTCCTTCTTGTTCCACACACCATCTTTGCACACTTTGTGACTCCCTCCTTGAACCATCCCCATTCCTCCTCCACTCCTAGCTCTACTCTATCCTTCACTCCCTCCCACTCCTCTCTCAGCTTCTTCTTGTACTCCTTTTCCTTTTCATTTAAAGATTTCACTCTAAGCACCTCCCTACCTTCTGCCCTTTTCCTCTTTCTCCATCTATCCTCCACTCTCAACTTACCTTCCACCAAAAAATGATCTGATATTCCCCCACCCTCTCCCCTTAGCACATGTACATCCTTAACTCTTCCTATTATACTCCTATCTACCACTACATAGTCCATTAACCCTCTATCTACCACCCTTCCCTCCACCACCCTCTCCTATGTGTACTTATGCTCGACTTTTTACAAAACACTGTATTTGCTATCATCAACTCTCTTTCTAGACACATCTCCACCATCAACTCACAACTACAACTCTTTCCTGGAACTCCACATTTCCCAACCACTCCGTCAATTGGTTCATTTCCTACCCTAGCATTAAGGTCTCATAGTACTATTACATTGACATTTCTACCTAATCCCTCTATGCACTCATTTAAATCTATCCAAAAAGCCTCCCTTTCTTCTAAACTCTTCTCACTACCAGGCCCATATCCACTTACAAAAACCCACATCTCCTTTCCCACTTTCACCTTCATCCACATTATCCTTGAGGAAACCTCCTTCCACTCCACTACACATTTACCTATCTCTTCGCTTACTAGTATAGCCACCCCTTCCCTCCCTCGCCCTCTCTTCACTCCTGATAACCTCCCACTTACACTCCCAAACTTACGCTCGCCCTTCCCTCTCAACTTAGTTTCACTCAAAGCCAACACATCCATCTTTCTTCTCACAAACATACTACCTATCTCTTCCCTTTTACTCTCATCTGTACTACATCCACACACATTAAAAGACCCAAACCCTAGGGTGCTGGTTGGAAAACTCCTAGACCCTCTTATGCCTTTACTTTTTTTAGGAATGTCCCCTTTGGGGCTACAGGGGGAAGGATGCCTGGTCCCAATCCCTGTCCCTTTTTTTCTCGCCTCTTACAATCTAAGTGGAAATACTTGGTGGCAGTATTCTTTTGCCCCCACCACAGGGTAGGTAGGCGAAAAAGGAAATGAATATTCAGAGAAATTGTACAGGACAGTAACAAGGGGTTGGGGGACAGCATAACGGAGGGACAGTCTTAGTATTAAACTTAAAGTGAGTACATATTTTGTTTAATTTGGGTGATATTATCCCATCCACATTAGCTAGATATTATATAAACATTATATAAAATGATTTTGTGCATATTTTTTCAAGTAATGACATTTTGTAGCCTTGTTGTAGATGTATAACTATAACAAAGGACAGCGAGAAGGTACACAGTACTACTCAGACACACGCACGCACACACACAACTGTAGCACACCCAACAACAAAACACACACACACACACACACACACACACACACGCACGCACGCACGCACACACTTCATCGAACGGACGGCGTAGAGGACGTTCTGAAGAAAAAGTGAAATTTTCGTGGATCCCAAAGCAAAAGAAGTACCTATTGTATTTACAGGGTGGGGGGAAATTGCTCGTGGTGTAGGGGGAAAGTGAGGAAAAAGGAGAAGGGGAGGGATTACTGAGGGAAATGGAAGGAAATGAGGAAGGGGAGGACTTGGTACAAGAGGCCAGACGGCTTGTAAACAAACGCCGACCCGATGATTTGGATTTCGATGATGGGACTAACAAAAATGTAAAGATTAGAAACATAGCTAAGAGCAGTGCAATGGAAGGTGAGGATAATAATTTCCAAGGATTTAATGAGGGGGCGGCGGATACCAACCTCCCCCGACTGGCAAAACTGGAGGAAAAACTTGAACAAATGACTGAACATTGGGAGATTAGGTTCGGTAAAATGTCAAAAATTGCAGAGAGAGTTGAAAAACTGGAAGAACTAGAGAAGGCGAACAAAAACTTAACTGATGAAATAGAAGAACTAAAAAGACAGTTAAGAGAAGTAAAAGAGGAGAATTAAGAATTAAAGAGGAATAATAAAGAAAACAAAGAGGCCATAGCTAAAGAAGCTAAGGGTTGGAAGACAATCCAAGAAAACAGTAAAGTTGTATTTACAAAGGATTACAAAGGCAAAGCATGCCGACAGGAGACCTTTTGATCCATATCTAGGTCGGATGCAAAAAAAAAAAAAAAAAAAAAAAATCATATTAATAATAAATTAAAACTATAACAATGTAAATAACAATTAAAATACATAAATAAATGAATAACAAACAGGTAAATAGTAAATGATAATAAATTGACATATAACTAATAATAAATGAAAATCAGACAGACAAATTATAACAAAACAAAAACAAATAATATAACATAAATTATAATCATTACAGCATCTTACTTAGGTATTTATCTAAATGATTCTTAAAGCTTCGAACTGAACTACATTGCACTACCTGTGCAGGAAGTTTATTCCATTCATTAACTACACGGTTGGCAAAGTTGTTTCTACCTACTTCCAAATTGAATCTATTTCCGGACAGTTTGAGACCATTGTTTCTTGTCTGATTCTCATTCAATGTGAAAATTTTGTCACTTTTGATGTTGTCAATTCCCTTTAAAATCTTAAAGACCTGTATCAAGTCACCTCTGAGTCTACGCTTTTTTAGGGAAAACAGATTCATGTGCTTAAGTCGATTTTCGTATGATTTATTTTTGATATTTGGAATCAGTTTTGTGGCTCGCCGTTGTACTTTTTCCAGTCTGTCAATGTCTTTAATGAGATTCGGTGACCATACGGAAACAGCATATTCCAAATGTGGACGAACTAACGATTTATATAGCTTGTTAATGAGTGATGGACTTTTGAAATCAAAAGATCGCGCAATCAATCCCAGAATCTTATTTGCTTTCTCAGAGGCTGAAATACACTGCTTGGATGATTTGAGGTCGTTACTGATAATTACGCCGAGATCTTTTTCACTATCCACTTTTGTTAACGAATTTCCAAATAACTTGTAATCGTACTTGCTGTTATTTTTACCTATGTGCATTACCTTGCATTTACTTGTGTTAAATTTCATTAGCCACTTTTCAGACCATTGCTGTAATTGATCTAAATCTTCTTGAATATCTAATTGGTTTGAGTGATCATTTGCCACTCCGCACAGTTTTGTATCATCAGCAAATTTGGAAACAGTAGATTTTAGTCCATGGTCTATATCATTTATATATACTATGAATAGAAGTGGCCCAAGAACGGAACCCTGAGGAACTCCACTTGCAACACTTTTCCATCCAGAAGTTTTTCCATTTAAAACAACTCTCTGTTTTCGACCTTTCAACCAATTACTAGTCCAACCTAATAGGCTACCACTTATTCCATGCAAAGCTAATTTAGTAAGTAGTCTTTCGTGTGGGACGGTATCAAAAGCTTTTGCAAAGTCTAGATATATTAAATCTATATTGTTTCTTTTGTCATAATTCGAGATAACTGTGTTGTAGAATTCGAGTAAGTTAGTCACGCAAGAACGTTTCCGTCTGAAACCATGTTGGCTATCATTTATCAAACGGTTACTTTCTAAATGATATTCGATAGCATCTCTGATGATAGTTTCCATTATTTTTCCTACGATCGAAGTCAAACTAATAGGCCTATAGTTATTTGGTTTCTTTTTGTCACCTTTTTTGAATATGGGAGTAACGTTAGCTAGCTTCCATTCTCTTGGGACATCTCCGGATATGATGGATTTCTTGAAAATGATTTCTAATGGAACAACAATCTCATTTTTCATTTCCTTTAAGATTCTTGGATGCCAACCGTCAGGCCCTGGTGTTTTATTAACTTTGAGTTTGTCTATACACCTTTTAATTGTTTCTTTTGTTATATTTACCGTAGTGAGTAAGTTTACCCCAGACTTTTCACAGGTTTCAGTTTGGAATTCACTTTGAGGTGTTTCGTTTACGAATACCGAGCTAAAATAATTGTTTAAGAGATTACACATTCCTTCATTTGAATATTCAAGTTGACCGTCAGCAGATAATAGTGGACCAATGTGATTCCTAACAACCTTTTTATCTCTAATGTAACTATAGAATTCTTTGGGATTCTCTTTGGATTTCTCAGCGATGTTAATTTCGTATTGTCGTTTTCTTTTTCTTATTGTCTTTTTTAAATCTCTCTGTATTGATACATAACTTTCATAGTCATTAGATGCACCCGAGCACTTATATTTCTTATAAGCCTGTCTCTTTTTAGCAATACTTTTTTCAGTTTCTTTGTCGAGCCACTTTGGGCGAGCCTGATTTGGGGGACGTCTGTCCTTAAAAGGAATGTAAGTTTGACATAATTAAACAGCAAATGAAAGAACAAACTGAAGACTCAGTTATCAAAGTGATGAGACAGAAGGAGAATATTGTAAGAGACTTAGCAGACAAAAAGAAATGTATAATTATATTAGGAATGGAAGAGAAACATAACCCAGATAGAACCTCAAGAATCAAAGAGGAAAATGAAAAAGTAAGCAGTTTACTACAATTAGTTCAGGAAGATGAACCAGAAATAATGAAACAAATCGAAGAGAAGTTCAGACTCGGAAAGTATAGTACAGATAAGACCAGACCAATTAAGATTAAATTCAGGTCACAAACGACGGCAGAGAACATCTTATCCAAAACAGGGAAACTAGCAACAAGTGAACAATATAAAAAGGTATGGATAAAAAGAGAAATGAATAAAGAGGAAAGAGAGGAAGAAAAAATAAAAGACTTGAAGCTAAGGAAAAAAACGAGAACAGAACAGAGTCACAAAAAGATAGATTCTATTGTAGAGTAGTGAATATGAAACTAAGGAAATTCGACATACAAGAGAAAAACAAAAGGGAAACAGAGAACACAATGGAAGTGGCAGAAAACTAAGAGTGTCTTACACAAATATAGATGGATTAATAACAGGATTGAATAAGCTGAATGATTATTTGAAGGAAAAAGATCCAGACATAATGGGAATTGTAGAAACAAAATTAAAAGGTCCACTACCACCCAACAGTGTAGGACATGATGCATATAATTACTGGATTAGAAACAGAGAGACAAAGCAAGGGGGTGGAGTTATGTTCCTGACTGAGAAGGATATAAACGTGAGGTGTGTCACATATGGAAGGAATAGAGTAGAGATGATTATGATCGAAGTGGAAGACAGAGATAAGAAGAGCAGAAAGTTTGTGATAAATTATGTGCCTCCGAAAACAGCCTCGTGGGAAGAGAGTGAACATAAAAGTATGTTAGAGGACACAAGGATAACATTAAATAAGATAATGGAAGATGGAGGAAGAATAGTTATGATGGGCGACTTTAATTGCAAAGAAACCTGCTGGGAAGAGATTACAGTAAAGGGTGGAGACGGCTCATGGGGAAACGCTCTACTTGAGATGATTACTGACAATACAATGATACAGTGGATACAGGAGAACAGTAGGTATAGAAATGAGGAAGAACCATCGAGACTAGACCTAATAATTACATCTGAACCTAGAATAGTGGACAAGATTGAATATAAAACACCAATAAGTAAAAGTGACCACATATTGATTGAACTGGAACTAAATGAAAAAAAATACATGAAAAGAAATTAACAATATAGAAAAGGAAGAATGATGTATGAAAAAACAAACTTTGATAAAATAAGAGAATTCTTTCAAAAAGAAAACTGGGAAGAAATATACAAAGAAGAAACAACAGTGGAAGAGAAATGGAATATTTTGACAAAAATTTACATAAGAAGGAGTGGAAAAGTATGTCCCAAGACAAAAACAAGAAAAAGAATATGTAAAATGCTGGTACAATAAAAGTTGTAGGGAATTAAAAGACAAAAGAGACAAAGCTTGGACCAGATGGAAAAAAGACAGATGACCTGAAAAATGGAAAATATATACTTGTTATAGAAATGAATATGTACAAACGTGCAGAGAGGAAAAGAGAAAATATGGAAAAGATGCCATAGAAAAGTGTAAGGATCAACCAAAACTATTTTACAGATTTGTAAACAACAAATTGAAAAACAAACAAGACTTGGAGAAATTAAGACAAGGAGGAGTTAAATACACAGAGGAAATTGAAATGGCGGAAATTATGAACAAACATTTTAAATCAGTGTTTACAAGGGAGAACATACAACCTGAAAAGATCGAATGGAAAGAGAAAGTCCCTCCCATGAAATAAATAGAAGTAACAAAGAACGAAATACTGAAACACCTGAGTAATCTTGATGTCAGAAAATCGCATGGACCAGATGAAATAGCAAACTGGATTTTGAAAGAATGCAGGAATGAACTGGTAGACAAATTACATAGCATGATAAACAGTTCCTTGAAAGAAGGAAAAGTTCCAAAAGATTGGAAAAAAGCAAATATAGTACCCATATATAAAGGAGGAAATAAAGAAGACCCTACGAACTATAGACCAGTCTCTCTAACAAGTACAATAGCAAAAATTTGTGAAAGAATTGTCAAAAGTAGATGGGTAAAATATTTAGAAAAAAAAGCAATGTGTTAAATCCAAGGCAATTTGGATTCAGACAAGGACGATCATGCGTCACCAATTTAATATGTTTCTATTCAAGGCTAATAGATATAATACAAGAAAGAGATGGATGGGCTGATTGTGCATTTCTAGACCTAAAAAAAGCTTTTGACAAAGTACCACATAAGAAGTTGCTTAAGAAATTAGAAACTGAAGGAGGAATGCAGGGCAAACTGCTTAATTGGATGGAAGACTTTTTGCAAGAAAGGAAAATGAGAGTAGTGATAAGAGACCAACACTCAAAATGGGATGAAGTAATAAGCGGTGTTCCGCAAGGAACAGTTCTGGCCCCAATAATGTTTGCTATATATATTAATGATATAGATGAAGGAATTGAAAGCTATGTGAGCTTCTATGCAGATAATGCAAAACTACTGAAAAGAGTGAACACGGAAGAAGATTGTGAATCACTACAGAGTGATCTAAATAAAGTACAGGAATGGAGTAGGAAGTGGGAGATGGAGTTCAACACAAAAAAGTGTAGTATAATGGATTTTGGAAAAAGCAAAAAAAGAATAACAGGATCATATAAATTGGGAGAAGAAGGAATAAAAAAAAAGTTGAAAATGAGAAGGACCTGGGAGTCATTGTTATGAATAATATGTCACCTGAGAAACATATAAATAAGATTTTTGGAGAAACTTATAATTTAATAAGAACAATCAAAGTGCCATTTACATACCTGGATGAAGAAATGGTGAAGAAAATTCTAATCACCCTGATAAGACCAAGATTGGAATATGCAGCAACGATATGGTCACCAAGTGCAAAAAAATGTATAAAAAAAAACTTGAAAGAATACAAAGAGCAACTACAAAATTGGCACCAACACTCTCAAAACTATCATATGAAGAGAGACTAGCAAAACTTGAACTACAGACACTAGAGCAAAGAAGAGAGAGAGGAGATTTGATAGCTATTTACAGAATCATGAAAAGCATAGAAATTACTGATAGAGAGAATCTGATAAAATGGGATGATAGAAATACAAGAGGACACGGAAAGAAAATAAAAAAAGACAGCTATAGAAGAGATGTGAAAAAGAACAGCTTTCCTCACAGAGTAATAGACAGTTGGAACAAGTTAGATGAGAAAGTGGTGTGTGCAAAAACAATACATGAATTTAAAAATAGTTTAGATAAAATGAGATATGAAGACGGGCACCACGAGCATAGCTCCCCTTCCCGTAAAATACAACTAGGTAAATACACACACACACACACACACACACACACACACACATTCGTCGGATGGACGACGAAGATTGGAGTTCCTAAGAAAAAGTGAAATTTTCGTGGATCTCAACGTCAAGGAAGTACCTTACTGTATTTACAGGGTAGGGTAAAGCTCGTGGTGCAGTGGGAAGGGGAGGAAAAAGGAGAAGGGGAGGGATTACTGAGGGAAATGGAAGGAAATGAGGAAGGGGAGGACTTGGTCCAGGAGGCCAGGCGTCTTGTAAACAAGCGAAGGACCGACGATTTTGGTAATGACGGGATTAACAAAAATGTAAAGATTAGAAATGTAGATAAGAGCAGCACAATGGAAGGTGAGGATAATAATTTCCAGGGATTTAATGAGGGGGGGGGATACCAACCTCCCCCGATTAGCAAGACTAGAGGAAAAACTTGAGAAAATGACCGAACACTGGGAGAGTAGGTTCGGTAAAATGGCAGAGATTGCGCAGAGAGTTGACAAATTGGAAGAATTAGTGAAGGTGAACCAAAACCTAACTAAAGAAATAGAAGAATTAAAAAGACAGTTAAAAGAAGTAAAAGATGAGAATGAGGAATTAAAGAAGTAGAACAAAGAGAATAAAGAGTCCATAGCAAAAGAAGCTAAGGGTTGGAAAAGAACCCAAGAGAACAGTAAAGTTGCATTTACTAACATAATAAAACAGCAAATAAAAGAACAAACTGAAGACTCAGTTATTAAATTGATGAGACAGAAGGAGAATATAGTAAGAGACTTAGCAGATCATAAGAAATGTATAATTATATTAGGAATGGAAGAGAAGTATAATCTTAATAGAACCACAAGAATCAATGAGAAAAAAGAAAAAGTAAGCAGTTTACTACAATTAGTTCAGGAAGATGAACCTGAAATCATGAAACAAAGTGAAGAGATGTATAGACACGGAAAATATAGTACAGATAAGACCAGACCAATTCAGGTTAAATTCAGGTCACAAACAACAGCAGAGAATATCTTAGCAAAGAATATCTTAGCAGGGAATATCTTAGCAGGGAAACTAGCAAACAGTGAACAATATAAAAAGGTATGGATAAAAAGATGAATGAATAAAGAGGAAAGAGAGGAGGAAAAAATGAAAACACAAGAAGCTAAGGAAGAAAACGAGAACAGAACAGAGACAGAAAAAGAGAAATTCTATTGGAGAATAGTGAATATGAAAGTGAGGAAATGGGCCATACCAGAGAAAGACAAAAGGGAAACAGAAAATACAATGGAAGTAGCAGAAAATTAAGTGTCTTACGCAAATATAGATGGATTAATAACAGGATTGAATGAGCTGAATGATTATCTGAAGGAGAAAGAACCGGATATAATTGGAATTGTAGAGACAAAATTAAAAGGTCCACTACCACCCAACATATAATTATTGGATTAGAAACAGAGAGATAAAGCAAGGGGGTGGAGTTATGTTCCTGACTAAGAAGGATATAAACGTGAGGAGTGTCACATATGGAAAGAATAGAGTAGAGATGATTATGATTGAAGTGGAAGACAGAGATAAGAAGAGCAGAAAGTTTGTGATAAATTATGTGTCTCCGAAAACAGCCTCGTGGGAAGAGAGTGAACATAAAAGTATGTTAGAAGACACAAGGATAACATTAAATAAGATAATGGAAGATGGAGGAAGAATAGTTATGATGGGCGACTTTAATTGCAAAGAAATCTGCTGGGAAGAGATGATCGTAAAGGGTGGAGACGACTCATGGGGAAATGTTCTACTCGAGATGATTATTGACCATACAATGACACAATGGATACAAGAGAACACTAGGTATAGAAATGAAGAAGGACCATCGAAACTAGACCTAATAATTACATCTGAACCTAAAATAGTGGAAAAGATTGAATATAAGACACCAATAAGTAAAAGTGACCACATATTGATTGAACTGAAACTAAACGAGGAAAATTTGCATGAATTGAAATGAACAATATAGAAAAGGAAGAATGGTGTATGAAAAAACAAACTTTGATAAAATAAGAGAATTCTTTAAAAAGAAAAATGGGAAGGAATATACAAAGAAGAAACAACAGTGGAAGAGAAATAGAATATTTTGACAAAAATTTATAAAAAAAAATAATAATAATAATAATAATAATAATAATAATAATAATAATAATAATAATAATAATAATAATAATAATAATAATAATAATAATAAAAAAGGAGTGGAAAAGTATGTCCCAAGACAAAAACAATAAAAAGAATGTGTAAAGTGCTGGTACAATAAAATTTGTAGGGAGTTAAAAGACAAAAGAGATAAAGCTTGGACCAATGAAGAAAGACAAAAGACCTGAAAATGTAAAATATATACTTGTTAAAGAAATGAATATGTACAAGTGTGCAGAGAGGAAAAGAGAAAATATGAAAAAAATCTCATTGAAAAATGTAAAGATCAACCAAAACTATTTTACAGATTTGTAAACAACAAACTGAAAAACAAACAAGATTTAGAGAAATTAAGACAAGGAGGAGTTGAATACACAGAGGAAATAGAAATGGCAGAAATTATGAACAAGCATTTTAAATCAGTGTTTACAAGAGAGAACATACAACCTGGAGAGATTGAATGGGAAGAGAAAGTCCCCCCTATGAAAGAAATAGAAGTAACAAAGAATGAAATAATGAAACACTTGAGTAATCTTGATGTCACAAAATCGCATGGATCAGATGAAATAGCAAACTGGATTTTGAAAGAATGCAGGAATGAACTGGCAGACAAAATACATAGCATGATAAACAGTTCCTTGAAAGAAGGAAAAGTTCCAAAAGATTGGAAAAAGCAAATATAGTACCTATATATAAAGGGAGAAATAAAGAAGACCCTACCAACTATAGACCAGTCTCTCTAACAAGTACAATAGCAAACATTTGTGAAAAAATTGTCAAAAGTAGATGGGTAAAGTATTTGGAGAAAAAAAAAGTGCTAAATCCAAGGCAATTTGGATTCAGACAAGGACGATCATACGTCACCAATTTAATATGTTTCTATTCAAGGCTAATAGATATAATATAAGAAAAAAATGGATGGGCTGATTGTGCATTTCTAGACCTAAAAAAAGCTTTTGACAAAGTACCACATAAGAAGTTGCTTAAGAAATTAGAAACTGAAGGAGGAATACAGGGCAAACTGCTTAAATGGATGGAAGACTTTTTGCAAGAAAGAAAAATGAGAGTAGTGATAAGAGACCAACACTCAAAATGGGATGAAATAATAAGCGGTGTTCCACAAGGAACTGTTCTGGCCCCAATAATGTTTGCTATATATATTAATGATATGGATGAAGGAATAGAAAGTTATATGAGCTTCCTTGCAGATGATGCAAAACTATTAAAAATAAAAAAGTGAACACGGAAGAAGACTGTGAGTCACTACAGAGTGATCTTAATAAAGTATGGGAATGAAGTAGGAAGTGGGAGATGGAGTTCAATACTAAGAAGTGTAGCATAATGGAATTCGGAAAAAGAAAAAAAAAAAAAAAGAATAATAGGATCATATAAATTGGGAGAAGAAGGAATAAAAAAGTAGAAAATGAGAAGGACCTGGGAGTCATTGTTATGAATAATATGTCACCTGAGAAACATATAAACAAGATTTTTGAAGAAACTTATAATTTGATAAGAACAATCAAAGTGCCATTTACATACCTGGATGAAGAAATGGTGAAGAAAATACTAATCACTCTGATAAGACCAAGATTGGAATATGCAGCAACGATGTGGTCACCAAGTACAAAAAAAAGTGTATAACAAAGCTTGAAAGAATACAAAGAGCAATTACAAAATTAGCACCAACACTCTCAAAACTATCATATGAAGAGAGACTAGCAAAACTTGAACTACAGACACTAGAGCAAAGAAGAGAGAGAGGTGATTTGATAGCTATTTACAGGATCATGAAAGGCATAGAAATTATTGATAGAGAGGATCTAATAAAATGGGATGATAGAAATACAAGAGGACATGGAAAGAAAATCAAGAAAGACAGCTAAAGAAGAGATATGAAAAAGAACAACTTTCCTCACAGAGTAATAGACATTTGGAACAAGTTAGATGAGAAAATGGTGTGTGCAAATTCTATACATGAATTTAGAATAATTTAGATAAAATGAGGTATGAAGACGGGACACCACGAGCATAGCTCCCCTTCCCTTAAGATACAACTAGGTAAATACACACACACACACACACACACACACACACAAACACACACACACACACACACACACTTATATATATATATATATATATATATATATATATATATGAGAGAAATTCGCTAGTAACAGCGACATCAATCTGATCATTTTTATGACAGTCGCATGCAGGATTCGAACCCACTGTCTTCGGCCGTCCGTAAGACCACCTTCATAGAGCCTTAACCCATTACACCAACAGAGACTGTAAAAGCCTTGAAATTTGGAATCGAACTGATTCCCGAGGATAGGAAAGATCACCAATCTGCGACCCCAATTCCTATTTTACACAAGGCCCAAGCCCACCAGTTGGCAAGGGGTAAGGATCGGACAAATCCCTTTCACGCTTTTCGCCATTGTAACTATGAGAGAAATTCGCTAGTAACAGCGACATCAATCTGATCATTTTTATGACAGTCGCATGCAAGATTCGAACCCACTGCTTTCGGCCGCCCGTAAGATCACCTTCATAGAGCCTTAACCCATTACACCAACAAAGACTGTAAAAGCCTTGAAACCTGGAATCGAACTGATTCCCGAGGATAGGAAAGATCACTAATCTGCGACCCCAATTCCTGTTTTACACAAGGCCCAAGCCTACCAGTTGGCAAGGGTTAAGGATTGGAACAAATGCCTTTCACGTTTTTCGCCATTGTAACTATGAGAGAAATTCGCTAGTAACAGCGACATCAATCTGATAATTCTTATGACAGTCGCATGCAGGATTCGAACCCACTGCTTTCGGCAGCCCGGCATGCAGAGACGGAGGAAAAAAACGTTGAATAGGAAATATTTATTTTTCTAATTCATTTTTCAAGTACTTATATTTAAGTAATGTGTTAAGAGCCGCAGTTGGTTTAAGAAATAGAAGTGAAGTTTATTTTTGTATAGGTATATTATATAATATATGTATCGTACCTATTTCATATATTTTGTATGATTAATACAATAGAATTTTATCTTCATAAAAGTATGTCTATATTTTTAGTTTTGAGAGTGAAAAATGCCTTTATGTTATTATTATATTACTTATATTTAAGTAATGTGTTAAAATCCAAAGTTAATTTAAAAATACAGGAGAAGTTTATTTTTGTTTAGGTATGTACTATATGTATAGTGTGGTAATTGTTATTGGGAATCTTAGTGTTTATATTAGATCGGGAAACTTTCCCTCAAAGTGTTATTTTCTTCGATTCAGGAGCCTTTCCTGAAACTTCGAACCACGCCTATCGTAACTTTAAATAAGATACGATTAAACTCCCCTCCTTTTTATTTTGTTTATTAAATCTATGTAACAATATTTGTGTAATAAATCGGAAATCACGTTGAGAAATTACTTAAGGTGAAAATTAACCCGTGGCCATCTGAGCTCTTTTCGAACTTTTCGAGTTTATTCGGATTTTGGTCATTTCCTCGTTTGAGGACCTTATTTTCCCTTTGATGGAAAGTAACCAGCACTGAGGGGGAGCTTATGATTCCCATATACTTTTACGAAGTTTATAGAATTGTTCTTTTGAACTTAGTGGCCTGTATGGTTTCTGATCGTGGTTTACCTCATTTCGTCTGTTCTTTTCAGTTTACAAACTTTGTCTTTTAATAATATTTTGATGAAATTTCCCCAAGATCTGTCTTGTTCGTTGGTCTATAAGACAGTGTTTAGTACGACAGTCGCACACTTGTCAATTGGGGACGAGTCCCAGCCAGCAAGGCTAATCTGGCCCAGACCTGATTTACTTCTGGCTTGATCTGGCAAGATCTGGCCAGATGATGCCAGGTCTGGAACATGATCTGATTTATATCTGGTTCCACAGCAAATTTTGACATGTTTGTAGCGATACTAAATGCTTCAAAATTTATTTATTTGGGTTACTGCCCAGTTTTTATAAAAGAAAAATATAAAATCATTTTTTTTTTTTTTTTTTTTTTTTTTAAGTTCTAGTTGCCTGCCATGCCAGATATGAAATCGACCTGGCGCAGATCTGGTCACCAGATTTATTTCTTCACAACTATAGCAAGCCTGAAAAAATATGCCAATGCACCAAAATGGCTTATATCGTCAAACAGGAAGTTGGGCGGTGTGTTTCAGAAGGATAAATATGGCCCTGGCGCAAGGCAAACATCTGATTTGGCATGCCTGATATGGATCAGATCTGGGCCTGATCGGAAAGTATAAAAAAATGGGCCTTTAGGCCAGAAAAAGCTGTCTGTCTGCATAAATGCTCAATCCGTCCCAATAGCCATTATATTTAAGTTGTAGGCCGTTGTCGACCAAACCTAATATTAAGACCAAATGATCAGTCACAAGAATTCACTTTCTCAGACTTGATAAATTGCATGTTTAGATTCAAATATCCCGCCAAAAATACTTTCTGGTACGGTAGGGGGATTTGCCAGCAGCGCAAAACTTAACAAAGTTTAATTTGTTGTTATATTTTTACTTTATTTTAAATTATTTTATTTACCATTAAAAGCCTACCAAGTGAAATGTTTTAAAATAATACTTTACAACATTTTTGCTGCGGATGACCCACACAAAGCATTGACGGCCATTTTATCATTTCCACCATGATTGTGTTTGCAAAATATCCGTGAATTTCTGTGCAATCCTGTGTTCGTGTATTTATAATTTTGTAGATTTAGATAGTATATATGTGCTTCAACTTACTTTTTGCATTATTTCTGATTAAGTGTTAGTAATTTTATAACAATATTAGATTTTTTGCGTCCAAAAATCTGTGGGGGCGGCGCGTATTGTGTGCATGTACAGTGTACGTGTATGCAGTATGTAGTACATGTACATGTGTACATGTCTATGTACTGCGGTCTTATACATGGTAGGCCCAGACTTGAGGTTTTTCGTATTTTAAATGATCAATACATGGGCATAAGAGGCTCTGGTTAAATTGAAATTGCATGGTTTTTGGTTTGGTGTATGATTATAGGCTACCGTATTTACGCCTATTGATAAAAATGTTGGCCTAGCAAGCCCGGTGGAATTTTTTGCTCATAAGTTTTCATTTTGAAACAAAGTGTTCCTAAGAATCATCCTGACTCTGATTCTCATTTCGACCTTATTTACTTTTCCAAACATTCACTCATGTTATTCACAATTTGTTATGGATTAGCATTCTGGTGGATTGGTAGTTAGATTTGATATAGTAATTAGATTTGATAGATATATTTTTGCTTAATTATGCCCTTCAAAATTCCAGTTGATTGGAGTGCAGCTTGGTCGAAATTTAGGAGGCTAGAGGAACATTCCGAGGTGGAATCCACTGATGATGAAAATCTTGGTCGTTCAAAGCGATCAATTAGGTAGGTTATGTAACTTTACTGAGGTATAAATTAAGTTTGTTTTCAGATATCGCCTGTAATGTATAAATCCGTCATACCAATAAAACAGATTTAATAAATTATTTAAATACAGGTAATTTTACATTCTTGGTTACAGGTAATTTTACACTCTTGGTTACTGTAAAGCAAGAAATATTCGTGCCATAAAATTTTTGCTAGTGGCCTGTCAGTCTCGCGAAAATTTACTACACGTAAATATTTCTTCTCTTACAGTATGTCGATCCCCAGAGCTTTAAATATAGACCTGGCTAATACTGGGTATATAAACATATTTTGAGATTTTTGCTTGACAGTGAAGTGGAATCCATCCTCATGACACCTGATTTTGGTGACACATTTATAACTATAGTATGCATGTACTCTAAACAAATTCTCTTGAATCTTCAGATCCCCAAAAAGGTACGATCCTGACAGTGCCAATATACGACGAAGAGGTCATTCGCCATCTCCTCCCATGCCTCCCCTTCCGCATACAAATAAGTATAAAAGAATCAGAGATCAGAATGTATCCGACTCTGAGGATGAAATTGATCAAAGTTCTGACACAACATCACTACCACTACCACCACCACCAAGTCCACCACAAGTAACAGGTAATTAATAATTAACAAGCAGAATAGACCTGGTAGTTCTTTAATCTTTGCATGGTAAGGAAGGTGTGAGTTGAAGGCCTTTTGTATAATATCTTAGAATTCAGTTAAAATTTGGAATCGATTAAAGACAAGATTCACAATCAACGTGAATTTGCCTGCATGTGTGAGTCGGCACCATAAGAAATCATTGTCAACAATGTGGTAAATAAATGTACCGATACACATTTCAGATGCTATAATCAGACAATTAAATAGTTCTTGAGAGATTTTCCTATTGAATTTCAGGTCAACCTTTAAATGCAGCCTTATCAAGTTGCAGCAAATTCGTGAGCCCTCGTCCGCAGTATAATTCCCCGCGGAGCAGTCCAGTAGCCTGTAGTTCCCAATCGAATCCAATGAGTCCCAGTTTTAGTGGCGCAGGAACTAGGCACAGTTCAGTTGGCCTGTCTGACAGTGCACTACAAGCTAGACAAAGTCCAGTGTCAAGTAAGTCCTTTTTCTGGTAAATTATATATTGGTTTTGTTTCTTTGGGATTTGCAGCTAAATTCAGAATTTTTTCCTTCTCAAAATGCCATGGCTGTAAAATATCGAATAGAAAAATTCTTATACTAATGCCTGACATCAATCCCTCTCCGTTTCTGTGTGTTTTCAACAAGTAACCATTCCAACAGTGCAATTATATTTTGAAATGTATTGCGTCTATGTATAATATTTGATTAGCTGAATTCACAATCCGTGCTTAAAGATTTTATTAACTTCACTGTTTCAGTTAGCGGAAATTCGGACATAGAACGTACTACTACTGCTACTGGTGTCCGGAACCAAAACTTGTATAGTGCATTGCTGCCAACGTTGGGTAAGTGTACTTCCAAAAATCTAATACACCTCAAAAAGCCAACCCCTGTGTTTTTGGTTGATCCAGGTACATTTAGCAAATAAACAATCAACTGAAGAGCAATTACCAATTTATAATAGAGACTATTCTAGAGTTGGCTACATGTTCACGAATTTCTATGACTATACATTTAATGGCAATTAATGTGTCATGACTTATACTGGCATTGCCTACATCTGATTTTCAGAACGAATCTTCACTGCCCTCGAGGAAATTAAAGCGGAACAGAGATTATTGAAACGTCTAATTTTGAGGAAGTCTGGTAGTATCAATGAATCTGAGCCATAGCCAGAAAGTACATTGCCTCTCACTACATTAGAGGGCGTTTTTTATCTAGAGAAGAAAATGGTTGAAGAAAATGATCTGAAAAGCCAAATAGTAAGTTCACTCTATAGCAGTAAACAAATTGCAGGAATTATTTCACTATTTTATGCTCCTTGAACTGCATGTTTTGAAGTGACAATTATATGTAACACAAAATACAGTCGCATCGCATGGTATTGCTATACAATCACTGTTATCATTTGATATCTCCCGCTATTTACATGTACTTCCCAAATGTCAGAAATATTTTGCTGATGTTTATTTTGTTAATTGCAGATAAACCACCTGCTTGCTTATAATGGACGTACTGTCCAAGAGGACACAAGAAGGAAAATGGAGGATTTTTACTACTGAAGTGGCCAGGAAATTTAACCTGTCTGGAAAGGGCCAAGCTGGAAAGCGAGGTTTCGCAAATCTCAGGCTTTTTAGAGTTGTTTTTGGTAAGTTCCGGAAACATTTTTGTTATTTTGTGGTGTAAGAAGGAATCCCTAGTTGGCACGTTGATTGCAGAGATATAGAGTGTCTAGGCTTGCTCGGTCTGATTACACTTATGGCCAAGAAAAGTGGTAAAGGCATCAGTGGGCTGAATGGACGCATTATAATTACTCCCATCACATCAATTTGTTTTGGACCACACCCTACCATATTGATAGTTAGGTTACAAAATGCAAAATTATCATCCATTTGCCCCTTCAAGATCTTGTTTATCTCTTTTTCCAGATGCCCTGAGATCCCACCCTAACGCCACTGACAAAGACTACCGAACTGCCCTCACCAGCTGGTTTGACCAGGCAAAGGATCGTGATGGTGGCAGAAAAGAACGGGGCACACGTAGATTGGAGACCCGAGTGGATCAGCCAGAGGCGGCTGAAAATGCCGGCGGAGAGCAGATCGAAAGGGACTAGGTTTCTATTTGAAGTGAGTTTGGAGCATTTTGTGTACCCAGGTTTTGGGCGTAAAGGGGCTGAGCAGAAATAATGGATTGGTGCAATTTGTGTAGCACATTGAAACTACAAATGGATCCTAAGAGCATGACTGGTCGTCCACAGGAAATTGTGTGCTGCAATTGATTATTTAGTTAGTTTTCGGTCCCCGGAATTTTCTCCCAATTTATTGCAAACAATCATCAAATTAGGCAACCTGTGTTTTTGCAGTTCTACGCTAATTTTATAAATCCTTATTTTTGCCCATCCCCATCGACCATTTTCCTAGGCATCAACACTTATCATGTGATGTTAAAATGGAAACCTGATCAAGTAGGCCTATTTCAAAACAAAATTTAAACGTTAATTATTCAATTTCTGTCAAAACAACATCTGTGTAATAATGAAATGTGGTGGTGGTGGCAGGAAATCAAACCCAAGTGTGGCGCTGACAGAAAAATTAAGTACATGTAGACACCAGGGGCACAGTTGCAGAGCCTCCTTTGTGTCAGTACTACTTGCATATAAGCGCCAGTCTCGGATTAGTTTCGCCAGTATCACATTGTCTCATTTACATAAATTCTATCGACTGTAAATTAATTTACATGTATATTGTACTAGGTCGATTTTTTTTTTATCTTTTTCTTAATTTTCATGCAATGCCATGCCATTCCATATTTGTGAGAAAAATTGTTTTTTAGTGTAATTAGGCCTATTATACTGCAAGGAAGGTTTAGCTTTTATGGAAATTCCAAATTAAGGTACCGGTAGCAATACTCTGTACATGTAACGAAAAATTTTAACTGGTCCTGTTTTATTAAATGTGTTATGAATAAAATATATTTTTGATTAAAATATCTTTTTTTGTTTCATTGACAACTCATATCATCGCCCCTCCCTCTTCCATCGCTACTACTGGAATGCGACTTTCTCAACTCAATTTTGGATACAAATCATTAATGGTCTGGATTAGAACAGATGCGACATGGAACTCCACATCTGGGCCAGGTCTGGTGGCCACTGTGGAAGATCAGAACCATACCTGGCACCACCTGGTGTAGACCTGGTGAGATTATAATGCCAGATCATTGCCAGACCTGGATGACTTGATCATAGCCAGATCAGATGGAGTGTGCAAGACCAGAACTGGCCCAGATCTGGATGCCACATCTGGTCAAGATCTGTTTTTCTGTGTCAACAGATCTGGTTGAGATCTGGACCAGATTAACTTTGCTGGCTGGGGTATTTGTTTGGGTTGTTTCAAATGGTTAGCGACGAAAAGTCACTTTCTGAGTCTGAGGACTTAAAAAAGTCCGAAGACAACGAGCCCATAAGAAGTGCTTAATAACTAAGGACCTTAAGGCATCAAAGAATTTACAACTTGATACTTTATCACTCTCTGTCCTTGACTCCATGTTATCCCAAACTGAAGATTTCCTCTCCGAAATGCAAAAATTTGATGAAGATATGTACTTGTTACTCCCTGAAGAAAGAAAGGACGAGGATATAGAAAAATCCAGGGCTTACCGCCTGTCTATCCTCCTAGAATTGTCTCCTTTCAAGAAATTGTTATGTATTGGCTTTTCCTGTTGTGCCAATCAGTTTCCCTGCTCTTCATTGTCACACGGAAGGGGAGAAGGAAACATAGGCTTCCAGCACTGTGTGTATTTTACACTGTTTACATCATGGCGCTGCGAGAAGCTCGCGAACCAACATTTAACAAAACAAAAACAAAAGGCGCATATCGCCATTAACCTAAACATTTCTTTAATGTGAATACATTACATATTCCTCCCCTCTTATTTTTGATGGGTTTACACAAAATAAAATGTTACATGTTTTCTATTAACCTTTTACTAGGTTTCACTGACCTATTTGACCTTCTCAATAAAGGCTCAGTAGGAACATAAGGTTCATTAATAGATTTGTCAAAATTATGATTAGGAAGTACTTCAGTGGCATCTGCAGGTTGTGAAATGGTATCACTGTGTTATGTATTGGCTTTTCCTTAGGTGCCAATTAGTTTCCCTGTTCTCCATTGTTACACGGAAGGGTTGAAGGAAACATAGGCTTCTGGCACTGTGTGTATTTCACACTCTGTTTACATTATGGCGCTCCGGGAAGCGCGCGAATTCAACATTTAACAAAACAGAAACAGAAGGCGTATGTCGCCATTAACCTAAACATTTCTTTAATGTGAATACACTACATATTCCTCCCCTCTTATTTTTGATGGGTTTACACAAAATAAAATGTTACATGGTTTCTATTAACCTTTTACTAGGTTTCACTGACCTATTTGACCTCCTCAATAGAGGCTCAGTAGGAACATAAGGTTTATTAACAGATTTGTCAATGTTATAATTAGGAAGTACTTCAGTGACACCTGCAGGTTGCAAAATGGTATCACTGCCAACACAGTCATTTACAGTTTCCTTGTTTCCAACATTACTGCTAATAGTTGGTTTAATAAGTGAATTTTCAACTTGATAATTAAACAGAGAAGATGCAGAAACTGGTGATATTCCATTTTCAATAGTATTATACCTAGCTTTCAATTGATCATAATGTCTACGCCAAATTAAATCTCCACTTTCGGTTAACACTTTTACAACATAGTTTCTGACACCTGTAACCTCAATAATAATGCCTGGTAACCAAGGTTCACCTCTAGAATAGTTTTCTGCAAAAACTGCTTGCCCAACTTCAAATCTGCTTTCTACACAATCAAGAGCATTCTTCTTGTTAACTAGCACACTCTCTTCCTCCTTTGTTTTAGTCGTTTTACATATGTCCAGAGGAGATTTAAATTTTCTGTGAAACATCATTTCTGCAGGGCTTTCTTTTGTACCTGAATGAATGGTTCTCCTATTGTTATACAGAAACCTACTAACTCTTGTGTTAATTGATCCACTGTGATATTTTAGCATTCCCTGTTTAAAAATTTTAACATATCTCTCTGCTAATCCATTAGATGCTGGGTGAAAGGGAGCTGGATTGATCAGTTTTATTCCATTCCTTTCATAAAACTCTTTGATATCAGCAGAAACAAAATAAGCAGCATTATCCGAAACAATGACATCAGGAATACCAAAATTAGCAAAGCTTTTTCTTAACAATTCCATAGTATTAGCACTTGTCATGCTTGAAGTATATTGAACACCAATAAACTTAGAATAAGAATCTACTAAGATCAAAAAATACTTATTTTCTATTGGTCCACAATAATCAATGTGAATCCTACTCCAAGGCTTACTAGCAAAATTCCACATCAATTTGCTAGAAGAAACTTGATTATTTCTAACACTACATTCATTACAACTCTTTGCAAGCTCTTCAATATCCTCAGAAAGCCTGGGCCACCAAATGTTTTCTCTGGCTTCAGCTTTCATTGCCACAATTCCATTATGACTGGAATGCAGTAGCTCTAACACTTTAGCTCTTAAGGCAGATGGAACAATAACTCTATTTTTAAATAGAACAACACCCTTAAGAGTTGATAGATTATTTTTAACATGAGAATATTCTCTACAAACTTCCGAGTTGTTAGTCCATCCAAATTTGACCTGAGAAATTAATTTATTCAGTACAGGGTCTGCTTTTGTCATTTTCTGTACAGCTTCAAAAGAAAAGTTAAAAGCATTGAAATTTTCTATAAGTTTCACATATTCTGGTGGTGTACCTGAATTGATACAATCATCAATAGGTAACCTACTCAAAGCATCAGCAACCACATTGGTTTTACCACTTTTATGAACAAGATCATAGATATATTGTGACAACAGAACAGACCACCGGATTAATCTTGCATTTGAATTTATTGGAATTGCTTTGTTTTTTCCAAATAATCCAAGCAGTGGTTTATGATCCGTTCTCAACCCAAAATTCCTACCTAATAGATAGTATTGAAACTTTGTGACACCAAACACTAATGCTAGCCCTTCCCGGTCCGTCTGTGAGTAATTTTTCTCAGCAGAAGTAAGTTTTTTACTAGCAAATGCAATAGGTTTTTCAACATTATTTTCAACCTGTATCAATACACACCCTACACCTACTGGAGAAGCATCACATTCTAGAATCAATTTTGACTTTCCTGTAAAGCATGATAAGACATTAGATTTACATAAAGCTTCTTTAATGACATCATAAGCTACTTGGCACTGGTTTGACCATACAAACTTGACATTGTTTTTTGTTAAATCATAGAGTGGTGACAAAATTTCAGAAAACTTAGGGATAAATCTACTATAGTAGGTGACTAATCCAAGAAATGACTGTAGCTCATGCAAGTTTTCTGGTACAGGAGCATCCCGAATAGCTTTAACCTTATTTGGTGATGGAAATAAGCCTTCTCCAGAAATTACATAACCAAGGAAATCAATGACAGTTTTATTAAACTCACATTTTCCCAGATTCAACTGGACATTAGCTTCAGCCAATTTATTCAAAACAAGTTTAACTTTATCACTTTGGTCTTCTCTCGACTTGGCGCATATAAGGATGTCATCTAAATAAACAATTAAACCATCAATATCACTTAATAACTGTGATATGTACCTTTGAAAAATTCCCGGCGCTGATGCCAGTCCAAAAGGTAGTCTTTTGTATTTAAACAATCCCCTTTCAGTTGATATAACAAGGTATTTCTGGTCTCCTTCAGAAACCTTCATTTGCAAATATGCATTACACAAGTCAAGCTTACAGAACACCTTATTATCTCCAACTGTAGCCAACATTTCATCAAGCTTAGGTAGTGGGTATTTCTCAATATCAATTTGACCATTCAAATGCTTAAAATCAGCACAAATTCTCATTTTTCCTTAATCTTTCAAGACGGGTACAATGGGTGAAGCCCAATCACTATAAGCTACAGGTTCTATGACTTTATTTTCTACAAGCTCCTGTATGGCAATATTATCTAACTCTTTGTGTGCTAAGGGCACTAGCCTTGCTTTGATGAATTTAGGAGTAGCATCTTTTTTCACATATATTCTAGCTTCAACTCCTTTAATAGGTAAATTGTCATTTACTTTATAACTATCCAAAAGTTGTTTAGGATTATCAGAAACATCCATGTCATTTACTGAATTCACTTTCAAAGCTTCATCTAAACCAGTTATCTTTATGCCTACTTTGTTCATTAAATCTCTCCCACATAAATCATTACAGTGTGAATCAGTAACAAAAAATACATGATTTGTACTATAGTTATTAAACCTTACTACAAGATCAACATGACCTTTTACCTTTATTTGATGACCTCCATAAGCAGTCAATTCTTTGGAAGATGGAGTCATTTTAACATTTAGTACTTTTATCCAATTTTCACCTATCAGTGAAACACATGAACCAGAATCTATCTCTAAAGGTATAGATTTATCATTTAACACAAAATTGTACATTTCTGGTTTAACAGATTTTAGACAATTACAAGAAACTTTCAGCAACATGCTTTTATCAACAACATTATTAGCACTACACTGGTGTTCTTCATGCTCTGGTTTCTGTTCAGAAACTGATTTGGCGTTTTTATTCTTAAAACTTTTAGAGCTATTTTGCTTGTATGCATCCTTTTGTTTAAATCTACAATTTTTTTCTAAATGACCCTGTCGACCACAATAGTGCCATTCCGAGTCTTTAAACCTACAAGCAGAACTTGGATGCAGGAAACCACAATGCTTACACTTTGACACAGTCTTGCTATGCACTTTTTCAAGCAACAGAATGCGTTCTAGGAGTGTTGAAGATGTTAATGCTTCTAGTTTCAGGTCTTCAGCAAGTAGATATTTGAAATAGGGTTCATGGTCCACTGCCATAAACAATTGGTGTCTCAGCCTGGCATCAAACATGGTGCCGAAGTTGCAATCCTTTGCCAGTCTCTTCAAGTCTGCATATAGCTCTTTCACATTTTCTTTTTCAATTTTACGCCGTTGTTGAAACGAACACAAGCTTCGGTGATAGGATGGCTTTGTAATGAAATGGTTTTTCATTAATTCTATCAGCTCATCATATGTCTTTGTAGTTGGCATATCTGGTGCCGTCAAATTCGCTAAAATTCCAAACATTTTGGTGCCTATGGACACAAATAACTGATTCTTCTTCTTGCCAGCATCAGTTATATACTGTGTGGCTACATGGGCTTCAAACAAAGCCAAGTAGACATCAAAAGGGAGTTCTTCAGGGTTAAACGGCCCAATCTTGTTTGAAGATGCCATCTTTCACCCTGGTCTAGCTTCGTGGCTAGAAAACTATCAGACACTAGGAAATTGTAACCCTTTCTCCTCTCATGTAGGAGAAAACAAGTGATGTCCGGTGCTGTGTAACAGGAAGCAATATAAGCAAAGGCACCTACACTCTGTGTGGTCATCTCTAGCATAGCTTACCCCCGCGTTATGACGCGCGTAGCTGAAGAAAGTTTTCCTGCATATAGACCGTTTATTTCTGTTTCTGGCCTAAACCACCAGAAAAAACACTTTGATCCTCGTCGCCATTCTTATGTATTGGCTTTTACTTAGCTGCCAATTAGTTTCCCTGTTCTCCATTGTTACACGGAAGGGTTGAAGGAAACATAGGCTTCCGGCACTGTGTGTATTTCACACTCTGTTTACATTATGGCGCTCCGGGAAGCGCGCGAATTCAACATTTAACAAAACAGAAACAGAAGGCGCATGTCGCCATTAACCTAAACATTTCTTTAATGTGTATACACTACATAAGTCTAGTGCTGACCCAGTTAAGGCCGCTTCTAATTATTTGATCGGTATAATGCAAAGGGATTCCTTCCCTGCTGAATTGGCTTATTTACAGAACTCCAGTACTAATAACGTACCTCCTTTAGTAAGTCAAATGAACTTGTTCTTGGACAAGAATGGTTTGATAAGGTCCAAGGGCAGAATTGACAAGAACATTGACCTCAAATATGAGGTTGTGAATCCCCTTTCTTTGTCCAAATCTCATCACTTGACTAAACTCTTTATATATTTTCCTCATTACCAAGTAATGCACATGGGACTGCAAGCTACTCTTAATTTCCTTCGCATGGACGTATTCTGGATATTTAAAGCCAGACAAGCTGTTTTAAACATTTTGAAGGGTTGTATAGTTTGTAAGAAATATAATTCCCGTGCTGTTAATTATCCTTCTCCTTCCTCTTTACCTGCCTCTAGAGCATTTATGGGTTAGAGACAGAAATGGAGAGAAAGTAAAGGCTTACATTTTTATATTTATTTGTTTTAAAACTAGACCTGTCCATTTGGAAGTTGTGGATTCTATGTCCACTGCTGAGTTCATTTTGGCTTTCGTTAGATTTACTAACAGATATGGAATTCCTTCAGTAGTTTATTCTGATAATGCCAAATCCTTTGTACAAGCGGGAAGTATTATTGGACAACTTCTATCATCTTCTGAATTTGAAGAGAAGTTT
The DNA here is from genome assembly GCF_046742065.1 of Oratosquilla oratoria. NCBI lineage: Eukaryota > Metazoa > Arthropoda > Malacostraca > Stomatopoda > Squillidae > Oratosquilla > Oratosquilla oratoria. The sequence goes on along the minus strand of NW_027467719.1, from coordinate 1,492,143 downwards.
AAAACTTCCCCTGTTCAGCACAGAACCATCCCTGTTTATGCTGCATGGTATGGTGCCACTTGGGAAAGGTTAATTCAGACGGTGAAACAATGTCTTTATAAGGTATTGGGTAGGTCTTTCCTTCCCTGGCAGAGATTACCACTCTTTTGTCCGATGTTCAAAAAAATTTGAACAATAGATCTCTTACTTATTGTTCCTGTGAAAACGAGGTACATGTTATTACCCCAAATCATTTCCTTATTGGAAGGACCATTCCTTCCTTGATGTTTGGCGATTTGGAAGTCCCTGAATGGGAATCAGGAGAAGACTATCCTTCTCTTCTTAAGTTAGTCATGGACTGTAGGGATTATTTTTATAAAGAGTTTAAGAAACGATGGCTGACAGAGTACTTGGTCAGCTTAAGGGAAAGGGATAGAGCTGCTTACCACAGTTCTAGAAGCTGGGAAAAAGGTGATATTGCTTTTTTGAAACTCCCTTTTAAGACCAGACCCTTCTGGCCCTTAGTTCGGGTTGTTGAGACCTTCCCTGACCAAGACCATGTGATACGTACTGTCTCTGTCATTAAGCCCGATGGAAACTCTATCAAAGTCAACGTTAGACTTTTAATCCCTCATGAGGATGAATCCCCTGGGGATCCTATTTTGCAGGCTAGAGAGTTGGAACCCTTTGAAGAGGCCTCAAACTTGGAGGAGGTTATTTCTTTGGAAAACGACTGTGTCGCTCCAGAACCTACCTCTTTGAGACCTTCTCGTAAGACTGCGCTAGCCTCTAGAGACTAAGTAAGGTCTCTAGCTCTTAAAAAGTTATTGTAAATTTTCCTCGAAAGTGTTGTATTTATTAAATACTTTCTTTTTGTTGTCGGGAAGGTTGTGGTCTTTGTTATTTGGAATCTTAGTGTTTACCTTAGTTCGGGAAACTTTCCCTCAAAGTGTTATTTTCTTCGATTCAGGAGCCTTTCCTGAAACTTCGAACCACGCCTATCGTAACTTTAAATAAGATACGATTAAACTCCCCTCCTTTTTATTTTGTTTATTAAATCTATGTAACAATATTTGTTTAATAAATCGAGAATCACTTTGAGAAATTACTTGAGGTAAAAATTAACCAGTGGCCTTCTGAGCTCTTTTCGAACTCGTAAGAGTCCCTTGGTACACTGTGCGTACTAACGTCGGAACAGTCAGATTATCCTGAGCTCAGGACGAAGAAGAACCTCTATTTTGGAAACCTCTAACCAAGGAATCACGGCTTCGGTTCAGAATGCCTTCAAGAACTTCAGAATTTCTAAACCAACTAAATTTAGAGAATCCACGCAGGTTAAAACAAGGTAACCGGTAAGTTCTCTAAAGAATTACTGAAATATTGAACCGTAATTTTCATAATAATACCTATTTTATATATTTTGTATGATTAATAGAACAGAAGTATTATGTATGTTTTTAGTTTAATGAAAAATACCTTTATGTTATTATTACATGCCACTAATGTGTAATGAATAATTAAAATATATAAAACTGTATACATCATTTTCCATAATGACAAAATGGTTTTATTAAACAATTTTAATGTACTTCAGCTTCCTCTACCTTTATAAAATACAATTCTTATCGAATTATATTTATACATGTAATTCGAATCAGGTTTGTAATGAGAAAATGAAGTTATCTGCTACAATGAATCTCTTAGTAATCTCTTTAATTCAACACAAATTCTATTATCATGCTGTGCACACACACACACACGACAGTCGAAGTGACAGCGAAGATTTGAAGTCCAGAAAAAAAAGAAACATAAATTTTCGTGGATATCAACGACGAGGAGGTACCTTTTTGTATTTATAGGAAAGGGGAAAGCTCGTGGTGTAGTGGGAAGGCGATGAAAAAGGAGAAGGGGAGGGATTACTGAGGAAAATAGAAGGAAATGAGGAAGGAGAAGACTGGGTCCAGGAGGCCAGGCGCCTTGTAAACAAACGGAGGCCGGATGATTTTTGTGAAGAAGAACGGATTAGCAAAAATGTAAAGATTAGAAATATAGATGAGAGCAGCGCAACGGAAGGTGAAGATAATATTTTCCACGGATTTAATGAGGGGGGGATACCAACCTCCCCGATTAATAAAACCTAGAGGAAAATTTTGAGAAAATGACCGAACATTGGGAGAGTAGGTTTGGTCAACTTACACGGATTGCGCAGAGTTGAAAAATTGGAAGAGTTAGAGAAGGTGAACAAAGACCTAACTAAAGAAATAGAAGAATTAAAAAAGCAGTTAAAAGAAGTAAAAGATAAGAATGAGGAATAAAAGAGGAATAATAAATAGAATAAAGAGTCCATAGCAAAAGAAGCAAAGGGTTGGGAAAAAATTCAAGAGAACAACAAAATTGTATTTAATTATATAGTGACACAGTAGATGAAAGAACAAACTGAAAACACAGTTATTAAAGTGATGAGGGAGAAGGAGAATATAATAAGAGACTTAGCATATAAAAAGAAATGTATATTTATATTAGGGATGGAAGAGAAGTATAATCTAAATAGGACTACAAGAATAAAGGAGGAAAAGGAAAAAGTGAATAATATATTAGAAGTAGTTCAAGAAGATGAACCTGAAATAGGGAAACAAATAGAAGAAATATATAGGCTCGCAAAATATAATACAGATAAGACCAGACCAATTAAGGTTAAATTCAGGTCACAAACGACAGCACAGAGTATCTTAGCAAAAACAGGGAAACTAGCAGACAGTTAGCAACATAAAAAGGTATGGATAAAAAGAGAAATTAATAAAGAGGAAAGAGAGGATGAGAAATCAAAAAGACTAGAAGCTAAAGAAAAAACGAGAAAAGAACAAAGACAGAAAAAGGGAAATTCTATTGGAGAGTAGTGAATATGAAAGTGAGGAAATTGTTCATAGCAGAGAAAAACGGAAGGGAAACAGAAAACACAATGGAAGTAGCAGAAAATTAAAAGTGTCTTACACAAATATAGATGGATTAATAACAGGCTTGAACGAACCGAATGATTACCTGAAGGAAAAAGAACCGGATATAATGGGAATTGTAGAGACAAAATTGAAAGGTCCACTACCACCTAACAGTGTAGGACATGGTGTATATAATTGTTGGATTAGAAACAAAGAGGTAAAACAAGGGGGTGGAGTTGTGTTCCTGACTAAGGAGGATGTAAATGTGACGAAAGTCACATATGGAAAGAATAGTGTAGAGATGATTACGATGGAAGTGGAGGACAAGGATAAGAAGAGCAGAAAGTTTGTAGTAAACTATGTGCCTCCTAAAACGGCTTCATGGGAAGAGAGAGAACACAAAAATATGTTAGAAGACACCAGGATATCACTAAGTAAGATAATGGAAGATGGAGGACGAATAATTATAATGGGTGACTTTAATTGTAAAGAAATCTGCTGGGAAGAGATGACAGTGAAAGGTGGAGATGACCTATGGGGGAAATGTATTACTTGATATGATTATTGAACATACAATGACGCAATGGATACAAGAGAATACTAGGTATAGAAATGAGGAAGAACCATTGAGACTGGACCTAATAATCACATCAGAACCCGAAATAGTGGAGAAGATCGAATATAAAACACCAATAAGTAAAAGTGACCACATATTGGTTGAACTGGAACCAAACGAGGAAAAATACATGAAAAAAATTAACAATATAGAAAAGGAAGATTGATGTATGAAAAAACAAACTTTGACAAAATGAAAGAATTCTTTCAAAAAGGTGACTGGGAAAGAATACACAAGGAGGAAACAACAGTAGAAGAGAAATGGAGTATTTTGACAAAAATTTATATTAAAAAAAAAAAAAAAAGTGGAAAAGTATGTCCCATGACAAAAGCGAGAAAAAGTATATGTACAGTTCTGGCACAACAAAAGATGTAGGGAGTTAAAAAACAAAAGGAATAAAGCTTGGATAAAATGGAAAAAAGACAAAAGACAAAAGACCTGCAAAATGAAAAATATATACTAGTTATAGAAATGAATATGTACAAGTGCGCAGAGAAGAAAAGATAAAATACGAAAAAGATGTCATAGAAAAATGTAAAGATCAACCAAAATTATTTTACAGATTTGTAAACAACAAATTCAAAAACAAACTTCAAGATACCTTTCAACTTTGTTGATCACACCACTATCATCACCAAAGCCATCCACCTTGGCATTCTTACCTCCTTGGTGGCTTGGCTATCTGACCTCCTGGCGGACTGATGGGGTACCACAGGGAAAAAGAATGGGGCCATTGTGTTTCCTAATATTCATCAACGATGCCCTGAGAGGCACACCGCACAGGTGGAAATATGTTGATGACCGCACAGTGGGGATCCCTGTGTCCAACACTGACCTGGACTATAACCCACTGTAGACCATTGGACAGGCTACACACATGGACAGTGCACAACAGAGTCACGATCAACCACAAGAAAACTATGGTAATGCACTTCCACACCTCCAATGACGTTTTCCCCCCTCAACTGCTGACAATTGACGGCCAACCCCTAAAGGTGGTCCAGTCAACTAAACTACTGGGTATCACCATCGGCAATAAGTTGATTTGGAAAGAGAACACTGCTAACACCGACAGGGCAGCTTCCTAGAAGCTGTATATGCTGCGTCGCCTGAGATCATTAGGGACACAGGCTGAAGATCTCAAAACCATCTACACTTCCTTCATTTTGCCCAAGTTGATGTATGCGTCACCTTCCTGGGCCTCCTCACTTATAGTCACGTAGCAGCGACAGCTGGAGGAAGTGCAGAAACGAGCCTGTCGCACAATCCTTGGCAACGAATACACCACCTATCGACACGCTTTCACCACACTCGGACTTACAACCCTTGCTGACCGTTACCTTCAGCGTCTGAGGTCGTTTGCGATCGCCCTAGTGAAACATACTCGGCACAGGGTATTTGAACATTATTCGTACTTTTCAATTCTTCCCAAATAATATTAAATCTTATTTCTTGATTATTGCTAGAGCCTAGACTATCTCCCACTTTTACGTTACTCGTTAGGTGATCATTATTAGTTAAGAGTAAGTCCAGAGTAATCTCTCCCCTCATAGGTAATCATTTGTACTAGGAAATTATCCTGCACCACATCTAAATTTTTGCTTCTTGATATCCTCCTAAAATTTCCCAGTCATTGTTTCTATAATTAGAATCTCCCATGAACAAAACGTTTTTGTACTGGGACGCCTTGCGAATTTCATGAATCAGGGGATCAGTCTGCTCAATGTTGAGGTTAGGAGGTCTATATAGGATGCCAATAATAAGTTTCTTATTCTTGCCTATAATATCCACCCAAATAGATTCCGTACTATCCTCTTCCTTAATCAAATTGTTGATAATACAATTTATTGTATTCTTAACGAAAAAGGCTACTCCTCCCCCACTTCTGCCAACAATGTCCTTGAGAAAAAATAATAATAATAATAATAATAATAATAATAATAATAATAATAAAATAGAATAATAATAATAATAATAATAATAATAATAATAATAATAATAATAATGATAATGATAATGATAATGATAATGATAATGATAATGATAATGATAATGATAATAATAATAATAATAATAATAAATAAAAATAATAAATAAATAAATAAAATGATAATAATAGAAATAATAATAATAAAAAATAATAATAATATATAATTAAAAATAATAATAAAAATACAAAAAATAGTAATAAATAATAAAAATTATAAAGATAATAATAATAATAATAAGAATAAAAATAAGAACAATAATAAGAAAAAAATAATAGAAATAAAAATAATAAAAATAAAAATAAAAATAATAAAAATAAAAATAATAAAGATAAAAATAATAAAAATAAAAATAATAAAAATAAAAACAATAAAGATAAAAATAACAAAAATAAAAATAATAAAAATAAAAATAATAAAAATAGAAATAATAAAGATGAAAATAATAAAAATAAAAATAATAAAAATAAAAATAATAAAGCTAAAAATAATGAAAATAAAAATAATAAAGATGAAATAATAAAAATAAAATAATAAAAATATAAATAATAAAAATAGAAATAATAAAGATGAAAATAATAAAAATAAAAATAATAAAAATAAGAGTAATAAAAATAAAAGTAATAAAAATAAAAATAATAAAAATAAAAATAATAAAATAAAAATAATGAAAATAAAAATAATAAAAATAATAGAAATAATAAAAATAATAATAACAATAATAATGATGATAATAATGATAATGAAATAATAAAAATAATAAAAATAATAATAATAATAATGATAATAACAATAACAATAATAATAATAATAATAATAATAATAATAATAATGATAATAATGATAATAATAATAATAATAATAATAATAATAATAATAATAATAATAATAATAATAATAATAATAATAATAATAATAATAATAATAATAATAATAATAATAATAATAATGATGATAATAATAATAATAATAATAATAAACTTACATCCTTCTATCTCGATTTCCGGAAGGAAATGTCTATCAGCCATATTGATCCAGGATTCAGTAATAGCTAAAATATAAAATCTACGCATATTTACCTTGCAGTAAATAAAATTCATTTATTACGCTTCTGCTGTGTTTATAATAAAATTGTAGTTTATCATCTCTCCACCTGATTTAGTGATTATTTTCAGTCCTTCTCTTACCTGTTTCTATTGCCTAAACTATATTCCGATACTTCCCCCCCACTCCCAACTCCCATGTAATCTACCCGAAAATAATCTGCAAGTAGCCGTCAAGTGCACCCCGTCCCTTGTATATAGATGATTCTTACCGTAAAAGAGATTCTAGTTGTCGACAAATGCCCTTACAAATTAGCCTTACAATGTTTTGCCCGCCTGCACTTCATTGCAATAGCCCTGTAATGCCACATGCCTCCAACTCTACGCCTCGGAAGGATTCCACATACACACAGGAACCCTTCCCTTATTCCTGGTCTTATCTAGCACATCCCAGAATCTAAACCTATATCTCCCCCCTCCCTCTCCATCTCTCCATCCCCTTCTTCCTCCCCCTCCCTCCCTCCTTCCCTCTTCCTCCCCTTCTCTTCCTTCCTCCCTCTTTCCTCCCTCCCTAACCCTCCTCCCTCTTCTTCCCTTCCTCTCCCTCTTCCTTCCTCTCTCCCTCTTCATCCTTCTCTCTTCCTTTCTCTCTCTCTCTCCTCTTTCCTCCCTCCCTCCCCACCCTTTCCCCCCTTCGTCCCTGTCCGTCCCCTCTCTCCCTCCCCCTAATTCCATCCCTCCCTCTTACCCTCTCCATCTCCCTTCCTCCTTCTCCCTCTCTCCCCTGCCCTCTCTTAGCCTCCTTCTCCACCTCACTCCTTCTCCCTTCCTAACTCTCTCTCTGCCCCTTCCTCCTCCTCATCCAACCCTCCCTCCCTCCCTCCCTCTTTCCTCGCTCCCTCTCTACCTTTCCCCACTCCCCCCTCTCCCCTTCCCTCCTTTTCCCCTTCCTCTCTCCCCATCCCCGTCTCCCCACCGCCCACTCTCTCCCTCCATCACTCCCCCCCTCCCTCCTTCCCTCTTTCTCCCCTCACCCTCTCTCCCCCTCCTTCTCTTCTCTCTCCCCCTCCCCCTTCCCTCTTCCCCCTCACTCCCTTCCTCACCCTCTCCCCTCCTTCCTTCCCCCCACCCTCCTCCCCCTCTCTCATTTCTTCCCCTATCTCTCTCCCTCCTTCACCTCCTCCTCCCCCTCATTTCCTCTACCTCTCTCCTTCCCTTGTTCCCCTCCTCCCCCTCCCTTCCCTCCTCCCCCTCACTCCCTTCCTCACCCTCTTCCCCTCTCTCATTTCCTCCCCTCTCTCCCTCCCTCCCTCATCTCCTCCCCCTCACTCCCCTTCTCTTCCTCCCTCCCTCAATTCCTCCACCTCTCTCCTTCCCTTGCTCCCCTCCTCCCCCTCTCTCCCTCCCTCCCTCACCTCTTCCACCTCTCTCCTTCCCTTGCTCCCCTCTTTCCCTCCCTTATCTCCTCCACCTCTTTCCCTACCTCCCTTGCTCCCCTCCTCCCCCTCTCTCATTTCCTCCCCTCTCTCCCTTCCTTGCTCCCCTCCTCCCCCTCTCTCCCCCTTCTCTCCCTCCCTCACCTCCTCCACCTCTTTCCCTCCTTTGCTCTCCTCCTCCCCCTCCCTCCCTCCCCCTCTCTCCTACCCTTTGCAGATGATGAAAAACTACTATAGAGAGTAAGTACAGAGGAAGATTGTAAATCACTACAAAAAGAACGGGATAAATTCTGGGAATGGAGTCAAAAGTGGAAAGTGAACTTCAACGTCAAGAAATGTAGTACCTGTATAATGGAATTTGGAAAAAGTGAAAATAGAATATTGGGACAATATAAAATTGGTACAGAGGAAGTTAAAAAAGTGGCCAACCAACGGTCATTTGGAGCACTCCGTCCGTCGGGTATGTCCGTTTAGTCCGGAAAAGTTTGCCAGACGTTTCACACGTCGATTCTGGTAATCAGTAGTTCAAAGCATGATCCCTTTCGTTCACTCTCCGGGAACAAAACAGAGCGATATGACATCTTGCATCGCACTGTGCTCTCCAGAAGCAAAATAGACCAATATGACATCATGTTGCTTTGCCCAAAATCTTCTTTGAGCGTTTCGAATCGGTAATTTCTCATTATGACAAAATTAAACAGCGAAATCACGACTCCTCAAAACCCATAACCTCTCCTGATACACTCTTCCCCGCCAACTTCCTTTTCTCTAACGTACTTTGAAACATGACGACCCTTGAATGTTGACACAAACTGACCGACACAGATTTAAAAAACCAGACATAGAATGTGATTACGACGAAATGGTTGAGGAACTCGTTCTATCTGGGACTGACGTCATCAAGGTGAGAATCGGACCGGGATCTGACTACACTATCCGGAAAAGGGCCGGTGTGAGCTATTCACATTTTTTTGCCGTCATCAAATGTGCTGATGCAACTCACAGTGTAGTGTTCTGTTATACAGGGCAACCAAGGAATGAAATTAAAGCAGTATCTTTTCTCTTTATTGGTTGAATCAGGCGAGAATGTGGCGAGCCTGAGCTCTGGAACTGGAGGTCCTGAATCCGGTGTTAGGAGAGATGGAAGGTCTTGGAACTTGTAGATCCTCGACCCGATGCGATGCTAGAGGGGAGAGAGAGAAAGAGAAGGTCTTGGAGCTAGACGAGTTGTTGCTGTTGCTGGTTGGTGAAGAAGCTGTTCTGCCCACCGTTGGTTGGCAAGAGGCCTTCTTTTGAACCCTGGTAGCGGCTCACTCACAGCCCCGGTTTCTGACTAGTCTTCTGTCTTCTTGTCTGCATAGGAAACAGTTGTCTCGGATGTGGTCGGTGTTGGATGCAGTATTGCCACTACAACAGTCTGGGCAGATATATCATGTCGGTAAGTATTTTCCACTCTGGATTAATCTACAAGCATTATTGCAAGATTATCCTAAGTATCATCTCGTCATTTTTTATTTCAGTTCAAAATTATCCTCACATTTAAGCTTTCAAAAACTATGAATGTCTCATAGTTGCATGAAGATAACTCTCTGGAGTTGAATTGTTCTTGTAGTCCAACGTAACGTTGGATAATTCCTTTAAGCAGTATAACTCTGCTACCCAATTCTGGGCGTTTCCCAGCTCTTTCTCTTCTACACCTTTCCGTCTTTTCGTAGCTCTCCGGGATCCGCACGAGTCCTTGCTGCCTCGTGAGACTCCTCCGTCGTCCGGCCCGGCGAAACTTAGTGTTAACCTGTCGTAGATTAGAGTAGTATAGACCCCGTCCCCATTGGGCACACAGCGTGTCTTTCCTCGCGGCTGTCACCAGTCGCCAAGGAACTGTGTGACCCTTGTAGTATTGTCCCTTTGAGTCTACTGTGCACACTTCTTGTGTAGCAGGGGGCTTGTCCCCCACCCCGACGTGCAGAATGGAGTCTTCAACTCCACCTTTGCAAACGAAAAACACTTCCCCTGACGACCCTCATATCGACCCGGATAAGGCTAGGCATGTTTTTCTCCACTCAAACCAAACCCGATTAGCTGATCTCAATCCCTTTATTCTGAAGAAATGTTTGTGCTTTTATACTCATGATATCAACCAGGTTAGGAAACTAAGAAGCGGAGATCTCCAAGTTACCACCAACTCTGGGAAAGCCACACGCGACTTGCTTAAGGCCAAGAAGTTTCATACCTTCGATGTCGTTGCCTCCCTCCCTAAGTCATTCAACTCCTGCAGAGGAGTAATCCACTGCAGAGATTTGATGACCATGGACGAGTCTGACATCATTGAAGAAATGAAAGACGAAGGGATTCTAGATGTCAAATTCATAACGCGAATGGACCGGGAAAAGAACATGCGAGTCAACACGCCCCTTATTATCCTCACTTTCAACTCCAAAACCCTCCCTGACCAAGCCAAAGTTGGATACATCAATGTTTCAGTACGACCATATGTCCCCAACCCTCTGCGTTGTAATAAGTATTTTAGATATGGTCACCTTGCTAAGTTTTGTCGTAGCCAAACGATCGTGTGCGGTAAGTGTGCAGGAGAACATCCTACAGATGCCTGATCTACAAATGTATCTCAATGTGTCAACTGCCCCTCTAACAACAGTCATGCATCCACCTCCCGAGATTGTCCCACCTTCAAAATAGAAAAAGAAATTTGTACCGAGAAAGCATCTTCTGGTATCTCTTTCTACGGAGCACGGAAGCGTGTGATGGAAAGACAAGTTACCCCAACTAGTCCCTCCGGAGCAACTTCCTATGCTTCTGCAGTTAAGAAAACATACAGAACCGTTGAAACACAAACTGAGAGCAAGAACTCTAATAAGGACAAAGATCTCTGCCCACCTACCAAACAAACCACGCACTCGCACCTTCCTTCCCCGACTATCCCAGAGCTTCCACTACGTGTGCCTACACAAGTGGAAGAGGATGTCCCAATGGAGATCGCCGGCTCCTGCAAACGACTATTAAGTCCAATATCCAGCCCAGACCGAGCATCGGGGGCAAAACACACCTCTCCCACTAAGGCCAAGAAAGGAAGAAATCGAAGCAAATAAATAAATAAATAAATAAATAAAAAATAAATAAACAAATAAAAAAAATTAAAATCATCCAGTGGAATTGCCGAGGTGTTAGAAATAAAGTAAATGACCTATCTATTTTCAACTCTATAAACAACCCCTCAGTTATATGTCTACAGGAAACATTCCTAAATCCCAGTGTTCAATTACACCTGAAAGACTTTACCATCTATAGGAAGTACAGGTTCGCGCCTGGAGGGGGGTCGCAGTTGCTGTCAGTGACTGCCTTCCCCAAGCGGAGCTGCCATTATACACAACTTTGGAGGCAGTTGCCGTAAAAACGAAAGTACAGAACAAACTTGCGTCCATCTGCTCCATGTATTTACCTCCAGACCAACCATTTCCGCTACAGGAGGTAAATAACCTTATACGACAGCTGCCCCACCATAAACTTATAGTCGGAGACTTTAACTCCCACCATCACATGTGGGGGAGTGATAGAACATGTGCTCGAGGGGAGCAGATGGAGGCAGTTCTGAATATCAACAACCTGGTCCTCCTAAACACTGGCGATCCCACTCGTGTAGACAATGCTAGGGGCACCTTTTTATGCATCGATTTATCCATATCGTCTCCTGCGCTGTCTGACGACATAGAATGACATAGCATGACGACACCATGCTCAGCGATCATTTCCCAGTCATCCTAAAAATAGGGGGTGTCCACATTACAGCTGCTCCAGCCTATGGAGACAACCCACCCCCTCCCTGTCCCAAATTCATCATGAGGAAAGCCAACTGGGAAATGTATCGACGTACTACTAACGTCAACACCACATGGGACAATATGGATGACAAAGTAGTCAATTGAACCTTATCCATTTTGAATTCAGCACATAAGCACATACCAAAGACCTCGGCATTTCACAAGCATAGAGTTCCTTGGTGGACATCAGACTGCAGAAAAGCACTTTGCAAGCTGAATAGGGCTTATCGAACTTTTAAAAAGAACCCAATTTTACCCAACTTGCTTACTTTTAAAAAGGCGCAAGCAGAGGCCCGTAAAACCATTAAACACTCCAAGCGAAAGTCTTGGCGTGATTTTATTTCGACAATAAACATACACACCCCTCTAACGCAGATTTGGTCAGCCGTCCGAAGAATTGACGGCAAACATGCACCTACCATAAAGACTTTGACAATAGGAACCACATTTGTAGATACCCCCACCGACATCACAAACATTATAGCAGATACATTTACACAAACAAGCAATACAGATAACTATTCGCCAACATTCCTACAGCATAAACAAAGACTGGAAGCAGAGCCACTGGTCTTCTTTACACATACACACCACGAATACAACACTCCCTTCCAACTACACGAGCTTAAACAGGCTTTAAGCTCGTGTAGAGGGACCTCTGCTGGCTCGGATGAGATTAGGTATGAGATGCTGCAACATCTAAATTCAATTTCACTCAACAAGTTACTGGAACTATACAACGAAATTTTGATTAATCATGACTTCCCAGAAACATGGAGACATGCCCACGTCATACCTATTCTCAAAAAGGGAAAGGACCCAAAGAGTCCTTCCTCTTATCGCCCTATAGCGCTTACCAACTGCTTATGCAAAGTATTAGAACGTATGGTCAATAACAGATTAAAATTCATTCTCGAATCACAAGATTTGTTCCTGCCCAATGTGGTTTCAGGAAAAATCGAAGTATTCTCGACCATTTGGTCAACTTAGAACATGATATCCTTTCAAGTTTCGAGAGGAAAAAGTTCCTTGTAGCTTGCTTCTTAGATTTAGAAAGAGCCTACGACATGGCATGGCGACGTGGTATCCTCGAAAAACTCTATGCACTTGGCCTTAGAGGGAATCTCCCTATTTTTATTCAAAAAATTCTACTAGAACGAACATTCTCTGTCAAAATTCAAGGTTGCTTTTCATCAGTACGCATACAAAAAAATGGCGTACCACAGGGAAGTGTGTTGAGCCCCACATTATTTATGTTACTTATCAACGATACTCTACCTGCTCCACCTCGGAACCTTAAATACTCATTATACGCTGACGACGTTGGAATCTGGCATTCCTCATCGAACGCTAGTTTTTCCGGCTCTCGCGTACAACTTCCCCTGGACTCGCTCCAGGAATGGTCTGACGAATGGGTGGGATTTAAGTTTTCGGAAGTAAAGTCAACAGTGGTTGTATTTTCACGCAGAGCCCAGGCAGAAATCCATCTGCAATTACATGGAAATCCCATTCCAGTACAAAATTCAACCTTTTTCCTTGGCCTGAAACTGGACTCCAGGCTAAACTGGAAGGCCCATGTAAAGTATCTAGTTGATGCGTGCAACAAGAGACTTTATTTGCTACGGAAACTAACGGGCACAGATTGGGGAGCACATGGGAAATCTTTGCTAATGATTTATGAGTCCCTAATTAAATCTAAATTAGACTATGGGTGTCAGATTTATGGTTCGGCAACAACAACCACGTTACAACCCCTGAACATCATCCAAAATAAAGGACTACGACTTGCACTTGGAGCATTACGCTGCACAAGGATCGAGAGGCTGGAAGTTGAAGCCAATGCCTCCCCCTCCCCTCCACTACAGGCGCGAACTCCTTACAACTCCGCTACGCCGCCAAAGTGCTTCGTATCCCACGACATCCGTGCAAGCGGGCGGTGTCCCAATACGAGCACTTTACCAACTCCAGCCTTAATCCCTTTTCCGTCAGGATCCGATCCTTGTGCGAGCAGTATTCAGTGCCACTGTGGTCTATTGAAAAATTGAAGACGTTCCACATACCACCGTGGGAAAATATCACCCTGAACGTCAACATCAATGAAGACCTCCGTGTCACAATTTTTGAATGTTATTGTGACACCCGGCTCGCTGTCTCCCCTTTCCATTTTCTTTCGTCCGATTTCTCACCGCTTCGGCCCTTCATTCCCTATACTCGGGGGAATTTCCAGAGTCCTTAAGACTTCTAGTAGCTACATCCTGTCCTTTCTCTTTCTCCTTATCCTCATCAACTGTCGTGCCATTTTGACAATCAACTACAGTGCCTTAACGAAGTGAGAGACTTCTAATTGTTTAGAGAACCCCCCCCCCTTTTGATTCAAATGTTCTCACACGACCGAGGCCAACGGTTTCCGCACCCAAGCACAAAGCGACCTTGTTCCAGCTCCGTGCGAAAACACCCCCCCCCTGCGCGCTGCCACATATTTGTTTTAACCTAGGCAATTAGAATAATTAGGATCGTAGCTAACCCGCTCGTGAATAGTGTCTACCTCAAGGAACAATTGGAACTGTGTCATCTCCCACATGAACATTATTCGTAGTACCCTTCAACACTAGTGGCGGGAACGTAGAAGTATTGGCAACGTTGGATGCTAACTGGCGGGCATTTTCGACCTCACATGCCGCGGGACAGAGGTCAGTCTTCACATCGGGTTCAACAAGGGAGGTCGGACCGCTCATTCTCGGAAGTCCAATCGTGTCCTTTCCTCCCTCATGTGACTATTAAGGATTTTCATCCTTGAGTGGCGATCGAGTGTCAAGAGATTTGGGTACAGTCCCTTCCCGCCAGAACTCTAAAGGTGCGGTGCGATTGACCAAGAATACGTCGGTGAAGTGTCGCTTACAAAGCTTATCTCAGCGCCCGTCCTTAACCATCAAGCTACGAAGTCGGTCAGTTTCCCGCTCAGATCCACACGAAAACCGTCGCCTCCCGCTCCCACCAGAAGCGGAGCCGCGCCGGTCGTAACTCAGCAGGAGATCACACTAATTGAAGACTTCTCCACACGCAAGACACACAAGTTAAGGTTTAGTATAAGTTTAGCTAGGAATTGCGCGCAGGGAATAGTCAGGATGTATGTGAAATCCAGTTAATTGTTAACTCACATTGTTAATGATAAGTAGTATAATTCTAGTGTCTAATTATAGAATTATTTAATCCATTAAAACTCACATTAGGAGTTCTGGGTTTCATTAGCCTAGGACGGTTCACTTAATGAGTTGCCCCATCACCCACCCCCCTCTTTGATTTACATTCACGCTCGCTCACTGGAGGAAGCGCGAGTGGTCCCGGATGGTGATACAAATCTCCTGGACTCCGGTTCCCCAACTGTAGCTATCCTCCTCCTCCCTTCATCACTCACTTAAGGTACGTATTACCCACACCCCCTCATCCTTCACCTCCTTCCACTGTCCAGGAAATTCGTGTCACGGTACGTCGTTGGTCCTTCGAACAGGATACTCGCTCCATTACCTATGTACAGAACTCACAAGATCAATAATCCGTATGACAACTCATTAAGTAAATCACAAAATGTTTCCCTGCGCATAGGTTAGCAACTTAATGCACTGTACAGGAGTTCCTCCTGCTCGCTAAGGCACGCCATAGGTCAAGCATGCAATAATATCTCTATTACATGTTGATTTACCCTTCCTACTTGTACCTTTCTCTTGGGCAACATTTCGCCCCCTAAGTAGAATTAGATTGTGCTGAAATTACACTGGTCCTTTTTTCACGGGTAATTCCGCCCGGCGACTTCATTCAGCGGCATCCTCAGCCGCCCTTCGTAATTTTAAGTTCAGCCATTTTCGGCTTAATAGTTTCGGCTCAGCCCGTCCTTTCAAAGCGGCGTCTTAGTTAAGCTTCCTTTAGTGGCGCCATCCGCCAATACGCCTTGTCGTCATCCCCGCACCGTAGCAGCGGCCCTTAGTCTAACGGTTTTTCCCTCGGCCAAAGGAACAAAGCACCTTTGTCCCTTCCCTTCGCGGCTTCGCGCGACCTCACCTCCCCCCTCCTCCTTTGTCTGACCAACTCGTATGACAGCACAATCTTCTATAGTCACCCCCTTCAATTCTCCATTTTCTCGGACGGCCACCTTTTCACATACAAACAACCTATTGTGCCAGAGCATTAAACGGCAGCCACCATGTCTTACTACAGCCCTACCGGAGACACAATTACGAATGCAACGTTGGCCGAACTCATTGACATCACTCAGAATTTCCTTGACGCTGTCACGGAATATACTGATGCTTACGGGACTGTCAACATCGAGAGCCTGAGCCCCAGTGCAGCAACGGAAATTCACCAAGAAGGTCAAGTGTATACGGCTCACATACATGACGAGTAATATAACCCCAGTCATATACCCACTCCTTAACACACTGTCCAGCACAGGCATTAATCGCTGAATCAACATCACGAGGCTCAGTGGAAATCGCTGACTCAAATCCTTTTGGCTTTGCAACAACACCTCGACCACCAAACACATGAACGAACACACGCGATCAACCGAGTAGCCACCCAGTACTGACATACGATATTACGTATACTAACGATCCTCCCCTGGATATATAATTAACATGTATGATAGTAGATAGCAATAAGTAATCAATGCAGTTGCCCCACCCTTGTGGGACAACAAAATAAATAAAACAATAAGAGAAGCTCACGATTCAGAGCAACCTCTATATTTTCCTTAGTCATCATTTCCGGGCACCAAAACCAGCTCGCACACCCGTGGAGCTGTCGGTTTTTAGTGACGTGCCCTAGTGATAAGACTGTGTAATAGTGTGTGAACTAACTTTGTGCTGGATACGACAATAAAGAAACAAAAACTTAGAGGCGTTTGTGCAGTGGACCCTTTTTGTGATGATGTGACGACCCCGTTACATTTTGTGTCTACAAGTAACGTTGGATGGAAACGATGTAACGATACCGTTACACCCGTCCCGTTACACAAGACCATCACCAAACATGGCGGTTCTTGGAGCCCGCCTGGGCCCGACACCGCCATGACCGACTTGCAACCCTTAAACAGGAATTTAAACCACGCAAGAAAGTCCTATTAAACCTTAAGGTCCGAGCAGATGTGAGAGTGAACGGCGCAGATACCACCGCTCAAGCGTCCAACAGCCAGCTTCATCAAAGCCCCATTATTACATACATAAGGGAAGAACCCCAACCCCCCCTCTTTCGATGGGGATCTGGAAATGTTCTCCAGCTGGTGGAGTATCTTTAAGACAGTTGTTCATGAAAACAGTAGATACACAGAGGGAGAAAAGTTCAGCGCTCTCGTGCGCTCTCTAACGGGGAGTCCCAAACGCCTGCTTGGTTACCCCGTGTACAACAACACCGCGTATGAACACACCATCCGACGGCTGCATGATGCCTATGACAAGCCCTTGGCAGTACGAAGAAGTCTGAAGGAACGCCTCGTCGCCATTCCCGCACCTACGGACGAATGTGAGGACTTGTCAAGGTTCCTCGCCGATTGGGACGAGTTGAGCGAGCACTACCTGAACGCAGTAGGACAAGCCCTCTCCGATGAATTTGTAGAGGGGGTCCTAGTGCCGAAATTGCCCCGCCAGGTCCTCTCGTCCATATACTTGTTCAAAGGCACTGCTGAACTTAGTGCGCCAGAGCTTCACGCGGCACTCAAGGTCTACTCGGGTGCCATCGCGAGCAGTCGACTCCATACCCCTGTAACGGTACGTCCTGTTCCCGCAGCGACCCCTACACCCGTTCCTACTCAACCATCAACACGCCCGCCTCGACAGACATTGACGAGCGCTCCGACGCCACCGAGGAGTCAAGGTCATACGCCAAGGCACACCATTGGACGGCCAGTACCCACGCCCCCACAACCAGTACCTGCGGTCCCCAATGAAGCACAGCACCGCGCCAAATGTTTGTTTTGCAGCGGCCCACATAGGCCGTCACACTGTACGACGTACCCGGATATCTCCACACGCACCAACAGGCTTTTAGCACTAAACAAGTGTACCATCTGCTACTCGAACAGGCATCTGAAGAACCGCTGCGACTTCCAAGCAGGCTGTATGAAATGTGGCGAGCGCCATAAGGCCCCCCTATGCCCTCAAGCCATCAGCATAACAAGCAATGGCATCATCGTTACTCCTACGCAGAATACAGTTCCTTCTCACCTCTGGAACCAGTCTCCGTTAAGCCACGCCCCCACTCCCCGCTACAGCGCGGCTTCATCTCAGCCTCCTGCTGGTTACCCACAAGCTCCAGGATACCATCTGCATTACCCCCCCTTGTTTCAATATCCGGGGAACTACCCCCCTCCTCACCAGTCCCCCTACCATCCTCCATCGCAACCAGCGCCACTTGGCACGAGAGCAATCCAAGATGGCACCTCAACCCCTACACCATCCGCCTCTACCAGCTCCCACGACGCCCTCAGAGCACCGCCAGAGGTAACCCACGCCCCTGCATCCACCAGTGCTCCCTCTTCAATACACATGGCCCCCATCACCGCCACCCCAACTGCCCCGGAATCCTCTCCAACAGTATCGGACGCGACGATGAGACCAACTCCAACGACAACAGCACACCGCGCCGCGTTGGTCCAAACTTCCTCTGTATCTAATATCACCTTGCCTCAGGAACCGGAAGCAGAACCAGTTCCTGTTCTCATTGAGACTACGCAAATTGTTGCGGACACTGCTCTCATACGACGAGCAGTACAGAGCACTGTCGCTCTGCCCGTCTTCACCGGACGTCTCCGGGAAAACGGCAAGAGTTGTATCTCCCAAATCTTCATTGATTGCGGAGCTCAACGCACGTTTGTACACCCTTCCGTCGTGGACCAACTTAAGCTCCAGCCAAAGGGGACCGTACTCTTCAAGATCGATTCCTTCAACAAAACCGAGCTACCTCAGGTGTTCGATATCGTCGAATTCAACTTGCACGTGGGCGCTGAGAAGCATCGCATCGAAGCAGTTGTGCACCCCGCAGTGGGAAAAAACATGTCTATGCCCGGGTACCAACGTACAGTGCAGGTTCTCCAGTCTCAAGGCATCACTATCGCTGTAAGAGGCCGGTAGTGTACGAATGGAAATGAGCTAGGGTATTAGAATAATTCAGACTCGACGCCTGCTCGAGTGCGATGTTATGTCTATGTGAGGGCGACGTTTTGTCTATGTAAACACACCGATGGTGGTGACTGTTTTATATTCGATGTGTAATCAACTCTGTAAGCGCAGGTTACCTTCGTTTGACTAATGCTGAGATAAACAATATCGCTAGTGGCATTGTAATAGCTTTCCGGATTGGTGCAAGGTGGAGAAGGAGGAAAAAACTATTGGTGCATGAATTCAAAGTCACGCCCATAAGGAGTGACATTTATTTGAGACGTAACTGGAGATTGGTTTAGAAAAATTAGTGACGTCAGACGAAGATAGCTTAGCGTAGGATACGGGATCTCGTCAGAGGATAGAGGGAGAAGATATAGAGAGGGTGTGGAGAGAGGATCAGGAGACGATGTAGAGACGAGAGAAAAGAGATCCCGAGTGTAAGCAAAGGTGAAATTACAGTGAAAGAAGAAAGAAAATTCACCATCCTTTTATTAACCCAAAGGACGAGAGGAATAGGCATGGGGCCTAGAAAATAGTGAGACTACAGGAAAAAGAAGGCATTGGGCCTACTGCTTAAGAGGAACTTGAATATTAGTGAAACTCACGTAACGAGAGGCAAGGGGCCTTGAGACGAGTGATATTACAAGTCAAATTTAAGTGACAGTGGTGACAAGGGGAGGTGAAAGTGGTGAACAGCGGTGGAACGAACTGGGTGTTAAACACCTCCGAAGAGAAGTGGCGCCTGAAGTCTACGGGAACAAGACAACCAAAATCAAGAGAGTATTACGACTACGAGAGAAATCTACAACTTCAAGTAACTGCTACGTTGGGAACAAGCATTCTTCAAGATTCTTCAAGGAGATCATCATCTACAAGGCGGTCTTCAAGGCAGAGTGTGTGATGGAGGAGGAACAACGTCGTTGAGGAATGACAAGACCGTAGAAGGACGTCAAACCAGACATTGACATCACGAAGCGACATCGCAAGCAGCCAGGCTAAAGCAAGGTATTAGTAATAAGTATGAGTACCCCTCAGAATTCTAACGTGTTGAGACACGAAATTCACACATCAAATACAAATATTCCAAAATCCACAGGAGAGTCTAACACATATGGTGTAAACAAGTTCTTAAACCTCATTGACACTCTTATAGTTAGTAAAAACATTACCAATGAGGATCGTAAGATTGAGATTCTCAAGGAGAATATAGATCCAGAGCATGGAAGGGTGAGGTTTGTCATTAACTTCCAGCAAATGGAATTAATTAATCAATATGATAATTACAAGAAAGCATTTCTCAAGCATTTCATGTCCAAATGTGATCAGGATCCTATTAGATCATTGGTAAAAATGATTAAGGAAGTTAGGACAAGTGAAACTGACACAGAGTACTTAGCTAGATTAGATAGATGGTCAAAAGACATGAATTCTATCTTGAAAGATTCAGACTGGATAGAAAGATCTAGTGAGAAGATGAAAATCTCACAGGTAATCAAATTGATTACATTTAGCTTATTGGCAAAGAATTCTGATGATTTAACAGCAGAAAGGCTGTACAAAGATTTAAAATCAAATATCTGTTTAGGAGAAGTAGATTATCTTCTTCAAGGATACAATGAGACCAGAACAATAAACCCATATGTAATGCCTATAAATCAACAAAGCCAATATAGGAACTCTAGAGAGTTTAAGAAAACAGAAGTAGGACATAGGCGGCATGCTAGAAGTCCAACTAGGGATAGGGATACCAGAATCCTTTGTTTTAATTGTAATGCTTGGGGACACAAGGCACAAGAATGTTTTTATGGGATTATTTGCAGAAATTGCAAATACGAAGGTCACAATGAGTATCAATGTAGGAACCCTCCATTCTGTATTTACCATAATAAAATCGGACACAGAACTCATGAATGCCGAAATTTTCGGGTACCCCCAGGGCTAAGAGGAAAACCCCCAGACACAGAATAAACCATTTCAGACCTCCCCATATATATACCGATAGGCGGTATTGTGTTAAATATGGGAATGCAAGGGAGATGAAAGAAACTGACAAACTGATAATTACTGTTGGTAAAACTGCTGTAGGACCTCTCATTGCGGGTAAAGTGTTCAATAAGCCTATTCAAATTTTTATTGATACAGGGTCTGTAGTTAATGTAATTACTAGTAAAGTTTTAAACCAGTTGAACCCAGGAGTGAAAATGTTGGAACCAATCCGTTACACATTGCAAGGTGTAACTGGAAATCAGTTAAAAACATTAGGCAAGATTGAGCTAGAAGTTGCCTTGTATACAAATGAACAATTGTACATCCCAGTGATAGTGGTAGAAGAGTCTGTTTTTCCAGGAGATTTATTGATAGGATTTGCAACTATGAGAAAAGAAAACATGGTAATTTGTCCTGCTGACTTAGGAATTTTAGTGAAGTCACAGTTAATCCCATTCTTAAATCAACCAGACTTAAGACCAGTGACAGGAATCAATGAATCCTTAGATAACATTTCTATCCTAGATAGCGAGGCCGAGCGGTCCAACCCTACAGAAAGTAAAACAATTTGTGAACCCAACTCAGAAGTTCAGGAAATCCCAGAGATTACTAAATTATCAACCACAGATGCCTTGAGAATTGCAGATTGCGGATTAACAAGGTCGACATTGTTACATCCCATGTCAATTAATAAGGTTGAAGGGTGTTTGAAAGGAATCAATGTAGACTCTGAAGTAATTACAGTCCCAGAATCAGTTAAACTTAAAGGATTGAAGTGGGACTCAGGGATTTATAAGACAAATAAGAACAGAGTAGAAGTATTAGTAATTAATACTATGAATAAAGAGATAGTTTTAAAGAAAGGTACACAAATAGGATGTATTCAGGTGTGTACTAAACCTATTAAGATTTTAAATGAGAATAGTGAGGAGATAGAATTACCAACTTCATCAATTTGTTCAGTACAAGAAGGCATAGACTTAAGAAATAGATATAAAGAATTATTACAATCAACTAATTGCCCTGAGTTGGATGAAGCTTTATTTGCTTTGCTTATGAAACATAAAAAAGCAATTGCTTTGCCGGGGGACGCCTTAGGCAAAACAACTGTTTTAAAACATCACATTAAGTTAAAACCAGGAACACAACCTATCTACATACCAGCCTACAGAGTTCCTCACTCTAAATTAGCTGTAGTAGATAAACTCATCACTGAAATGTTATCACAGGATATTATTGAACATAGTAAAAGTGAGTGGAATTTTCCGTTGATCCTAGTACCAAAGTCTGATGGGACTATGCGACCAGTTATTGATTACAGGGAACTGAATAAGCACACCATTCGTGACAGGTTACCATTACCCATTATCGGTGACATTTTGAGAAGTTTGGGAACTGAGAATAGATATTTTAGTACTATAGATATCAAATCAGCTTTTTGGCAAATAGAATTGCATGAAGATTCAAGAGAGTTTACAGCATTTTCTACTACAACAGGACATTATGAGTTCAAGAGAATGCCATTTGGGTTATGTAATAGTCCATTAACTTACATGAGATTAATGAATACTATTCTAGATGGATTGTTAGGAAACACTGCCAGTGTATTTCTAGATGACATTTTAATAGTTTCTCAGACTGCAGTGGAGCACTTTAAGAAATTAGATTTGATATTCTCAAGACTAGGAGAAGCTGGGTTAAAAGTAAAACTTGAAAAATGTAAGTTCTTGCAAGACAGTGTCATTTACTTAGGACATAAGATAGACAGACACGGACTGAGTACAGTAAATTCAAAGGTGGACGCTGTCAAGAATTTTCCAGTTCCGACCAATGTAGACAAGGTTAGGAGCTTTTTGGGATTAACAGGATATTATAGAAAATTCATTCAAAGTTATGCTGACATTGCTAATCCACTAAGTTCTTTGTTGAGAAAGGACTCAAAGTTCATATGGGGACCTGCGCAACAGCAAGCTTTTGACAAGTTGAAAGATAAACTCACAAGTTCACCTATTTTAATTTTCCCCGACTATGAAAAAGAATTTATTCTTTGTACTGATGCGTCTGACATAGGGTTAGGAGGCATACTAATGCAAGAGAGAAATGGAACTTTAAAACCCATAGCTTACACATCCAGACTTTGTAATAGTGCGGAGAGAAACTATTCTATAACTGAAAGAGAAACTTTAGCAGTAATTTATTCTTTAGAAAGTTTTAGGGATATGATACTAGGGTATCCCATCAGAGTTTGGACTGATCACACAGCTATTCAGAACTTATTTAAGCATAAGAATCTTAGAGGCAGACTTGCTAGATGGTTTGCGATACTTCAGTGCTATGATGTTCAATCTAATTATATTCCGGGTAGAAGGAATGTAGCAGATCCACTTTCTAGAAACATTAGTCAACCAATGACTGGGACTGGGTTGATTAATTTTGTTTGTAGTATAGAAGAATTAGTAACTTTAGATGAAGAAATGCTAATAAGAGAACAGAGAGATGATGAGACATGTGATTCAATAATCAAGCATTTGATGAACCCAAGAGGAGATCCTCCAAAGCTACCAAAGGGGTATAAGATAGAGGAATTTCATTTGATTAATGGAATTTTGTATAGGAAAACATTTGTAAATGGGAAAGATATTTCTAGAGGTCAAGTAAATCAGTTGGTTATACCACAAACTCTGGTAAATGAGCTATTGAAGTTACTTCATGATAGTGATTGTAGTTCACATCCTGGAAAGGATAAAACTTATAGACAGGCACAACTTAAGTACTTTTGGTTAGGTATGAAGAAAACTATATATGATTATATAGAAAAATGTGTAAAATGTGTAAAGGTGAAGGGAAATACACCAAAACCTGCTCCTATACTCACCTATCCCATTCCAGAGAAACCTTGGGAAAGAGTTCACATGGATACTTTGGAATTACCATTAACAGAGAACGGCTTTAAATACCTATTTGTTGCTATTGATTATTTTTCAAGATTTTGTATATTACAACCCATAATCAATAAGAAAGCTGAAACTATTGCTTCCGTAATCTATGATCAGATAATCTGTAATTTTACTACACCTAACATCCTAGTTTCAGATAATGGGACTGAATTTAATAACAAAATCTTGGAAAATCTATGTAATGTGTTCCACATCAAGAAAGTCAATATACTCGTTAACCATCCCCAAAGTAATGGAGTAGTAGAAAGGTTAAACAAAAAGATAATTATATGTCTTAGAACCCTAATAAGTCCTCATAGTGTAACTTGGGATACTTGGATTCCTTGTGTTAAGTGTACTCTGAACAATCAAATTAATGTAGCAACTGGGGATACACCTCATTTTATAATTTTTGGGGAGGACAAAACTCTGCCATATGAAATGTTGACTGCAGAGCAAAAACCCATATATAATATGGATGATTATATATCCAATAGGATAAATACTCTTCAAAGTATTCACCAAAGAGTTAGGAAACATATGCAGGTGTATTCACAAGAGATGAGGGAACAACAACACAAAATAGCTCGTAAACTAGAATTGAAAATTGGGGAATTAGTAATGGTCAAAGCAACCTCACCCAATAATAAACTTTCACTAAGGTACACTGGTCCATATAAGGTAATTGATTCTGCAGGTGGAAACAAGTTTAAACTTAAACATTTAGAATCAAGAGAAGAATTGATAGGACATTTAGATGACATAAGGAAAATTAGCTTGCAGATCTATGAAGATGATTATAGTAATACTTTGTGCATAAATATTAATAACCCTGGAGAATATGGAGAATATTATAATGATATTTTTCAAGAGTTGAACATTAATCTTGATGTATTTTACAGATAGTATTGACCATTTGTATGTATTTGGGATGGGAGACCTAAACAACTGCAACTTGGTGTCAAGCAGATACATGGAAACCTAAAACCTAGGATCTGCTGTGGTCAGACTTGGAACCTTAAGGACTTAAGGACCTCTCATCTGAGTACACACATGAGTATTGTGACCATTTTAAAGTAATAAGACTGTCTTTGAAAATGAAGTGTGTTGGAAATAATATTGAACAAGAATAGACACTCAAACTCTAGATTAGTGTGTTTTGCAAATTAATTGCTATTGAAAAGATGATAAACCATTGAAAGTTAGTGCTCATAGTGAATTTTCTAATCAATTATATCTTTTCTGTAGACAATCTAAGAGAAAGCATGATCTCTTTTGTGTTCCGAGAGGCTTCGCATGAACTCTCTGGTTAGGAATATGTCTGTTATGAACAATTGTCATTACCAACGAATTTTGGTAGACCAGATCCCTCATTGTAACATACAAGGATCTCATTACCTGTTTTTCCCTAACAAGACAAAGGTATCAATAAATTGTCCCGGGTTGAGTCCTAAATTGGATTTGGTTGAAGGTCTTGTCTCTATTCAAGATAACTGCGAATTGCGTGCAGACACTATTTCCACCATTTCTAATACCCTTAATACAATGCATTTAACCGAGGACACCTACATTTCAACCTTCAACTTCACATTGCCTGAAAACTCCCCTCCCTTGAAAATTAAGAGAAGACCATTGTCAAGATCTCCCTCAAATGAATTACCTATGTTACCAATCCTTATCATACCCTTACTTTCAGTGTTAGTGGCAGCACTGATTGCCTTTGTTGTATTCCGGAGATTGGCTCTGTCAAAGCAAATCAACCATGTAACCGCTTAATTCAATACCTTATATATATATTGAGATGCATGTTATTCACATTTATAGGTATTATGTTTATGTATTATTCCCAATTTATTGCATGAATGATGTATTTTGAGGGTAGATTAACAATTACGCAAGGGTAGATTAGCTTATTCCAGAAATATATTAGCAAGCCCTGTAAGAGGGAAATAAGAATTGGTCGGGACGACCAAGGGTAGCTGCCGAGCCCTGTAAGAGGCCGGTAGTGTACGAATGGAAATGAGCTAGGGTATTAGAATAATTCAGACTCGACGCCTGCTCGAGTGCGATGTTATGTCTATGTGAGGGCGACGTTTTGTCTATGTAAACACACCGATGGTGGTGACTGTTTTATATTCGATGTGTAATCAACTCTGTAAGCGCAGGTTACCTTCGTTTGACTAATGCTGAGATAAACAATATCGCTAGTGGCATTGTAATAGCTTTCCGGATTGGTGCAAGGTGGAGAAGGAGGAAAAAACTATTGGTGCATGAATTCAAAGTCACGCCCATAAGGAGTGACATTTATTTGAGACGTAACTGGAGATTGGTTTAGAAAAATTAGTGACGTCAGACGAAGATAGCTTAGCGTAGGATACGGGATCTCGTCAGAGGATAGAGGGAGAAGATATAGAGAGGGTGTGGAGAGAGGATCAGGAGACGATGTAGAGACGAGAGAAAAGAGATCCCGAGTGTAAGCAAAGGTGAAATTACAGTGAAAGAAGAAAGAAAATTCACCATCCTTTTATTAACCCAAAGGACGAGAGGAATAGGCATGGGGCCTAGAAAATAGTGAGACTACAGGAAAAAGAAGGCATTGGGCCTACTGCTTAAGAGGAACTTGAATATTAGTGAAACTCACGTAACGAGAGGCAAGGGGCCTTGAGACGAGTGATATTACAAGTCAAATTTAAGTGACAGTGGTGACAAGGGGAGGTGAAAATCGCCAATGAAACACCGTCGGACCAAACTACCGACATCCACATCATATTAGGCAGCGATCACATGCCATTGGTCTTTAAACGCGCCATGCGTTTCTTGGGTGTCGAACTTTTTGCCACCTCAGCTGGTTACGTGGTGTGGGGCAAGTTACCCCCTTGGAGTCAAGACCGAGCCCTCAATCCACCAATTGAAACCACCGCACTTAACAGCATCCGCATAGACGAGCCGGTCCTCGTTGATCCTCCGGTACACGAACTCTGGTCATTGGACTCGGTCGGTATATCACTAGAAAAATACAGTCATCTAGAGGAGAAGGCGGTCAAGTTTTTCAAATCAACCGTACGGAAGGGGAATGGAGCATACACCATACGACTACCTTTCAAAACGGAGGAGCGCCCAGCCATCAACTATGGACGTGCGGTAGCTCAACTACACTCACTCAAGAGGAATCCACACCCGTCTCTTTACTCCGACTACCGTGATATTTTGGAAGAATACCTCCGGCTCGGGTTCATCGAAACAGTTCCCCCGGGTCCCGAGGTGGATGGGAAGGTACACTACCTACCTCATCACCCAGTCTACAAGAATTCCTCCACGACACCCGTCAGGATAGTGTTCAACGCATCTTCCAGAGCATACAAGAATGCGCTATCCCTCAATGATGCCCTGTATACTGGACCCAACCTGGCTCAGAAAATTCAATCCATGATCCTGCTCTTCAGAGAGGGCACGTACGGTGTCCTGGTAGACATCAGCAAGGCTTTCCTACGAATAGGGGTAGACGAGGCAGACAGAGATTACTGCCGCTTTCTCTTTTTTACAAGTGCAGATATGAGAGAAATCCAAGCCTTCCGCTTCAAAGTAGTGTTGTTTGGCGCCACTTGCAGTCCTTACCTCCTCAACCAAACCATTGAACATCACTTAGAGACGTATGATCACCCCCTGACTACCAAACTCAAGTCCGCATTCTACGTGGATAACCTACAACTGACGTATGATCGCATCGATGAGATCACTGTGGAAAGACCCCAGATAGAACAAATCTTGAATCAAGCCAACATGCCCCTGGATCAATGGGTCTCCAACGCGAACATCGAAGGATTTGAACACAACGGAGTCCGTGATTATCTCGGTCTCCGCTGGGACACGGAACGAGATATGCTAGGAGTTGCCATGCCCCACCAATTTAAACAGGCTTTTGAACAACCACTACTCTTCAAGACCAAGAGGAAAATTCTCAGTCTATTTTCTTCACTATACGATCCCGTGGGATTCCTGGCCCCTATCACACTCACGGGCAAACTTTTCATACAGAGCTTGTGGAAAACGGAAGAAGGATGGGATACCCCCCTCAACGGGGACAGCATCCGGGCCCTCCCCACCATCCTTAATAACTACCGGAACTTGGATACTCTTCAATTCCCTCGGAATGCGCACCCTGGCAGTCACCACGCCCTGCACGTCTTCTGCGACGCGAGTCAAAGAGGGTTCGGGGTGGCGGCCTATACCGTCTCGAGGGAGGGGCACGTTTCCTTTCTCACAGGCAGAAGTAGAGTCGCACCCAAGAGCATGGACAAACTTAGCGAAGAACTCACCATCCCCCGTCTAGAACTCACGGCTATTCTCTTCGGCAGCCGCCTCACGAAGTACCTGATGAATCTACGTCCATCCCACTACCACACCACCTTCGTGTGGTCTGACGCCAAATCAGCCCTTTTCTGGGTCCGCAGCCAGACCAGCACTTCAACATACGTCCTTAACAGAGCTAGAGAGATCAAGCAGTTGGTACAAGATCACAACCTCCGCCTCAGGCACGTTAGCTCCAAAGACAACCCAGCGGATCTCGCCTCGAAGGGCACTAACGTGGCAGGCCTTAGCAATCGGCAGGACCTTTGGTTCAAGGGTCAAGAATGGCTTCCCCACCCCGAACGATATCCCCCACAAGAATTGGATGCTCTACCCATCTTGATACACGCCAATCCCACCATGGTCCAAGAAACAGAGAGAGCGTTCAACATGACACAATTCCGCGATCTACCAGCAGCGTACAACGCCTTCAGGATTCTGCTGAGAGCTGTGAGGGCCAAAGCATCAGCTACGGTAAAGGCCAAACTTTATCAGAGCCCTATGCAAGTTATGCTCCGAATAGCCCAAATCAGCTTTTACCCGAGAATATACCGACATCTCCAAGGACGAGCCACCCAGCTCACTTCTGATGACAGAAATCTCATCTATCAAAGAGGACTCAAACTAGATGAACAAGGCCTCATACGCTGCCAACCACCACACGCTGCTACGCTCCACGAGTACGGTCGCGCCCCCCCGCTGTTATTACACCCAAAGTGCCCATTGTGGAGCCGCATTGTCTTGCACCAACACCGCCACACTCCATGTCCTCCTACGACGAGATTACTGGGTCTCACGCCAACGACAAACCATCAAGTCACTCCTCAGACAGTGTTTACACTGTCGGGGCATCCAATCGCAGCCCTTCAGGTTCCCTCCTCCAGCACGTTTACATCCTAATAGAGTTCATTTTAACACACCCTTTTCCACCACCGGAGTCGACTTCACGGGAGCCATCAAGTTGAAACAGTCCCACGTTGACGCAGCCTATGTAGTCATCTTCACCTGCGCCAGCATCAGAGCCCTTATCTTGGAAGTGGTCACCTCCCTCAGTGTAGCAGACTTTCTGAGAGCACTGCGGCGCTTTGCAGCACGAGTGGGAATGCCCCACTCGTTCGTATCCGACAACGCCGCCAATTTCGGGGCCACCAACAGGTTGCTCCGAGAACTCAAAGAGGAGCCCAGCATCGACGAGTTCTTAACACACCACCATTCGTCCTGGACTTTCATCACCCCACTTGCCCCCTGGCAAGGTGGCATGTATGAACGCCTCGTCGGAATTACCAAATCCAACCTGAAGAAGGCTCTGTACAAGCACACCCCCACCTATGACGAGTTCAGAACCTTGTGCCAAGAAGTAGAATGCGTGGTAAACAACCGCCCCCTCACTTATGTTGGCACGGAAGAGGACACGCCCCTTACTCCTAATCATCTCATGTACGGACGGACCATCGCCCTGTCCCCGCAGGTACAACTAACGGAACTGAACGACCCAGACTATCGCGGTACCACCACCTTGAGGACTCAATACCAGTTCCTGACAGAGATCCTGCGAAATTTCAAGAGGAGGTGGACTCACGATTACGTCGCGAGTCTGAGAGAACGTCACCTGCGACAAAGCAAACCGCCTCAGAATAGACCTCGAGTACACGACCTAGTTCTGCTCATTCTGGACGGCGTCCCCCGAGACCAATATCCCTTGGCACGCATCACCCAAGTCTTCCCAGGTCCTGACGACGTCATCAGATCCGTAAGAGTCCGCACTCCTACAGGAGAATACGAGCGGTCTGTCACACGAATCATCCCTCTAGAAATCAATCTGAGCGCGGACACGCCCCTTCGTTCCCACGCGGACCGTCACGAACCGACCGCGGAGCACCTTTTCCCCGCGGGGGAAGGCGAAGCGGACACCGTAGACGACGGAACCTCTCCGGCGGCGAACGACCCGACTGAAATCGCCTGCGAACACGAGCACCTCACCACGCCACCTACACTACAACCCAGCACGGCCACGGTGACCGACGTCCCAACGAGATCAACAGACACGTCATTCAACGAGCCAACAGCGGCTCCGTTAACAAGAGCACGACCAAGAAGAACGGCCGCCCAGCAAGCCAGAAACTGGTTCTCTACTCTTGATGAATAACCAGCCTCCTTCTCTCAGCTTCAAAGCTGCAGAGGATACCCTCCTCGGCCTCCTTTGGGTCATAGCTGTGTCACAATTTTTGAATATTATTGTGACACCCGGCTCGCTGTCTCCCCTTCCCATTTTCTTTCGTCCGATTTCTCACCGCTTCGGCCCTTCATTCCCTATACTCGGGGGAATTTCCAGAGTCCTTAAGACTTCTAGTAGCTACATCCTGTCCTTTCTCCTTCTCCTTATCCTCATCAACTGTCGTGCCATTTTGACAATCAACTACAGTGCCTTAACGAAGTGAGAGACTTCTAATTATTTAGAGAAACCCCCCCCCTTTAGATTCAAATGTTCTCACACGACCGAGGCCAACGGTTTCCGCACCCAAGCACAAAGCGACCTTGTTCCAGCTCCGTGCGAAAACACCCCCCCCCCTGCGCGCTGCCACATATTTGTTTTAACCTAGGCAATTAGAATAATTAGGATCGTAGCTAACCCGCTCGTGAATAGTGTCTACCTCAAGGAACAATTGGAACTGTGTCATCTCCCACATGAACATTATTCGTAGTACCCTTCAACACTAGTGGCGGGAACGTAGAAGTATTGGCAACGTTGGATGCTAACTGG
Organism: Oratosquilla oratoria; assembly: GCF_046742065.1. Lineage (NCBI taxonomy): Eukaryota > Metazoa > Arthropoda > Malacostraca > Stomatopoda > Squillidae > Oratosquilla > Oratosquilla oratoria. The sequence continues at coordinate 1,461,128 of NW_027467719.1, read as the reverse complement.
CGGGCATTTTCGACCTCACATGCCGCGGGACAGAGGTCAGTCTTCACATCGGGTTCAACAAGGGAGGTCGGACCGCTCATTCTCGGAAGTCCAATCGTGTCCTTTCCTCCCTCATGTGACTATTAAGGATTTTCATCCTTGAGTGGCGATCGAGTGTCAAGAGATTTGGGTACAGTCCCTTCCCGCCAGAACTCTAAAGGTGCGGTGCGATTGACCAAGAATACGTCGGTGAAGTGTCGCTTACAAAGCTTATCTCAGCGCCCGTCCTTAACCATCAAGCTACGAAGTCGGTCAGTTTCCCGCTCAGATCCACACGAAAACCGTCGCCTCCCGCTCCCACCAGAAGCGGAGCCGCGCCGGTCGTAACTCAGCAGGAGACCACACCAATTGAAACTTCTCCACACGCAAGACACACAAGTTAAGGTTTAGTATAAGTTTAGCTAGGAATTGCGCGCAGGGAATAGTCAGGATGTATGTGAAATCCAGTTAATTGTTAACTCACATTGTTAATGATAAGTAGTATAATTCTAGTGTCTAATTATAGAATTATTTAATCCATTAAAACTCACATTAGGAGTTCTGGGTTTCATTAGCCTAGGACGGTTCACTTAATGAGTTGCCCCATCACCCACCCCCCTCTTTGATTTACATTCACGCTCGCTCGCTGGAGGAAGCGCGAGTGGTCCCGGATGGTGATACAAATCTCCTGGACTCCGGTTCCCCAACTGTAGCTATCCTCCTCCTCCCTTCATCACTCACTTAAGGTACGTATTACCCACACCCCCTCATCCTTCACCTCCTTTCACTGTCCAGGAAATTCGTGTCACTCCGGAAGAAATCGTGCTCGGTAGAAGAACTCCGACAGAAGACCCTACAAGTCATCAACGGGTACACTGACCACAGGGCACTGTATACGGATGGTTCCAAGTGTGGCCGTAAGACAGGGACAGGGTTATATAGCTCCACAACCCGGATGATGTTCAGATTGCTGGACCATACGAGCATTAATATTGCCGAACTCTTCGGAATATCCAAAGCGATAGAAAATGCTCAATCTGACCCACATAGTAACTTTGTTATTTTCTCAGATTCTTTGAGTGCATTACAGTCAATTAAATCAGGTAACCAAATGAGGAATTCTCTCCTGGGCAAAATCATTAGCGCACTCTCGACGACCAACAAGTCCATTACACTCTCTTGGGTTCCCAGCCACATTGGGATCTCCGGGAACGAGAAAGCGGACACGCTGGCGAAATCTGCGTTAGAAAAGGACTGTATCACAGATATACCCATAGACATGGGCACTTTCAATTCTATCATAAAAAAAAAACAATTACACGCCCACTGGCAACACCAGTGGGACAATCTCCACATTACACACAAACACAAGGAGCACATAACAGACTGGTCAACATCATACAGAAGAAATAGACGGGAGGAAATCGCCATAGCAAGGCTGAGGATGAATTCCACCTACATCACCCACCTAGATCCTTACATCACTGGCGTATTTCCTCCCCAGTGCAACACCTGCAACACTACACTATCTGTAAGACACATACTCAAACACTGCAAGAAATATAACACACAGCGCCAGGCGCTTATACATCACTGTAGACTCAAGAACATTCAATTAAACGTGACAAATCTTTTGGCCAATGACTGTATCCTTATTGACAATGTAGTGTTTTATTTGCGCACAACGGGACTGTTGTGGAAATTGTAATGGTAAATTAAACAGGATCGCAGGTTCACACCAGGCTTAATGACCCCCTTATGGGTCGATAGCCTTAAGATCCAACAAAAAATTCCAACTAAAGCTTCAATCACATGAAGTATATCGCCAGTGTTACTGATGTAGATGCAAACCATATCCTCAACAGACTACCTCGGAGTTGTTTATAACTCACGATAAACGCCAAAGCGGCCATAATCCATTTGATTTGGATCACAAACAAATAACAATGGAAGACCACCAGGGTCAAATGATCTTTATCGCCCATAAGTACTGAAAAACTATGATACTCATAAAATAAAAAGTAAAACGCACTAACAATAATAAATCCTCAATATTATAATAATTTTGTTAGTCATATTTCACCGCTATTGATATTCTTATTTATGTATATACTGTTTCTCGTTGTTTACTGTAGGACCATTTTTTCTGGTTTCTCTGGAACATTGGTATTATACTTAAAAAAATAGTATCTTGGCGAATCTCTGTTGCACGTGCTTAATTTGATTTATGGTTGGTCCATGCGAACTGTGTCAAACACACTAAAGCTCATATAATTCATCGTCATATGATTGATCTATTCCATGACATATCGTAATCACTCATTCCTATTGCAATGGTATGTTGCTTATGCTTTTAAAAGACAATGAGATATTTCCATTCTGAAATTATGGAATAGGAAATTGCCTTCTGAAGAGAGACGACCTTATACTCGTAGTCAATCTGCATTTAATTAAGATTTCCATATTATTACAAAATAGACTAAATTAGAAATACTTGTATCACAGTTACGTGTTTTGATTTTTTTTAATATACTAATAATAACTCAATTTTTTCAGTTGAATAACAAATAGTTCGGAATCTGCTGAGTAGGAAACAGTCGGATACGTTAAAGCTGCGAAAGTGTTGTGAATTTCAAATGAACAGTGACATTGGTAGATATTCGCACGTGTGATCACAGCCTTATGGAGAACATAGAATGAATGGGTCTTGCCGAAATGCTTTGTCTTCGCTGATTGACAAACATATTCCAAATTTGAAGTGATCAATGACAATAGAGCTTGTGGTTGCATGACTGATTTGTCCAAGTGACATCGCCAAAGCATTTGTTGCTGGAACTGATTTTGTCACGATGGGCGGAATGCTGGCGGGGCACGATTCTGGTGATTATATATAGTTAAAAGGAATGGCAAGAAGAAGAAATTGTTCCATGACTCGCCTACTGCATGCCTATATTTATATTATCCATAACCAAGTTACAAGTATGTGGCCTGTATGACAGTATGTCGGCGTGGCTGAATACACTAGGTAAGGAACTACGAACTTCCATGTAGTGTTTTAGACAATATATATAATGTGTGTGTGTGTAAAATTTGGATTTCAGCGTGTATTCCTATGCATGATAGGCATAGAACACTAAAATCATTATTACTATTATTTATTTATTATCATTAGTGTGGTTGGGTGAAACTATAAATTGCCCATTTTAATTTTTTTAATGCAACCTACCTTCATTTCCCCACACATCACTGATTTTGGAACCTAAAGATAGAAATAATAAGTGCCAACAGAGAATTATTGGTAAATTTTTGGAAGTGTACACCTATGTGATGTAATAATAGAAATTAAATTATTAACTTTATAGTTTATAAATTATACATCAACGTAATTGCAACTTTCTTGGCAGAAATAAACAAGAAAAGTTGCTTAAAACCGATTTATTAATGAATGAAGACCCGGCAGTTGAATAATACACTATGTTTTGATAGATGCCTAGGTTGAAAAAATGATAGATTTATCTATTCTAACCTAACCTACCTAACCTAACTAACCTACATAACCCAACCTATATTTGATAATTCAGTACCTCAAATTCTAAAGATCATCCTGGTCATCATCGTTGTCATGGATGGTGACAACCTGATTATTATTTTACTTCGGGCAATCAAGAGACAATGGGAGAACCCCATGTTCTCTCAAAAAGTCCAAGGAAGCCCTATTGTCTTTGTAAGAGCACTTATTAACATCACCTGGAGTTGGAGAATACCCAGTCCACAACGTGAAACCCATCATTTAACTGACAGTGACTGGATTGGACAGACAGCAACATGGTGTCTGGACCTCACTAATTGCCGAACAAACTGAACAAACCGAGAAAAGCCGAACAAAACAACAAAACCCAAACAAGGACGGGTTTTTTCTCAAATGCACACTTCTATATATGTATGGTTGCATTATTTGAACTATTTTCTTTAATATGTGTGATTTCCATGTAATATGATCAAAGAGAACTCAAGTTTTTGTCCTCTGCAATTTTACCGACCCTCAGCTACGACTCGTCCAGCCCACCGTCTATGATTACTGGTGGAATGGATCAAACTACACTCTTTTAAGTTTCTTACTGTTGTGTTATTAGTGTAATAGACTGCATATAGTTGAATTATTTAAACTCTTTTCTTTAAAATGGGATTTTCATGTAATTTGACCAAAGAGAAGTTATGTTTTAGCCTCTGCAGTATGACCGACCACAGCTACAAATACCGTAACAAATTAGCATATGGTTGCATTATTTGAACTTTTTTCTTTAAAAAGTGTGATTTTCATGTAATTTGATCAAAGAGAAGTAACGTTTTTATCCTCTGCAAAATTAACGACCCCAGCTACGATTCGTGGTTACAAATTTACCGCTAGCCTGCCATCTATGTTCTGCGAATGCAGATCATCACTGAGCGTCAGGGTTGCCAGATTGGCGTTTTTAATGCCAAATTTTGTATTTTTGGAATGTTTTACTGTGTTTGGCAGGAAAATTTGTTGGGTAGCATTTTTGAGAATTTGGCTTTTTTTTTTGGGGGGGGGCGTTTTTAAATACCCGGTCGTGATTAGAGATCATTCTTTTACTTGTATCAAGAATTAAATGATGTATGTGAATTATATAAATTTATCTTGGTTATATCATGTGGGAAATGTAAAGATTTTGTGCCTAGCCAGAGGATGTTTCAGCTCTTCTTTAGTGAAAATATGTATGAACGGAGTAGTGCACCAAACATTTCTAAATCTGATTATGCTTTTGATTATATTTAGACACAATAAAAAAGTCACAAATGTATTTTTTATTTATATATGTCAGAGTCTCTAGGAGGTTGTTTAATAAACTGGTTTAATTTATTGTAGAGGATACCAAAAAGTTTACTTAGGAACTTAAACGTAATGTATGGAGTAATACATTTTATTTTAGTTATTAATATTTTTTCTTTCTAACATAATACGGAGTATAATATATTTTATTTTGGAAGTTCATATCTTTCTTTCCTTTTCACACAGTCTTGAAAGTAGATTTATTTCATAGGATGGTGGTTTATTACAGTACCACTAGAATTAAATGATGTACATGAATGATATAAATTGATCTTGGTCATATCATGTGACATTGTTTTATATTGGCTAGTCGACAGTAAAAAAATATTTTTATATTGTAATTGTAGTTATACACCTTGATCTTGGTTATATCATGTGGTATTGTATTATATTGGCTAGTCAACAGTAAAAAATAGTTTTCATATTGTAATTGTAGTTATATACATTATTTTTAACTACACATGTAAAACCAAAATACAAGAAAAAATCTTAGAAAATGTAATGGTTGGCATTTTTGGGGCATGTTTTAAAAACATTTTGGCAGCATTTTGTCAGAATTTGGCATTTTTCCTGGTAGAAAACCTGGCAACTCTGCTGAGCGTGGTTGATGAAGTTGGCCAAAAACATAATACTTGTAGAATTTCTTGTGAGGTTCGAACATGTGGGGCATATTTGCATACTAACTTGAATAAAGGTAGAGTGAACATTTTTATTTTAATAACTGTTGTTGTTTATTTCTTTATAATACAAAGATTACAAATATTGCATACAATTAAATACAAAATTTTAATTAAAATTTTTATTTAAAATACGCCATACAAAATTTATAGGCTATGAAATATGATATTGCGTACATTGTATTATGCAAAGTAGACCACTTGAAAAAAGAAACTAACGAAGCAGAGCGCTTTTGTATATTACATATTCAATGCAAAAAGTACATAGTTGAATAGAAATACATATTTTATATACATACATATACCAAGGCTTTTTTCCCCCTTACCAGGGGGGTAGCCAAAAAGGACAAGGCACAAAAACATTCCCACCCATTTCATCCCCGAAAACACTCCACACCCCTCCACCCTCCCTCCCATCTTAGCACCTCCTAGATGACGGGTCATCCCTGCACCCTGTCCACTGCCCTGGGTGAGAAGCAGTGTCGCAGGACACAGCACATCCACAGCAAGGCCGTGTTTTATATATATATAAAAAAGGAATACAAAAACTCCATTAAATATTGACGTCAACTTCGCCGTGTTCCATCATGCCAACCAAGAAGACCACAGAATGGACTGGGATAACGCACCAATTATATTCAAATTCCATTGTAGCTTTCAAAGTGGTACCATCGCAAATGCCAAGATATTCCGCAAACTACGTTCCAAGAACTCGGTGAGATGTCCCTTGGGTACTGGTGCAACTTTTGCGTAACGAACTGGTGCTTCGAGGATAAACTGTTGCTTTTTTGTATAACCATAGTAGTTTGTTGCAGGAAGCGCAAAAAGGGAACAAATATTTTTGCGTAATACACCAAGTACATCAACACCTATAACCTTAGGCAAGTTTGAAGCTCATCTGGAACCTGATACGAATGCCGTTGCGGTCCTTGACAAGTGTGGTGGTGTGAAGAACCGAACAATTCATGTAACCGGGGATGGGAATTGCCAGTTCAACTCTTTTTCGGTAGCACTGTGCGGGAATTAGCACCTAGCCACGAATTTACGAGTGCGGACAACAATCTATAAAGGCAAGAACAACGACCCTACGTGGGATGTTCTGTGCCCTCTATACTTTATTTACTTTTATTTATCTATTTATGAATGAATGGATGAATGAACATCATAAAAAAAAATCCTTTTGGTGCCAAATAAGTCGCTTAACGCACGAAACCTGTTTATTATCTAACTAGACCTTTGCATTTATTTATGTATTCTAATTGTTATTTACATTATTATAGTTTTTATTTATTAATTTTTTATTATGATTTTTTCTCGTATCCGACCTAGATATGGGCCAAAAGGTCTCCTGTCGGCATGCTCCGCCTTTGTAATCCTTTGTAGTCTCGCAACAATTATTGAACACGAGGCCCGAGTGCGCCTAGATGCGTGAGACCGGGACATAATCCTGCCAGAGCGAGATTCCTCAAGAAGGGGGAAGTCTCGGGTAGCAGTACTTTCGGTAATTTCGGTGTGGTGTAGCACGTCAATCAGAGATAGAGACTAGGGTAAATGACAGGGCGTAATCGATGTGATGAGCAATCGAGCGTGAATGTTCTCCATTCAGAATCTATCGTATCTCTCCGGATAAAAACGTAACTTCTCTTTGATCATATTATATGGAAATTACACCTTTTAAAGAAAATAATTCAACTACAAAACGTCGACTTACGATGGCATTAGGTTTCGATAGAGCCATCGTAAGACGATCTCATCGTAAGTCGATCCCCACTCTGTTCCGTGGTCACTGTACCTAGCCTACCTGTATATCAACCACCAGAGATACTGAATATAGCCTATTAAACATGTACAGTAGTTTATTTAATTATTTTTATCTTTATACCATATTCAAACACTATAATATGTATTTTCAGTACGGACCTTAAATCTCGCGGGCAGCAGCCAATGCCAGCCGTACGACGTGACGTAATAATACTCGCATCATAAAATATAGTCACCGCTTATATTGATCGTTCTCTCTTTCACCGCGAATTTTGAAAACCACAGAGAATTAATCATTTGAGAGAATGTAAAAACACAGGGGCGACTACAATAAATATATCAAGACGCCGATATCGCGAATCCACTTGCTCCTCATGACGCTTACGTGTGCGGCACCGTATGGAAATGTTAATTATCGTCGTCATCGTAAAGTCGAACAATCGTAAGTCGCGGCCATCGTAAGTCGACGTTTACCTGTATACGCAGTCTATTACACTGAAAACACAATAGTGTTTCTAAATAGAATGAAGTTTGATCCATACCACCCAGGCACGGATCCAGGATTATTATTGGGGGGGGGGAGCGATAAGCGAGAACCGATACTTGAAACACACCTAGAAACACCCCCCAAGAATATAACAAATCTTAAATTCAAACTTGCCCAAGGTTATAGGTGTTGATGTACTTTGTGTATTGCGCAAAAATATTTGTTCCCTTTTTGTGCTCCCTGCAACAAACTACTATGGTTATACAAAAAAACAACAGTTTATCCTCGAAGCACCAGTTCGTTACGCAAGAGTTGCACCAAGGGACATCTCACCGAGTTCTTGGAACGTAGTTTACGGAATATCTTGGCATTTGCGATGGTACCATTTTGAAAGCTACAATGGAATTTGAAAATAATTGGTGCGTTATCCCAGTCCATTCTGTGGTCTTCTTGGTTGGCATGATGGAACACGGCGAAATTGACGTCAATATTTAATGGAGTTTTTGTATTCCTTTTTCATGAATATACAAAATATGTATTTCTATTCAACTATGTACTTTTTGCATTGAATATGTATTATACGAAAGCGCTCTGCTTCGTTAGTTTCTTTTTTCAAGTGGCCTACTTTGCGTAATACAATGTATGCAATGTCATATTTCATAGCCTATAAATTTTGTATAGCGTATTTTAAATAAAATTTAATTAAAATTTTGTATTTAATTGTATGCAATATTTATGTAATCTTTATATTATAAAGAAACAAACAACAATAGTTTTTAAAATAAAAGTTTTCACTCTACATTTATTAAGTTAGTATGCAAATATGCCCCACATGTTCGAACCTCACAAGAAATTCTACAAGTATTATGTTTTTGGCCAACTCCATCAACCACGCTCAGCAGGGTTGCCAGGTTTTCTACCAGGAAAAAAGCCAAATTCTGACAAAATGCTGCCAAAAACTGCCAAATTGTTTTTGAAACATGCCCCAAAAATGCCAACCATTACATTTTCTAAGATTTTTTTTTTTTGCATTTGGTTTTACATGTGTAGTTAAAAATAATGTGTATAACTACAATTACAATATGAAAAATATTTTTTTACTGTTGACTAGCCAATATAAAACAATATCACATGATATAACCAAGATCAAGTAGTTAAAAATAATGTGTATAACTACAATTACAATATATTTTTTTTTACTGTTGACTAGCCAATATAAAACAATGTCACATGATATGACCAAGATCAATTTATATCATTCATGTACATCATTTAATTCTAGTGGTACTGTAATAAACCACCATCCTCTGAAATAAATCTACTTTCAAGACTGCGTGTGAAAAGGAAAGAAAGATATGAACTTCCAAAATAAAATATATTATACTCCGTATTATGTGAGAAAGAAAAAATATTAATAACTAAAATAAAATGTATTAATTCATACATTACGTTTAAGTTCCTAAGTAAACTTTTTGGTATCCTCTACAATAAATTAAACCAGTTTATTAAACAACCTCCTAGAGACTCTGACATACATAAATAGAAAATACATTTGTGACTTTTCTATTGTCTAAATATAATCAAAAGCATCATCAGATTTAGAAATATTTGATGCACTACTACGTTCATACATATTTTCACTAAAGAAGAGCTGAAACATCCTTTGGCTAGGCACAAAATCTTTGCAACCTTTCCCACATGATATAACCAAGATTAATTTATATAATATACATACATCATCATTTAATTCATGATACAAGCAAAAGAATGATCTCTAATCACGACCGGGCATTTAAAAACGCCCCCCAAAAATGCCACCCAACAAATTTTTTCAGCTAAACACAGTAAAAACATTCCAAAAATACAAAATTTGGCATTAAAAACGCCAATCTGGCAACCCTGACGCTCAGTGATGATCTGCATTCGCAGAACATAGATGGCAGGCTAGCGGTAAATTTGTAACCACGAATTGTAGCTGGGGTTGGTAATTTTGCAGAGGATAAAAACATTACTTCTCTTTGGTCAAATTACATGAAAATCACACCTTTTAAAGAAAATAGTTCAAATAATGCAACCAAATGCTAATTTGTTACGGTATTTGTAGCTGTGGTCGGTCATACTGCAGAGGCTAAAACATAACTTCTCTTTGGTCAAATTACATGAAAATCACATTTTAAAGAAAAGAGTTTAAATAATTCAACTATATGCAGTCTATTACACTAATAACACAACAGTAAGAAACTTAAAAGTGTAGTTTGATCCATACCACCAGTAATCATAGACGGCTGGCTGGACGAGTCGTAGCCGGGGTCGGTAAAATTGCAGAGGATAAAAACGTAAGTTCTCTTTGATCATATTACATGGAAATCACACACTTTAAAGAAAATAGTTCAAATAATGCAACCATATATATATAGGTGTGCATTTGAACAAAACCCGTCCTTGTTTGGGTTTTGTTGTTTTGTTCGGCTTTTCTCGGTTTGTTCGGCAATTAGTGTGACCGTCTGGACTGTATCCTAGTGGCTTTGTTTGTATGCTTGTAGCAAGGTTTGTTATATTTCCGCCAAGGAAATTGCATATTACATTCATGTATTATGATTAACAAAATATTTAATTTTCTAATGCTATATTTAGGTACGCGCGAATCCACACGCTGCGCCACTGTCGACCCTGTAGTGTTTACATCGCCATTTTTTGCAGCCCACTAGCTTTTGTTTAGCTTGGTTTGAATGCTTGCTGCGTTCAGCGCATGCGCAAAATATTCAAATTACCTTGTTGTTTTGCAAATGTATGCCAAATTCTTAAAATACAAACAAATTTTCAGCGATTTAAACGGAAATTTGGTTATCAAACTTGGCAACATAGTTTTCCGAGTAAAAATATTAAGGTAAGGCATCACTAAATATTATTTTAATTTACATAAACATGTTTATCAACTTATTTTCTCCCGGAAATGAGAAGCTTAAGATCGTTGATCACTTGATGTTTGAGCTTAGGGTCATCACATGTAGGCATATGGTCACGCGCGAAACTATGCGCGGCGCCAATATCGCCATCTTTTGCGCCCCGTTGGATTTTGATTTTTGTTTGGCTTAGTTTGAATGCTTGGAGCGTTCAGCACATCCGCAGGGTATTAAAATTATCTTGTTGTTAAATAAGTTTATGCCCAGTTCTTCAAAACTTTACTAATTCTTGCCGGTTTCAACGCAATTTTTTATATTAGCCTTGGCAAATTAGTTTTCCGAGTAAAAGTGTAAAGGCAAGAAACTAAATCATATAATATTGAATGTAATAATGTTGTTTATTAGCCTCTATTCTACCGGATATGAGCAACTTTGAAATCATTGGTAATAGCGCAGTTGTGCAATCTAAGTTTCTTGAAGCTTAGATGCCTATTCGACATATTGTTGCCATGGCAACGTGATAGGTGTCAGTAAGATCGGTGTAAGAGGAAAGTCCTGCATTGTTTTTGACATGCTCAGGATATTTTTGGACCCATAAAACTTGTGAATGCCAAGTTGCATGTCAGTTGGGCCAGCGGTTTGGATTTTATTGATTATTTCTAAAGTGACAACAGTTGCCATGGCAACGTGATAGATATTTGTAAGAATGGTGTCAGAAGAAGGTCCTGCAATGTTATTGACATGCTCAGGTGTTTTATTGACCCATAAAACCTAGAAATGCCAATTTGCATGTCAGTTGGGCCAGGGGTTTGGATTTTATTTATGATAATCTGAAAATTGACAACTTCATGGTTGCCATGAAAAGGCAAATATGGTATGATGGAGATGTCTTGCATTGTTTTTGACATACTCATGTGATTTGTTGATCCTTAAAACCCAAGTATTCCGAATTTTAATAAAATTTTACCAGTGGTTTAGAGTTAACGTGTATTTCTTTACCGAAATCTTTACAAATGACCACCCTTAATTCTAACATTTTGCTATGGTGAAGTCCAGCCAAAAATGCGGGCAAAATTTTTTTTTCAAAAAATCGTATCTCACTTATTTTTAGAGCCATTTCAAAAATTTAAAAAGCATTTTGTTTCTAAAAAAAATTGCCTTTCATATGCAACAATAATTTATGAGTTAAAAAAAATGAAAATTTTGTGCCCGTACCTACTATATTGTGTAGGTGTGCACAAATGAAATAACACTGGATTATTTATAGTGGAATTTAAGATTCGTATTCAGAAGAGAAAAAAATTCTAGTGCCATTAGATTCAATCTAACCTTACCCAGCCCAAGCCAACCTTCCCTGTCTACCTACCTTGTCATTGATTTAGATGATGTCATTGATCACCTCCTCGGTCAGTCTGGAGACCCACCATTCTAACCTCTCTTTTCCATCTTAATGTTGGTCAATGACAAAGTATGATGGAGCTCCTCTTCAAGTAGGACCTTATGGGACTGGATGCTCAGCCCTTATTTTGTTTAGGAACTTTTCCAGCTTTCTTTTTGTCTGGGTTGACTCCAATTATACCTCTGATCTCTCGAGGCAGGTTAACCCTAGAATATGGTAATTGTGGATCAACAAATACAATGGGAAAATCTGAGAACTTACTTGGTAGCGTTCTCAGACTAGTGGTCTGAAATTAATTAGAAGTAGAAGGCTTCTGTTGAGAAGACATAAAAAGGTCCCATGACGTCAGGTTTCAAGATAGGTGTGTCAGGCTCCAGAACTCTGGGTGATCAGGGTAGGCCGACGAAAGTAGCCGTATTCGGCGGGACTCTTACGTGTTCGAAAAGCTCGAAGCCACGGGTAAACTTTTACCTTATGCAAATTCTCAAGGTTTCCCAATTTTTAAACCAAAATTACTTTATAGATTCAATAAATAAAATGGAGGGGAGTTTAATCATATCTTAAAGTTACTATAGGTGTGGTTCGAAGATTCGGAAAAGGTTCCAGAATCGAAATAAAATACTGTAATGCTTTGAGGGAAATCACTGAACCAAGGTAAACATTAGGATTCCCAAACAACAATTACCACAACCTCCCCGACAACAAAAAGAAAGAGTTTAATGAATATAACATTTTCGAGGAAAATTTACAACAACTTCTTAAGTGCTAGAGACCTTACTTGGTCTCTAGAGGCTAGTGCATTCTTAAAAGTTGGTCTCAAAGAGGTAGGTTCTGGAGCGACACGGTCATTTTCCAAAGAAATAGCCTCCTCCAAGTTAGAGGCCTTTTCTAAAGGCTCCGACTTGCTAGCCTGCAAAATAGGATCCTCAGGGAATGTAACTCAGCATGGAGTTCTAGAGGGATTAACCCCTTCGATACGATGACGCCTACATAGGCGTCATAAGGAGCAAGTGGGTACGTGAGGATGCCGATGTCGGTGTCTTGATTATATATATTGTAGTTGTACCTGCGTGACCCCCATACTCTGTAAACTGGCTTCGCCATATTTTCTATGGTTATCAAAATTCACGGGTGAAAGAGAACGAGCAATACAGCGGTAACTTTATTTTTTATAATGCGAGTATTATGACACAACATCGCATATCTGACAGCTAATGCTCCCTGTGAGATTTTGGCCCGGAGTGAAGGGGTTAAAAGTCTAACGTTGACTTTGATAGAGTTTCCATCGGGCTTAATTACAGAGACAGTACGTATCACATGGTCTTGGTCAGGGAAGGTCTCAACAACCCGAACTAAGGGCCAGAAGGGTCTGGTCTTAAAAGGGAGTTTCAAAAAAGCAATGTCACCTTTTTCCCAGCTTCAAGAACTGTGGTAGGCAGCTCTCTCCCTTTCCCTTAAGCTGACCAAGTACTCTGTCAGCCACCATTTCTTAAACTCTTCATAAAAATAATCCCTACAGTCCATGACTATGTTAAGAAGAGAAGGATAGTCTCCTGATTCCCATTCAGGGACTTGTTCCAAATCTCCAAACATCAAGGAAGGAATGGTCCTTCCAATAAGGAAATGATTTGGGGTAATGACATCTACCTCATTTTCACAGGAACAATATGTAAGAGGTCTATTGTTCAAAATTTTTTGAACATTGGACAAAAGAGTGGTAATCTCAGCCAGAGAAGGAACAGACCTACCCAATAACTTATAGAGACATTGTTTCACTGTCTGAATTAACCTTTCCCAAGTGGCACCATTCCATGCAGCATAAACAGGGATGGTTCTATGCTGAACATGGCAAGTTGTAGACTTCTCTTCAAATTCAGAAGATGACAAAAGTTGTTCAATAACACTTCCCATTTGTACGAAGGATTTAGCATTATCAGAATAAACAGCAGAAGGAATTCCATATCTGTTAGTAAACCTAACAAAAGCCAGAATGAAATCAGGAGTGGACATAATGTTCACAACTTCCAAATGAACAGCTCTAGTATTGAAACAAATAAATATCAAAATGTAAGCCTTTACCCTATCTCCATTCCTGTCTCTAACCCATAAATGCCCCATGTAATCCACACCAGTATGGGCAAAGGGCACACTTAGATTCACTCTAGAGGCAGGTAAAGAGGAAGGAGAAGGATAATTAACAGCACAGGAATTGTATTTCCTACAAACTATACAACCCTTCAAAATGTATAAAATAGCTTGTCTGGCTTTAAAGATCCAGAATCCATGCATGTGAAGGAAATTAAGTGTAGCTTGTAGTTCCATGTGCATAACTTGGCAATGTGCAAAGAATATCAAAAGTTTAGTGAAGTGATGAAATTTGGACAAAAAAAAAAGGGGATTCACAACCTCATATTTGAGGTCAATGTTCTTGTCAATTCTGCCCTTGGACCTTATGAAACCATTCTTGTCCAAGAACAAGTTCATTTGACTTACTAAAGGAGGTATGTCATTGGTATTGGAGTTTTGTAAACAAGTCAATTCAACAGGGAAGGAATCCCTTTGCATTATTCCAATCAAATAATTAGAAGCTGCCTTAACTGGGTCAGCATTAGACTTCTTAAACAAAAAGACAGCCTTAAAAATCAAAGAAGTGTGATGCAAAAGTTTGCTGTAAGAAGAACACCTTTTAACATCAATTAGAGGAGGAGCGTCAACTTGGACAACAGCCCCATTGACAATGTCTCCCTTGATGCTGGAGGGAATACATCCGAAGTGACCCTTCGGCCAAGTATGTGGTGGCTATAACAAACATTCTGGTCCATAAACCCACCAACAGAATTTTTCCTTGAACACCTTAGCACTGCAAGGTTTAGTTAGGAAATCAGCCCTATTATGTTCAGAAGGAACATAAGTAAAAGAAATAGGAGTATACTTGTCCTTGAAAATTTCCAAAAGATTGGAAATTTCCTTCAGTCTATTATTGACAAATATTCTTCCTTGGAGCCTTGTTGGTCAGGATCCAAGAAAGGGCAACTTGACTATCAACAAGGAGCACTACAGATTCAGCCAGTGGGGCAGACACCAGTCCTTCCTCAAAAATAGTTTTGAGGCATCTTATTGATAGTAAAGCTGCCATAAGTTCCAAAGAAGGTAATGTTCTTTGTTTAATAGGAGCCACCTTGACCTTGGCAAATAGAAAAGAGCCATTAGACTCCCTTAACTCTCTTTTTTCTTGCCCTACATAGGTGGCACATCCATAAGCTTCCTTGGAAGCATCAGCAAAAACAAATAATTTAATGGGAGTTTCAGAGCAGAAAGTTTTCCTTTTATAGGATAAGTCATTAACCTCCCTAAAGTTTTCACATAACTTTTTCCATCTTGCAAGCAACTCACTATACAATTTCCAATCCCAATCCACCATTTTTTGACACATCTCTCTAATGAGAATTTGTCCTTGTAACAACACAGGAGAAAAAAGACCTAATGGATCAAATATAGAAGCCAAAGAAGACAAAACATGCCTTTTGGTCGAGGCATCTTTGTTAAGGGAAACATCCTTGATTCTCAAGGTATCATAATTCTTGTTATAAATATATTCTAACACCTTTACCCCTTCTTTATTGGAAATGACTTCTTATTCAAGAGCTTGAAGAACAGAAGTCTTATTGCAAGTCCACTCCCTGAGAGGTAAACCTCCATTGAGCATGATCTCATTAATTCTCTCGACCAAGGCAGGGAGGGAACTAAATTCATTAGTAGTGTATACCAGATTATCTACATAGAATTTATCTTTGATTAAAGAGGCAGTTAGAGTGTCAGGCTGCTTGGAAAGATGATGTTGGATAATGAAGTTCAATATGAAAGGAGAGCAGATGAAACCAAAAATGATAGTATTATATCTGTAAGGAATATACTGGTCGTTAATCCTCCTAAAGAAACAGAACCTATTACGATCACCCTCATCCTTCAAACGGATCTGCAAGAAGGCTTTCATAGCATCAGCCAAAATGACATAATTGTTGGTTCTGAAGTACAACAAAAGAGAGAGGAGGTTATTCATCAAATCAACTCCCAGGAAAGCAGCTTCATTTAAAGGATTACAAAGGCAAAGCATGCCGACAGGAGACCTTTTGATCCATATCTAGGTCGGATGCAAAAAAAAAAAAAAAAAAATCATATTAATAATAAATTAAAACTATAACAATGTAAATAACAATTAAAATACATAAATAAATGCATTGGTATAGTTTAATAACAAACAAACAGGTAAATAGTAAATGATAATAAATTGACATATAACTAATAATAAATGAAGATCAGACAGACAAATTATAACAAAACAAAAACAAATAATATAACATAAATTATAATAATTACAGCATCTTACTTAGGTATTTATCTAAATGATTCTTAAAGCTTCGAACTGAACTACATTGCACTACCTGTGCAGGAAGTTTATTCCATTCATTAACTACACGGTTGGCAAAGTTGTTTCTACCTACTTCCAAATTGAATCTATTTCCGGACAGTTTGAGACCATTGTTTCTTGTCTGATTCTCATTCAATGTGAAAATTTTGTCACTTTTGATGTTGTCAATTCCCTTTAAAATCTTAAAGACCTGTATCAAGTCACCTCTGAGTCTACGCTTTTTTAGGGAAAACAGATTCATGTGCTTAAGTCGATTTTTGTATGATTTATTTTTGATATTTGGAATCAGTTTTGTGGCTCGCCGTTGTACTTTTTCCAGTCTGTCAATGTCTTTAATGAGATTCGGTGACCATACGGAAACAGCATATTCCAAATGTGGACGAACTAACGATTTATACAGCTTGTTAATAAATCGTTTTTCCTATTTTGAGTAAACAGTTGAAAACAAGTCTTATTTTAGAGGCGGCAAGATCATCATTCTTGAGCACATGTCTATGTGGTATAAAAATTTGGCCAGGGACTCTTTTAGTAACTGGTTTAATAATACCCAAGGCCTCTTGCTGGTCAAACACAGCTTCATACTCCTCCCTAAGGCCCCTTTGCTCAAGTTTGTCATATACCCTTTGTGCCACTCCCAATGCAATCTTAAGATTTGAGGGAACAAGGTCCACCAAATCCCTTTTCCATGGGATCTTCACATAATAGTGTCCATCTTTGAAGGAAATGGACTGTCTAAATTTATCAATTTCTAAAGTATCAATATCAGGGGTTTGTTTTTCTTTAATGCCAATGGATTCTAAAGAATAAAAATTATCAAGACCATATTCTACATTAGAGTTAACAAAGACTTCCTGCAAAGGATCAAATAGTAAACTTACAGGTTCTAGGCAGAAATTAATTAGTAACTTATCCTTGCCTAACCTTTTGGGAGGAAAGCATTTAACAGTCCTTTTAAACCAGTGGTTCTTAACCTTGTTGTAGGTACTGAACCCCGCAAGTTTCATACATGCATTCATTGAACCCTTCATAGTTGGAAAAATACATACATATACCAAAGGCTTTTTCCCCCAGCATGGGGGGTAGCCAAAAAGAAAAAGGCATAGAAACCACTCCCACCCATTCCATTTCCTATATATTCCACTCCCCTCCACCCTCCTCCTTCCCTTTTATCTTGGCACCTCCTGGATGACTGGTCATCCCTGCATCCTGTCCACTGCCCTGGGTCAGAAGCAGTGTCTCAAGACACAGCACATCCACAGCAAGGCCACTTCATAAATTCGGCGACCCCCCCCTCTCAGTCCCCTCATGCAGAAAAGGAGAAGACGGGGAGAAATCCCTTTGGGCTGCGTCAATTTTTTTTCTCATACATACTTCCTCACCCCCCTTCCCCCACCCACTCCCCCACATGCATCACAGCATCATCTATACACAACCCCTCTCCATTCACCCCTATCTTCTGTCCTCTCCTGTCCTTCCTCCACAGACATTCCTCTCTTTTGTAATGCCCCTTTCACCCCATCCATCCATCTCATCCTAGGACACCCCCTCATATTCACTCCTTCCACCTCTGCCTTCCACACTTCTTTTACTAATCTTTCTACACTCATTCTTTCCATGTGTCCAAACCATCCTAATACCCTTTCATCAACCCTATCTCCCAGTTCACTTTCCACCCCTGTTCTCCTCCTCACCTCCTCATTTCTCACTCTATCTAGCCTAGTAACCCCTATCATACTTCTCAGACATTTCATCTCAAACACATTCAAACTCCTTCTCTCTTCCTCTCTCATGTTCCATGTTTCTGCCCCATACAATGCTGTTGGCACAGTCACTCCTTCATATAACCTCCTCTTAGCATCCATTCCCAGATGTCTAATTCTCATTACACTTTTTTAATCCACCAAGGCATTTACTCGCTTCTCTCAATCTACATTCTACCTCCACCCCCCACTCCTCCCTTTCCTGCCACATTTGCACCCAAGTATCTAAAACTATCCACTTTCTCCAGTCCTTCACCCTTAACCCCTTCCATACAGTGACGCCTACGTAGGCGTCATGAGGAGCAAGTGGGTACGCGAGGCTGCCATATCGGTGTCTTGATTATATTTATTGTAGTTGTACCTGTGTGACCCCCATACTCTGTAAACTGGCTTCATCATATTTTCTATGGTTATCAAAATTCATGGGTGAAAGAGAGAACGATCAATACAGCGGTGACTTTATTTTGTATAATGCGAGTATTATGACGCAACATTGTACGTCTGGCAGCTAATGCTGCCCGCGAGATTTTGGCCCGGCATGAAGTGGTTAATGCTCACCTACAGCCTGCTGTCACTCTCTCCCCTTATACATCTCATCACCTTTCTTTTATCCACATTTATCTTCAGCTTCCTTCTTTCACACACCTTCTCAAACTCTGTCACTAACTTCCTCAATCCCTCCTCTGATCCTGCTACAAGCGCAGTGTCATCAGCAAACAACAACTGGCTCACCGCCACTTTTCTCCATTTTCTTTAATCATCTCCAACCCCTGACCCACTACCCTTGCATTCACCTCTCGCACCACCCCATCCATGTAAAGATTGAACAGCCAGGGCAACATAACACATCCCTGACGAAGTCCCACCTTTACCTCAAACCATTCACTCTCTCCATTTATAATCCTAACGCAAGCTCTACTACTCTCGTAAAAACTCTTGACTGCTCTTAACAGCTTTCCTCCTATCCCATATATCTGCAGTACTTCCCACAGTGCCTTCCTGTCTACCCTGTCATAAGCCTTTTCCAGATCCATAAAAGCCCAAACAACATCCTTACCTTTTCCTTTAGCTTTCTCACCTTTCTTATCTTTTTCATATATATGTCTTGCCACAAAGATCTGATCTACACAACACCCTACCTGTCCTAAACCCACACTGTTCCTCACCAATTACTCCCTCTGTTCCTCTCCTAATCCTCTCAATCAAGACCCTCCCATAAGCCTTCCCAACTACACTCATCAAGCTGATCCCTCTGAAACTACTACACTCACACTTGTCCCCCTTTCCTTTGTAAAGTGGAACTATACAGGCAGTCCTCCGGCACTCTACCCTCTCTCAAACAAACGTTAACCCCTTCGATACAATGACGCCTACATAGGCGTCATGAGGAGCAAGTGGGTACGCGAGGATGTGGATGTCGGCGTCTTGACTATACTGTATATATATTCTAGTTGTACCTGCGTGACCCCCATACTCTGTAAACTGGCTTCATCATATTTTCTCTGGTTATCAAAATTCATGGATGAAAGAGAACGAGCAATACAGCATTAACTTTATTTTTTATAATGCGAGTATTATGACGCAACATCGCACATCTGGCAGCTAATGCTGCCCACGAGATTTTGGCCCGTATAGTAAGGGTTAAACAACCTCACCAGCCAGTCCAATATCACCGTACCTCCTTTCTTCAGACATTCTGCATGGCATCCATCCAGACCACGTGCCTTACCTGCTCTCATCATCTTAACCCCTTCCATACGGTGCCGCACACGTAGGCGTCATGAGGAGCAAGTGGATTCGCGACGCTGCCATATCGGCGTCTTGATTATATTTATTGTAGTCGCCCCTGTGTTTTTACATTCTTCCAAATGTGCCCTGAATCCCATTCTCTGTGGTTTCAAAATTCGCGGGTGAAAGAGAGAACGATCGATATAAGCGGTGACTATATTTTATGATGCGAGTATTATTACGACACGTCGTACGGCTGGCATTGGCTGCTGCCCGCGAGATTTAAGTCTGGAGTGAAGTGGTTAACAGCTGCTTTCACTTCATCCTTCCCTATTTCTCCTCTATTTTCCTCACTCATCCCTCTCATTTTCTTAGCGCTTCCCACTGCAACTACCTTTCCTTCCCTATCCTCCTTCACATTTAGCAACTCCCTAAAATACTCTGCCCACCTTCTTCTCACTGCCTTCTCTTCCATTATCATCTCTCCATCTGCACCTTTTACCTTTTCTTCTCTACTTGATTCGCCTCCTTTTTCTCTTTTAATTTCCTTCCAAAACATCTTTTTATTGCTTTCAAAATTTTCTGTCATAATCTTGGCCCATTTTACATCTGCTCTCCTCTTTGCTTCCTTTATCTTATGCATAGCTTCCCTTCTCTTTACTTTGTACCTCTCATACGATTCCCTCGTCCTAATTTGCAGCCAATCTATGAATGCCTGCTTCTCTTCTACACATTTCTTTGCTTCTTCATCCCACCACTCACTACCCTTCCTTCTTTTTCCTCCCGCCCTCCTTGTTCCACACACCATCTTTGCACACCTCATGACTCCCTCCTTGAACCATCCCCATTCCTCCTCTACTCCTAGTTCTACTCTATCCTTTACTCCCTCCTGCTCCTCTTTCAGTTTCTTCTTAAACTCACTCTCCTTTTTTTCCTCATTTAAGCAGTTCACTCTAAGTACTTCCCTACCTTCTGCCCTTTTCCTCTTTCTTCACCTATTCTCCACTCTCATTTTACCTTCCAGAAAATGATCTGATATTCCCCCACTCTCTCCCCTTAGAACATGTACATCCTTAACGCTTCCTACCATACTCCTGGTCACCACAATATAGTCCATTAACCACTTCACTCCGGGCCAAAATCTCGCGGGCAGCATTAGCTGCCAGACATACAATGTTGTGTCATAATACTCGCACCATAAAAAATAGTCATCGCATATATCAATCGTTCTCTCTTTCACCCATGAATTTTGATAACCATAGAAAATGTGATGAAGCCAGTTTAGAGAGTATGTCAGTTACGCAGGGACAACTACAATAAATATAATCAAGACGCCGATATGGCAGCCTCGCGTATCCACTTGCTCCTCATGCCGCCTACGTAAGTGGCACCGTATGGAAGAGGTTAACACTATCTGCCACCCTTCCATCCACCACCCTCTCCCATGTGTACTTATGCTTGATTTTCTTCTTAAACACTGTATTTGCTATCAACTCTCAAGACACATCACCATCATTTCTCCACTACGATTTTTACCTGGAACTCCATACCTCCCAATCACTCTATTGGTTTTTTTTTTTTTTTTTTTTTTTTTTTTTTTTTTTTCAAAACATAGGAACTATATACTGTATTAGTGCACAAACTGTACCATGGATCATTTGCACATGAAATCACTGTGTTCAAAGAACAAAACCAACAAAACATGAATTTCACATAAAACAAAAAGATAATGAATATTTACTGCAAATCAGTGACTTTTGCTGTTGCCTCTCAGAGACAAATTCAGAAATGCACGGCTTCACCTTGGCAAGTGCCACTCTCATATAATTTTCGCAACAAAGTCTGTTCCTTTTCTCCGTTCGGTGAGTCAGTTTTCGGGGTTCGGCGGTTTGGTTCACCTAAGGGTGAACCAAACCGCCGAACCCCGGAAACTGACTCGCTGAACCCCTGTTTTAGACTGAGTAAAGGAAGTTTCTCAGGTTTCTTTAGAGAAATTCCATTGGCCTTAAAGGAAGAATTATAAAAAACAAGAGAATCCCCATGATATTCCTCCACACAGTTTAATGAATCTACTTCAAGGTCTGAATCTGGATTTATCCTCAAGGGTTTCTCCTTTAATTTGAAGCTATCAAAATTTTGCACTTCATTAGAGGACAATTGAGGAACCCCTTTGATCATTCTCTTTAAGTAGAAAGGTTTCTCACTAGGAGGGATATATTGAGCCCCAGTCCCGTATGGAATGAAACCATCAGCAAGTTTAACCTCTTCCATAAGGTGCCGCCTATGTAGGCGGCATGAGGAGCAAGTGGATACGCGAGGCTGCCATATCGGCGTCTTGATTATATGTATTGTAGTCCCTGCATAACTGACATACTCTCTAAACTGGCTTCATCACATTTTCTATGGTTATCAAAATTCATGGGTGAAAGAGAGAGCGATTGATATAAGCGGTGACTATTTTTTATGATGCGAGTATTATGACACAACATCGTACGTCTGGTAGCTAATGCTGCCCGCGAGATTTTGGCAAGATGGGCTACCATATAAAGGGGCTCTCTCAATAGAAAATTGTTCAGTTTTGAAGAAAGTCATTTCCAATGATGCCTAAAACTTTCAATTGATCTCCCTTCACCTTGGGAAAACTAGGGGAAACATGAAATTCATGATGGTTCATACTTTGGAGTATAGAGGATAATGAAGGAATTTGTATGGACAAGTTGAATCCTTGTATTGCAAAAGAAAATAATAATAAATAAATAAAATAAACAGATTCATCCCGGAAGGGTGTTTTAAGTTTGCAATATAACTAAACCTCTTTTATTCATTAGAGGTAAACCAAATGAAGAAACCAACTTTTCCATAGGAGAACTTAAACAAGCTCCAACTCTGTCTTCCACCAATTCCTTGTTAATGATAGAAAACTGGGCTCCAGTGTCTAATAAAAAGATACATTGGGTAGTTCTCTTGCTTCTGCTTACAGGAAGGGAAACCAAAGGAACAATTGAATCTGATAAATTATGGAAATTAAACATTTTCCCTTCTGAAAGTAGTAACTTATTAGCCATAGGACACATGGCTCCATGGTGCTCGGGTTTGTTACATACAAAACATTTATAAGGCAGACCGGCCTTTAACCCAGGGCATTCCAAAGAACCATGTCCATGATTCGAACATCTGTTACAGAGTCCTAATTGAACTGCTCTAGCTCTTCTGCTGTCAAGGGAAATATAGGAAGAACACTTTGAACTTGCATGGTCGGAAGCGGGGCAAAATCTACATCTGTTGATAGACTTCTTAATGGGATCTGGATTGACTTTAAAGGAGTGACTAACTCCCTTGCTAGAATCAACAGATTTTTCAAGGAATTTTCCTTGAAGGCAAAGGAGCAGGTAGTATCACTTCGTCTGGGTTTGACACTAAGATCATCAGATCCCATTTTAAGTCTAACTAAAACAGACTGGTAAACTTCTTTGAGTTTATTAAAATGGGGGCAATTTGAATTAATTACCCGAGACAATTCAATTAAGAAAAATTTAGGTAATTTATTTGAAATTAATTTACTGATCAAAAGGAGGCCCTCGCTTCCAGCCTTAGTAAAGTCAACTCCTATCCCCTTAAGGTCTTATAGTTTGGAATCTACAGACCTAATGTAACCTTTTAGGTCAGTGTTTCTTAACCTGGGTTCAGTCGAACCCCAGGGGTTCGGTGAGTCAGTTTCCAGGGTTTGGCGGTTTGGTTCACCCTTGGGTGAACCGAACCCCGGAAACTGATTCACCGAACGAAGAAAAGGAACCGACTTTGTTGCGAAAATGATATGAGAGTGGCACGTGCCAAGGTGAAGCCGCGCATTTCTGAAATTGTCTCTGAGAGGCAACAGCAAAAGTCACATTGATTTGCAGTAAATATTCATTATGTTTTTGTTTTATGTGAAATTCATGTTTTGTTGATTTTGTTCTTGGAACACAGTGATTTTGCGTGCAAATTATCCATGGTACAGTTTGTGCACTAATACAGTATATAGTTCCTATGTTTTGAATTTGAAGGGAAAAAAAAACACCTTTTATTTTTCCAACTACAAAGGGTTCGATGAATGCATGTATGAAACTTGCGGGGTTCAGTACCTCCAACAAGGTTAAGAACCACTGTTCTAGGTCCTTCAACTTTGAGACCTCAGGTGCATTAATAATTGAAATCAACACCTTGTCCATAATTTCTTCTTTATTGAAGAAGAACTCATCAAGAAGAAGGAACGCAGTGTCATAATTCGAATCATCCACTGATAAATTCTCCACTAAATGAAAGACCTCCCTTCTGAGATATCCCTTTAAATAAATCAATTTCTGACTATTAGTCAGATTAGGGATGCCAGCAGTGGCATTCTGAAAGCCCTTTTTAAAATTGAAATAGGCAAAGGGATTGAGTGAATTGTTCTCAAAATGTTGAAGAACAATTAGAGGGAGAGGAAGTTTTACAGAATTAACTTCAGTGGACTTGCTAGATTCACCAACTTTACAGTCAAGAACTCCCTTTAACTCATCTCTATTCCTTAAAAGGAGACAATTCTAGAAGAATGGAGACGGTAAGCCCAGGATTTTTCCATATCCTCGTCCTTTTCTTCTTCGAGGAGCAAGTCGTAAATGTCCTTGTCTAAATCTTGTATTTTCGAGAGGAAACATTTTTTTTGTGACACCATGGTGGTGTCAAGGACGGTAATAGTGAGTGAGTCTAGTTGTGAATTTTTTAAAGCTTTTAAATCCTTAGATATAAGACCCTTCTTATGGGCTCTTTGTCTTCGGTGTTTTTTTAAGTCCTCAGACTCAGAGAATGGCTTTTCGTTGCTAGTCATCATAAAACAGCAACCCAAACAAATTTGTCACCAAATTCACAAGTGTACAACTGTTGTATGGAAAACTGTCTTAATGATCAACCAATAAGACAGAAATTTCATCAAGTTTATTTAAATACAACAGTTTTTAAAGAGAAAAGAGCAGCAGACAAAGGAAGGGAAACCATGATTATAAACAACAGAGGCCACCAAGATGAAAGAACAATTTGATAAACTTCGAAAAGTATATAGGAATAATAGCACCCCCTCACTTGCCGGTAGCTTTCCCTCAAAGAGAAAATAAGGGCCTCAAACGAGGAAATTACCAAAATCCGAACAAACTCGGTTCAAAAGAACATCAGGATACCGGACCTCGTAACTTTAAATAATAAAGCACTAGATAGCGGCTTACGACATTAGGGGGAATAATTTAAAGTTGAAATCGACTGCAAAAAAAAAAAGTTAAATTAAGATATTAAATATTAAATTTTCAAATTAGAGAAAATTGACTCTAAAATTGACAAATTAAAACTCTTAGTCTGAGAAAATTGAACTTATGGTAATTGTGGATCAACAAATACAGTGGGAAAATCTGAGAACTTGGTAGCGTTCTCAGACTAGTGGTCTGAAATTAATTAGAAGTAGAAGGCTTCTGTTGAGAAGACATAAAAATGTATCTTATTTAAAGTTACGATAGGTGTAGTTCGAAGATTCGGAAAAGGTTCCTGAATCGAAATAAATTACTGTAATGCTTTGAGGGAAATCACCGAACCAAGGTAAACATTACAATTCCCAAACAACAATTACCACAAGAACACACATTATTTTATGAAACTCAAACGTAAACCTCGGGTGTCTCAGACCCATTTTTTAAGATAATTAAAACATGGACAAAACTTTACAATTTATTATAACTCATAAAATGAAGTGAAACAACGACACTTCCTGTACTTGACATCACTTCCGCTTACTTAGTTAAATGGATAGTAAATATGAATAAATTGAATTTAGAAAATAAACAAAATTGAATTTTTAAACATGATCACAAACAAAAATTTGAAACAAGAAAAAATAAACTAATAAAACATTCTGCTTTCTTGAGCACTCTTCTTGGGCGTCATCCTTTCTGCTGGGGAAGGCAGAATTCTCTGACAGCCAGGTGATGGATAGACAAAAAAAAAAAAAAAAAAAAGCCATTTTTTAGAGATAAAAATGGACACATAAGGGCATACATTCAAGCCATAATCTATATAATATATATATATATATATATATACAGTGATCCCTCGTTTTTCGCGGTTAATGGGGAGAGGTGAAAAACCGCGAAGTAGTATTTGCCCCCACCCAGGAATTTTCGTGTATGTGGGTACCAGAATGTTTAGAATATGTAAACAGTATTTATACTTTACATATTTGAGACAAAGATTACAACAGCACTTGTATTTACTTAAATCATTAATTATAAAACCTTATACAGTAATTAACATTTATTATACAGTAATTAAGGGGGATCAGATGCACTGATAGAAAAATATTAATAAAAAAATATTGTATATTGACTTGATATTTTTACAGTATAATAAAATTATTATTTTCCATATTCCATGAGCATGTGAATGATGTATGTCCATCTCTTCATCCGTCAGTCCATATGATGTCATTGATGATGTCACAAATGTTTTCCAATCTTAATACTTTACCTAGACTGACCTGCTTTTGCATGTAAAATCTCAAATACCATACAAACAGCATGTAATTTCGTTTTTTCCTAAAATCTTAATAGATCAAGATATACATAGGTCATAAAATGCATAACTTTGTGACGTCGCACCGATAGCATTTTTTTCCGATAAAATTCCCTCTAGTGATATTATTTATCATTTTAATCATTTATCAAAACTTATATGAGAAAGGCACAACATTCATGTGTTAGCATGGTAAGTTTTAAGAAAATTCTTTTTTTTTTTTTTTTTTATGAATATTTTGGAAAAACACCACGAAGCACTGAAGCCTCGAAATGTGAGGCGCGAAGTGGCAAGGGAACACTGTATATATATATATATATATATATATATAATAGAGTCTGGCTAGTCTATACAGGTAGTCGTCGACTTACGACCAAGTTCGGTTCCGACAGACAGGTCGTAAGTCGATCTGGACGCAAGTTGGTCTTTATATACAGTCAAACCTCGGTTTTCGAACATAATCCGTTCGAGAAGGCTGTTCGAAAAGCGATTTGTTCGAAAACCGAAACAATTTTTCCCATTATAATCAATGTAAATAATTTTAATCCGTTCCAAGTCTAAAAAACAACTTTTTCTAATTTTTTTTTTTTTACTATTTTACACCATAAACTGCACTGTATACTGTTTACCATAAATAAGTGTATCCCACTTCTTTTCTTAAACTTTTCAAACCACCCTCTGCTTGCTTTAAAATCAAACCCTTCCGGAATAATGCTAGGATATTTTTTTTTATCAAATCTTCATACAATTGTCTTGCTTTGGCACAAATTGCATCTTCACTAAGAGTATCACCTGCTAACTGTTTCTCACTTACGAAAATCAGCAAAAGTTTCTCCACTTCCTCCAATACCTGTGGCCTTTGTTTGCTAAAAACACTTGATCCTTTAGCCACATCACTTGCTTTAACCTAGTCTTTATTTTTTAGGATGGTGCTTATCGTCGATTTCGCCATCCCAAACTACTTAGCCAACGCAGACACACGAACGCCAGATTCATATTTCGCTATTAATTCTTTTTTAAATTCAATAGTTTTCCGCACTACTTTCCTCTTTTCTTCACCACTTGAACTTGCTTTCTTTGGACCCATGATTAGGGGCTAATACACAATGCAAAGATGAAAAAAAGTCAGATTTACGTAAATAAGAACGAACACGTCTGCTCGGAATGAACTTTGATCGCAAATGCGCTATGGAGGAAGCGTCCTTAGCATTCGAGTTCTCTCGGCTCGCGAGTGAGCCGCGTTCGGGTACGCTCGGCTTCTTTCGGTTTGTTCGAGAGCCGAAATTTGGTCGAGTTCTGAGACGTAAAATTCTCGAACTTTTTGGTCGAAAACCGATTTGGTCGAGAACAGAAGCGTTCGATAACCGAGGTTTGACTGTATATACAGTATATATTACCCTTTAAATATTTTTGTTACTGTATATATAAATATATATATATATATATATATATATATTGTATATTATAGTTAGCATATTGAAATAATCTTAGCATCTTTGAACTATGTTGTACAGTATTTTTTAACCTTTTTGTAGTTTTGTCTGATTTTCTTTGGGAAACGTAGCCGAGGCCTAAGCATACTGAATAAAATCCTATCATCTTTAACCTATGATATTTAATACTGTATTTTTTAACTTTAATATTATTTCTTTAGGAAACGTATGCATACTGAATAAAATCTTATTATCTTTGAGCTATGTTGTTTAATATTCATTAACTTTTTTATAAATTTCGTTAGGAAACATAGCCAAGGCCTATGCATACTGAATAAAGTCCTGTCATCTTTGACCTACTAATACTTTTTGTTGGTTACATTAAAATCATTGTAAGGCAAAATTAGGATATTTTTTATTTAAAAACATATTCATTTCGTTTACGCACTGTACCGAAAATATTGTTATCGACAACAGACTAGGCATAAACAAAGTTTATTGTTACATTCGCAAAACATAAAAATACAAAATGCTGAACCGAACATATTGTTATCGATAACAGACTAGCCATAAGAAAATTTTACTGTTACATTTTATTAATTGCAAAACATATTAAAATAAAAAATGCAAGGCAAAATTAAGAATTTTTTTTATTTCAAAACACATTCTTTTCACTTACGTACTGTGCCGAACATATTGTTATCGACAACAAACTAGCCTAGGCATAAAAAAAAAAAAGTTTTATTGTTACATTTTGTTAATTGCAAAACATATAGAAATACAAAATGCAATGCAAAATTAGGAAACATTTTACTTCAAAGAAAAAAATTGAAAGAATATTTAGCTGGCTGGGATGCTGATGGTGTCGGCAGCCTGCCAAAACTATCGTACTCGCGTCTCGCTCCATGCGGAGTAATTGTTCTGTGCTGCCAGGTATAATATTGCAGTTCTATCACTCTATCTATTAAATGTTAAATATTATTGCACTATCTCGTGGTCGTAAAGTCGATCAGTCGTAAGTCGCATAGGTCATAAGTCGACGACTACCTGTATAGAGAAACTAAGTATTTACTTCCATGAGCTCCACACAGTCACCACAGGCATGGTAGTAGTGACTTTGGCACATACGTCTATGACACCTGAGGCACCTGAAGCATGTTTTTCTGTCAGTTCCTTTTGGGCACCCTGCACAATGCACTGGAACAGAAGTACTCTCTGCAGCAACTGGACCTCTTGTGTCTGCAGTACTGCCAGGCGATGGAAGGTTACAGACTGTGCTGATCAGTGATTTGAGGGGTCTTGGAAGGGTGGGAACTGATAACCTCTTCTCTGTCCATGCCCTAATGAAGACCTGTGCCAAGTGTGGCCCACATTTCGTCAAAGGTGTCCACACCATCTTTGGTACATACATATACCAAGGCTTTTTCCCCCTTACAAGGGAGGTAGCCAAAAGGAAAAGGCATAAAATCATTCCCATCCATTCCATCCCTGAATACACTCCACACCCCTCCACCCTCCCTCTTATCTTAGCACCTCCTGGATGACGGGTCATCCCTACACCTTGTCCACTGCCCTGGGTCACAAGCAGTGTCGCAAGACACAGCACATCCACAGCAAGGCCGCTTCATTAAAACAGCGACCCCCCCTCTCCGTCCCCCCATGCATAAAAGGAGAAGACGGGGAGAAATCCCTTCGGGCTGCATCAAATTTTGCTCACACATACTACCTCACCCCCATCCCCCCGCCGATTCCACCTCATGCATCACATCATCATCCATATACAACCATTCTCCATTCATCCGTCTGCCATCCTCTCCTGTCCTTCCTCAACAGACATTCCCCTCTTCCCCAATGCCCCCTTCACCCCATCCACCCACCTCATCCTAGGACGTCCCCTCATGTTCACTCCCTCCACATCTGCCTTCCATACCTCTTTTACTAGTCTTTCTTCACTCATTCTTTCCATGTGTCCAAACCATCCTAATACTCTTTCATCAACCCTATCTACCAACTCCCTTTCCACCCCTGTTCTCCTCCTCACCTCCTCATTTCTTACTCTGTCTAGCCTAGTAACCCCCATCATACTTCTCAGACACCTCATCTCAAACACATTCAAACACCTTCTCTCTTCCTCTCTTATGTTCCATGTTTCTGCCCCATACAGTGCTGTAGGCACAATCACTCCTTCATACAATCTCCTCTTAGCATCCATTCCCAAATGTCTATTCCTCATTACACTTTTTAATCCACCAAGGCATTTACTCGCTTCTCTCAATTTACATTCTACCTCCACCTTCACTCCACCTTTTCCTGCCACATTTGCACCCAAGTATCTAAAACTATCCACTTCCTCCAGTCGCTCTCCCTTAATGCTCACTTCCAGTCTACTGCCGCTTTCACCCCTTGAACATCTCATCACCTTTTACCCACATTTATCTTCAGCTTTATTTTATCACACACTCTCCCAAACTCTGTCACCAACTTCCTCAATTCCTCCTCTGATCCTGCAAACAACAGCTGGCTCACCTCCCACTTTTCTCCATTTTCTTTAACCATCTCCAAACCCTGACCCACCACCCTTGCATTTACCTCTCGCACTACCCCATCCATGTACAAGTTGAACAGCCAGGGCGACATAACGCATCCCTAACAAAGTCCCACCTTTACCTCAAACCACTCACTCTCTCCATTTCTAATCCTGACACAAGCTCTACTACTCTCATAAAAACTCTTGACAGCTCCTAGAAGCTTTCCTCCTATCCTGTATATCCGCAAAACCTCCCACAGTGCCTTTCTGTCTACCCTGTCATAAGCCTTTTCCACAACCTCTACCCGTCCTAAATACACACTGTTCCTCTCCTAATCCTCTCAATCAAGATCCATAAGCCTTCCCAACTACACTTAACAAGCTAATCCCTCTGAAACTACTACATTCACACTTGTCTCCTTTTCCCTTGTAAGTTGGAACTATACAGACACTCCTCCAGTCCTCCGGCACTCTACCCTCTCTCCAGCAAACATTAAATAACCTCACTAGCCAGTCCACCATCACTGTACTTCCTTTTTTTAGACATTGTGCATGGCATCCATCCAGACCAGGTGCCTTACCTGCTTTCATCATCTTAACAACTGCCTTCACTTCATCCCTCCTTATTTCTCCTCCATTTTCCTCACTCATCACAGTCATATTCTTAGCATTTCCCACTGCAGCTATCTTTTCCTCCCTATCCTCCTTCATTGGTAGCATTATAAAACTCAATTATTTCAGGCTTTCCTTTTTCTGCTAGTGTTGGCTGTGTATGCATTGAAGATAGCAACAGCACAAGCTTTTTATTTGTCTTTGAAGTGGAAGGGATGTAAGACACCAAGGTTATTTCTTTTGTATAAAGAAAAGCACTTGACCCCACCTCATGTTTGTCCTTGCTCTTCATCTCATTTGGTACTTCTTACTAGCCTTCAAAGTGCCCACAAGTCATGCCGCAATTTGTCAACAGATCATTTACTAGGGGCACAGACGTGAGCCAATTGTCTGTTGTCACATTTCTATTTGATTGGTGGTACAGCATTGTCACTTACTTAGTGAAGTAATGTCCAAGGCCTAAGCTGCTTGTGGGCCTTGCCCCATCCTTTCCCAAGTAAGGTATTCCTCCAAGTAGGTATTTTGACTTGCTGTCATTGATCAGCTCTAGCTTTATACCATATTTGGCCAGCTTACTGGGGATGTACATCCTAAAAGGACATCTCCTGGAACCCTATGCTCATCGACTGTTAGGTACTCATTGGGTGTGTACATAGTCTCACAATTCTTGATAGATTGATCAAAAACTTCCGTAATGGGTGTAAACTTGTCTGGTTTCCTCCTTTCCTCTCTTGTTTCAGGGTTATCAAATCTCAAGCAATTTAGTATGAACTCAAAACGCCCCTGGGACATAGCAGCTCGGTACAATGGTGCACCAATGTCAACAGCCCACATGTCTTTGGTTGACAGGTGATTATCCATCTGACAGCCACTAAATATCAGCACCCCCAGGAATGCCAATAGTTCATCTTGTTCGATGTTTTGGTGTGTTGCTGTTTTCATGGCATACTTGCTTGACTCGGCTGCTATTCACAGATAGTATCCAGGATTTGATCATCAAAAAATAAACGAAAACATTTCTCAGGGGTCTGCACTGCGTGCTGCCTACTTAGGCCCTGTTTTGGCAGTGACAGTATTTTGTGCTGCTACTCGTGTGCCAGTGGAATGTGGCCGACAACTTCACATAAACCCAGATGGACTTGACAGTGTGCTGGAACGAAACTGAACTGTAGCAGGAACATCAAAGCATTCACTAGCTGCCAGGGTAGCAGGACCAGCAGGAGTGGCAGGGGCAACAGCAGGAGTAGCACAGGCAGCAGCAGCAGCAGGGGTAGTGGCAGAGGTAGCAGAGGCACAAGGGGTAGTATAAAGAAGTTTTTGGGGGGTTGAGGTGAGCCTCTTTCTTTGCTCACTGCTGGTCCTCCTCACTATCACTACCCACCTCACTACATGATGGAATGTATTCCTTGTCAATGTCACTATTATGCATGAAATAATTTTCAATAACATCTTCTGTTTCATCATTACTAGCCTCATTTTCTGCTTCATCACAAATTGCCTCCATTTCCACCTCATATTCATCATCACACAAATTAGACAATGCACCTTTGGTGTTCATTAGATCGTCTACTTCTTTCTCACTTATTAAACATTTACGTGCCATTGTTCTTTAGCACTTATACACCTGTAAAAATATTAGGTTTGTATACCTGCAAAGAAAACACAAAACACCATTAGAACATAACGACAAACGTCGGGTGTATTAGACCCATGAAAAATAGTTTATGTGGTCACAAATGTCGGGCCTGCTGGACCAAAAATAGGCATAGTCACCATATAAATGACAAGAGCGAACGCACACTACCCCTCACCACAACAGCAGAACAAAGACTGAGCATAGCTGGGGGGACACGCTGGTTGAGGTGACCACCACAGTGTGGTCACGTGATCAAGTTTATCGCGAGTGTGGTAGACCCAACGTTTGTGTTCTACCTTGGACCGGTGAAGTTGAAACACTGCTTGGATCAATTTCATGCCTCGGGAGTTGTCTCCCTCTTGCATGACCTCCTAACTCTTGGGTGATTTTGGGGTGCAAAATCATTGCTTGCTGGGTTTTGGCATAACATTCTATAAAAACTTTCAGTTATAAATGATCATGAACCATTTATGCCTTCTTTGTTGTAGTGAGTAGATGTGGAGGTGCCTTAGCCTCTTTCAGTAGTTCATGTAGTCCCAGGTCAGCCTCTTGGTAATAAAGAGTATCTTGTTCCACCTCTTTCATGTCCTTAATCCTGTCACTATGAGAGGGGTGCCACAAAGATGAAAAATGAATAAATAAATCTTGGAGCTAGCCAGGAAACAAAAAAATGAGTGACATCAGTCTGGTACAGGATAGATTAACAGAGGTGAGCAACCTCATAGTTGCCTCCTTAGGAAGTGGGACTGAGTGAGATGAGTGAAATAGTCGGAGGACTGCAGCAAGAATAAAAAGAAAAGTAACAACACCTGGTATGGAAGGGGATAATTTTGTTGGGAGACCACAGATGGCTTACATACTCTATTTCAGAGATATGAATTGTCTTCCATAGGGGCAGCAATTCCTCTGGCCTCCATGTCATCAAAGTTCTAAGGATCCATCTTCTCATCTGTCTTGCTGATCTTGTGATGTGGCTGAAATGTGTATAAAAAATGCAGTTGTCACCCGTCCACACACCCAGGTTTTTGACTGTTTCACTGGTCTTTATTTCTTCATCTCCCACTTTGTATACCTGTTTTAGCTGATCATTTGGTCCTTATTTCAACAGTTCAAATTTTTGCTATTGACTTCCATGTTATTCTCCTCTACTTAGTATTTCATTTAGGTCACTGCAATCCCTGAAACTCCTCATCACTGGTTTACACCTTGAGAACTTGGCATTGCCAACAAATGAGGAAACTTGGGATGTATGTCTCCCATCACGATCAAGAACAGTAGTGGTCTCAGTCAGGAGCATTGTGGTACTCCATTGGTGACTGCTGGCCCCTTCCACCATTACTGTCTGCCTCTTGTCTATTAGGAAGCTGTGCAACCATGTGTCAAGTTTGCCTTTAATGTCCACATTTTTGGCTTTGTGTAGTAGTGCTCCATGGTCCACCTGGTCAAATATTTTAGCGGAGTCAAGCTAAACCACATCGACATTGTTCCCCTTGCTTACTTCTTCCAGAATGTTTGAAGGGTGGTCCAGAAGTTGAGAGACAGGAACTTCCTTCCCAGAACCCATGCTGTCTTTCATTAAATTACTTGGTTTCCTCAAGAGGTTTCCCAGTTACTTTCTTAAGCACTCTTTTGAACACCTCTATGAGATGAAAGGTGAGGTGAATTGGCCTGTAATTTGCTGCAAGCTCTTGTGAGCCACTCCTAAAAATCAGTGTGATCATCATTTCCTTTAGTACTTTTGGAATGAACCCACAATCAAGTGATTCCCTCCATATTTTTGTGATGGGGGATGGGGGCTGACAGTGTTCCCTTTCAGATTTTCAGTAGTAATACTGGTATGCTCTCAGGACCAGGTGATGAATTTTCAAAGGTGGGTGGTCTGATTCACAAAGTCAGATTATCCAACTATTCAGGTGTGATAAGAAACAATTGAAGTCCATATATATATATATATATATATATATATATATATATATATATATATATGAGTGGAAGGGTGGTGAGGTAAACACCAGGAACCGTTGGAGTTTTATAGCTAACATTTCATACTGAAAGGACTTCCTCAGAGTGTGCACAAACAAATCATTGACAACTTGTGTACTCCCAGCTTACCCTGTTCCTCCCCATTCGTCTTCACTCCTCATGCACCTCTGATCTGCATCACAAAGAACCAAACTAGCCATTACTCTCACCAATTTGACAAATCCATTGCGGTGGTTGCTACATGGATGTAAATTGATGTAGGCTGCCTCAATTACTTTTCTTCTCTGTTTCGGTAGACCTTTTATGTAGCACCTCTGTTCTTTCCCAATCTGGTAGGTGGCCAAAGTTGTCAAGGTAGACCACTAACAAATTTGAAGTTCTGTGAGCTTTTTTTAATTAACACAAAAGCGACGTCAGACCTGAACGGAGGTGCATGAGGAGCGGATATGAATGGGGAGGAACCGGGTAAGCTGGGAGTATATAAGTTGTCAATGATTTGTTTGTGTAGATTCTGAGGAAGTCCTTTCAGGACGAAACATTAGCAATAAAACTCCAATGGTTCCTGGTGTTTACCTCACCACCCTTCCACTCATTCTGTCTTATGCACTTCAAAATATATATATATATATATATATATATATATATATATATATACATATATAAATATATACACATACATATACCAAAGGCTTTTTTCCCCCTTACACGGGAGGTAGCCAAAAGACAAAGGCATAGAAACCACTCCCACCCATTCCATCCCCTACATACTCCACTCCCCTACATACTCCACTCCCCTCTACCCTCTTCCCTCCCTCACATCTTGGCACCTCCTGGATGACGGGTCATCCCTGCATCTTGTCCACTGCCCTGGGTCAGAAGCAGTGTCACAAGACACAGCACCTCCACAGCAAGGCCGCCTTATTAATTCGGCGACCCCCCCTCTCCGTCCCCTCATGCGGAAATGGAGAAGACAGGGAGAAATCCCTTCAGGCTGCGTCAATTTATGTCTCATACATACTACCTCACCCCCCATCCCCCACCCACTCACCCTCATGCATCACAGCATCATCCATACACAACCCTTCTCCATTCACCCCTATCTTCTGTCCTTTCCCATCCTTCCTCAACAGATATTCCCCTCTTCCCCAATGCCCCCTTCACCCCATCCATCCATCTCATCTTAGGACATCCCCTCATGTTCACTCTTCCATCTCTGCCTTCCACACCTCCTTTACTAATCTTTCTTCACTCATTCTTTCCATGTAACCAAACCATCCTAATACTCTTTCATCAAACCTATCTCCCAACTCCCTTTCCACCCCTGTTCTCCTCCTCACCTCCTCATTTCTCACTCTATCTAGCCTAGTAACCCCTATCATACTTCTCAGGCATTTCATCTCAAACACATTCAAACTCCTCTCTTCTTCTCTTATGTTCCATGTTTCTGCCCCATACAGTGCTGTCGGCACAATCACTCCTTCATACAGTCTCCTAGCATCCATTCCCAAATGTCTATTTCTCATTACACTTTTTAATCCCCCAAGGCATTTACTCACTTCTTTCAATCTGGCTTCTACCTCCACCCCCACTCCTCTCCTGCCACATTCACACCTAAGTATCTAAAACTATCCACCTCCTCCAGTCTCTCTCCCTTTATACTCACTTCCAGTCTGCTGCCACCTTCTCCCCTTGTACATCTCATCACCTTACTTTTACCCACATTTATCTTCAACTTCCTTCTTTCACACACATTCTCAAACTCTGTCACTATCTTCCTCAATCCCTCCTCTGATCCTGCTACAAGTGCAGTGTCATCAGCAAACATCAACTGTCTTATATCCCACTTTTCTCCATTTTCTTTAACCATCTCCAATTCCCGACCTACTACCCTTGCATTCACCTCACGCACCACCCCATCCATGTATAAATTGAACAGCCAGGGCAACATAACACATCCCTGACAATGTCCCACCTTTACCTCAAACCACTCACACTCTCCATTATCCTAACACAAAGTCTACTACTCTCGTAAAAATTCTTGACTGCTCTTAACAGCTTTCCTCCTATCCCATATATCTGCAAAACCTCCCACAGTACCTTCCTGCCTTCCCTGTCATAAGCCTTTTCCAGATCCATAAAAGCCAAAAAAACATTCTTACCTTTTTCTATAGCTTTCTCACATATCTGTCTTACCACAAAAATATGATTACACAACCTGCATGTCCTAAACCCATACTGTTCCTGGCCAGTTACTCCCTCTGTTCCTCTCCCAATCCTCTCAATCAGGACCCTCCCATAAGCCTTCCCAACTACACTTAACAAGCTGATCCCTCTGAAACTACTACACTCACACTTGTCCCCTTTCCCTTGTAAAGTGGAACAGGCACTCCTCCAGTCCTCTGGCACTCTACCCTCTTTTAAATAAACATTAAATAACCTCACCAGCCAGTCCACCATAACTGCACCTCCTTTTTTCAGACATTCTGCATGGCATCCATCCAACCCAGGTGCCTTACCTGCTCTCATCATCTTAATAGCTACTTTCACTTCATCTTTCCTTATTTCTCCTCTATTTTCCTCACTCACCACTCTCATTTTCTTAGCACTTCCCACTGCAACTACCTTTCCCTCCCTATCCTCCTTCACATTTAGCAACTCCTTAAAATACTCTGCTCACCTTCCTCTCACTGCCTTCTTTTCCATCTGCACCTTTTACCTTTTTTTTTCTACTTGATTTACCTCCTCTTCCTCTTTTAATTTCTTTCCAAAACATCTTTTTATTTCAAAATTTTCTGTCATACTCTTACACCATTTCACATCTGCTCACCTATTTGCCTCCTTTATCTTATGCTTTACTTCTCTTCTCTTTTCTTTGTACCTCTCATATGACTCCCTCATCCTAATGTGTAACCAATCTGTGAAAGCCTGCATCTTCTCTTCTTCACAAAGGATTACAAAGGCGGAGCATGCCGACAGGAGACCTTTTGATCCATATCTAGGTTGGATGCAAAAAAAAACAAAAAAAAATCATATTAATAATAAATAAAAACTATAATAATGTAAATAACAAATAAAATACATAAATAAATGCATAGGTATAGTTGAATAACAAACAAACAGGTAAATAGTAAATGATGATAAATTGACATATAACTAATAATAAATGAAAATTCAGACAGACAAATGTTAACAAAACAAAAACAAATAATATAAGATAAATTATAATCATTACAGCATCTTACTTAGGTATTTATCTAAATGATTCTTAAAGCTTCGAACTGAACTACATTGCACTACCTGTGCAGGAAGTTTATTCCATTCATTAACTACACGATTGGCAAAGTTGTTTCAACCTACTTCCAAATTGAATCTATTTCCGGACAGTTTGAGACCATTGTTTCTTGTCTGATTCTCATTCAATGTGAAAATTTGGTCACTTTTGATGTTGTCAATTCCCTTTAAAATCTTAAAGACCTGTATCAAGTCACCTCTGAGTCTACGCTTTTTTAGGGAAAATAGATTCATGTGCTTAAGTCGATTTTCGTATGATTTATTTTTGATATTTGGAATCAGTTTTGTGGCTCGCCGTTGTACTTTTTCCAGTCTGTCAATGTCTTTAATGAGATTCGGTGACCACACGGAAACAGCATATTCCAAATGTGGACGAACTAACGATTTATATAGCTAGTTAATGAGTGATGGACTTTTGAAATCAAAAGATCGCGCAATCAATCCCAGAATCTTATTTGTTTTCTCAGAGGCTGAAATACACTGCTTGGATGATTTGAGGTCGTTACTGATAATTACGCCGAGATCTTTTTCACTATCCACTTTTGTTAACGAATTTCCAAATAACTTGTAATCGTACTTACTGTTATTTTTACCTATGTGCATTACCTTGCATTTACTTGTGTTAAATTTCATTAGCCACTTTTCAGACCATTGCTGTAATTGATCTAAATCTTCTTGAATATCTAATTGGTTTGAGTGATCATTTGCCACTCCGCACAGTTTTGTATCATCAGCAAATTTGGAAACAGTAGATCTTAGTCCATGGTCTATATCATTTATATATACTATGAATAGAAGTGGCCCAAGAACGGAACCCTGAGGAACTCCACTTAAAACACTTTTCCATCCAGAAGTTTTTCCATTTAAAACAACTCTCTGTTTTCGACCTTTCAACCAATTACTAGTCCAACCTAATAGGCTACCACTTATTCCATGCAAAGCTAATTTAGTAAGTAGTCTTTCGTGTGGGACGGTATCAAAAGCTTTTGCAAAGTCTAGATATATTAAATCTATATTGTTTCTTTTGTCATAATTCGAGATAACTGTGTTGTAGAATTCGAGTAAGTTAGTCACGCAAGAACGTTTCCATCTGAAACCATGCTGGCTATCATTTATCAAACGGTTA
Source organism: Oratosquilla oratoria (assembly GCF_046742065.1). Classification (NCBI taxonomy): domain Eukaryota; kingdom Metazoa; phylum Arthropoda; class Malacostraca; order Stomatopoda; family Squillidae; genus Oratosquilla; species Oratosquilla oratoria. Next base: position 1,421,936 of record NW_027467719.1, on the reverse strand, counting down.
CTTTCTAAATGATATTCGATAGCATCTCTGATGATGGTTTCCATTATTTTTCCTACGATTGAAGTCAAACTTATAGGCCTATAGTTATTTGGTTTCTTTTTGTCACCTTTTTTGAATATGGGAGTAACGTTAGCTAGCTTCCATTCTCTTGGGACATCTCCGGATATGATGGATTTCTTGAAAATAATTTCTAATGGAACAACAATCTCATTTTTCATTTCCTTTAAGATTCTTGGATGCCAACCGTCAGGCCCTGGTGTTTTATTAACTTTGAGTTTGTCTATACACCTTTTAATTTTTTCTTTTGTTATATTTACCGTAGTGAGTAAGTTTACCCCAGACTTTTCACAGGTTTCAGTTTGGAATTCACTTTGAGGTGTTTCGTTTACGAATACCGAGCTAAAATAATTGTTTAAGATATTACACATTCCTTCATTTGAATATTCAAGTTGACCGTCAGCAGATAATAGTGGACCAATGTGATTCCTAACAACCTTTTTATCTCTAATGTAACTATAGAATTCTTTGGGATTCTCTTTGGATTTATCAGCGATGTTCATTTCGTATTGTCATTTTCTTTTTCTTATTGTCCTTTTTAAATCTCTCTGTATTGATACATAACTTTCATAGTCATTAGATGCACCCGAGCACTTATATTTCTTATAAGCCTGTCTCTTTTTTAGCAATACTTTTTTCAGTTTCTTTGTCACCCTTCTTTGCTTCCTCATCCCGCCACTCATTACCCTTCCTTTTATTTCCTCCTGTCCTCCTTGTTCCACACACCATCTTTGCACACCTTATGACTCCCTCTTAGTTGCATTTTATGGGAAGGGGAGCTATGCTCGAGCTGTCTCATCTTCATATCTCATTTTATCTAGACTGTTTTTAAATATGTGTATCCTTTTTGCACACACCACATTCTCATCTAACTTGTTCCAAACATCTATTACCCTGTGGGGAAATCTGTTCTTTTTTAGGTCTCTTCTATAGCTTTCCTGATTTTCTTTCCATGTCCTCTTGTATCTCTACTATCCCATTTTATTAGATCCTCTCTATCAATAGTTTCTATGCCTTTCATGATTCTATAAATAGTTATCAAGTCTCCTCTCTCTCTCTTCTTTGCTCTAATGTCTGTAGCTCAAGTTGTGCTAGTCTCTCTTCATATGATAGTTTTGAGAGTGTTGGTGCCAATTTCATAATTGCTCTTTGTATTCTTTCAAGTTTTGTTATACATTTTTTTGTACTTGGTGACCATGTCATCGCTGCATACTCCAATCTTGGTCTTATCAAAGTGACTAGTATTTTCTTTACCCTCTCTTCTTCCAGGTATGTAAATGCCACTTTGTTGTTATTAAATTATAAGTTTCTCCAGAAATCTTATTTATATGCTTCTCAGGTGACATATTATTCATAATAATGACTCCTAGGTCCTTCTCATTTTCTACTTTTTTTAATTTCTTCCTCTCCCAATTTATATGATCCCGCTATTCCTTTTTTGCTTTTTCCAAATTCCATTATCACTTCTTAATATTCAATTCCATCTCCCACTTCCTACACCATTCCCATACTTTATTGAGGTCACTCTGTAGCGACTCACTATCTTCTACTTTGTTCACTTTTTTTTTCTTTTTTTTTTTTCAACAATTTTGCATCATCCGCAAAGAAGCTCATATAACTTTCAATTCCTTTATCCATATCAATAATATATATAGCAAACATTATTGGAGCCAGAACTGTATCTTGTGGAACTCCATTAACCCCTTCCATACAGTGCCGCATACGTAGGCGGCATGAGGAGCAAGTGGATACACGAGGCTGCCATATCGGCGTCTTGATTATATTTATTGTAGTTGCCCCTGTGTAATGACATGCTCTCTAAACTGTCTTCATCACATTTTCTATGGTTATCAAAATTCACGGGTGAAAGAGAGAACAATCGATATAAGCGGTGACTATATTTTATGATGCAAGTATTATTACGACACATTGTACGTCTGGCTGCTAATGCTGCCCGCGAGATTTTGGCCCGTACTGAAGAGGTTAATCACTTCATCCCAATTAGACTGTTTGTCTCTTATCACCACTCATTTTTCTTTCATGCAAAAAGTCTTCCATCCACTTCAGTAGTTTGCCCTTTATTCCTTCTGCAGTTTCTAATTTCTTTAGCAATTTCTTGTGGCACCTTATCAAAAGCTTTTTTCAGGTCTAGAAATGCACAATCAGCCCATCCATCTCTTTCTTGTTTTACATCTATTAGCCTTGAATAGAGACACATTAAGTTTATGATGCATGATTGTCCTTGTCTAAATCCAAATTGCCTTGGATTTAGTACATTGTTTTTTTCCAAATGCCTTACCCATCTAATTTTGATCATTCTTTCACAGATTTTAGCTATCATACTTGCAAGAGAGACCGGTCTATAGTAGGGTCTTCCTTGTTTCCCCCTTTATATATTGGTACTATATTTGCTCTTTTCCAATCTTCTGGAACTTTTCCTTCTTTCAATGAACTGCTTATTAGACTATGTATTTTGTCTGTTAGTTCATGCCTGCATTCTCGCAAAATCCAGTTTGCCATTTCACCTGGTCCATGTGATTTTCTGACATCGAGATTACTCAAGTGATTGATTATTTCATTCCTTGTTACTTCTATCTCTTTCATAGGGGGGACTTTCTCCTCCCACTCGATATCTGTAGGTTGTATGTTCTTTGTCATAAACACTGATATAAAATGCTTATTCATAATTTCTGCCATTTCTATTTCCTCTGTGTATTCAACTCATCATAGTTTCTCTAATTCTTGTTTATTTTTCAGTTTGTTTACAATTCTATAAAATAGTTTTGGTTGATCTTTACATTTTTCTATGACATCTTTTTCGTATTTTCTCTTTTCTGCTCTGCACACTTGCACATATTCATTTCTATAACTAGTATATGTTTTCCATTTTTCAGGTCTTTTGTCTTTTTTTCCATTTTATCCAAGCTTATCCCTTTCATCTTTTAACTCCCTACATCTTTTGTTGTATCAACACTTCAGATATCTTTTTTCTTGTTTTTGTCTTGGAACATACTTTTCCACTCCTTTATAAAATTTTGTCAAAATATTCCATTTCTCTTCTGCTGTTGTTTCCTCCTTGTGTATCCTTTCTCAGTCTGCTTTTTGAAAGAATTCTCTTATATTATTTAAAAAAAAAAAAAAAAAAAAAAATCCATACATCAATCTTTCCTTTCTATATTGTTGTGGTAAATTGAGATTAATTGTCTTATTATTAGTTTTATATACATGTAGATGGTGTTAAAGAAATGTATACTGGTGCTGTATATGTGATTCTCATATGTTTTATACTTTGTAATAGGTTTAGATCCTATACAGCACCTTTAGTCGTGTGTATCTAATTGAATCCTATGTAGACATCTTTTGTTTATGTCAAGACATTGATCGAAGACGTTCTAGACGTCGCTTGTTTTTGTTTACATCCGCTTGCTAATAAACTCAAAAGGCAAGACCCCGTTTTTCAACTTTCCTCACCGACACACTGCTACAGTGGCGACGTGGATTTGTGCTAAAGGACTGATTTAAGTTTTAGAAGACAGAAATAACTGCCTTTCCAACTGATGGTGGAGAAATCGAAGGATGAAAATATACTCGCCTATTCACTCCATCAGAACCGTCCTGGCCACTCTGGATTCGAAAATAGCCTTGGTTTAGCAGGCTATGAGTCATTAGTTTCACAAGGAAACAGGATTTAATGCAAGTAGATTTACAATGGCAAATAACTCGGGTAAGATTGACTGTTTTGACCCCAATAAGATTAGATGGGAGATATGGCTTAGTATGCTGCAAGCTCATTTTGCATACAATGGAATCACTGATGATAACAAGAAGAAAAATTCTTTATTAGTATCATTAGGAAGTGATACGTATAGCACGCTTGCCTCCCTGACTTCACCTGATTTGCCACATGTGAAAACCTATAATGAGTTAGTGAAGCTTTTAGAAGCACATTACAAGGTAAACCGAGCTATCATCGGAGTTTAATCAAATTTCAGAATAGAAAGAAAAAATCTGATGAAAGTTTAAGAGACTTGTATGCTGACTTGAAAAGTCTAGCCAAGGATTGTAGTTTTGATACCTTATTTGATGCTCGAGTGAGAGACCAACTATTCATGGCAATAGAAACTGAAGTGTATTTCCCGAACTTAGTTGCTGAGAATTTGGATTTACAAACTATGTCTTCAACGGACATTTTAGAGAAAATTCTAAATTTGGAAAAGGCTTTTGTTGGAGAAAAGCTCCTGACTACTGAAGTGAGGAAAGTGAGGGTTAGTTCTGAATATGTTAATAGTCAGAAAAAAGAAAGTTGTAAGCATTGCGGGTATCCACACAAAAGTGAGAACTGTAGGTTTAAGCACCTAACTTGTTCAGTTTGTAACACGAAGGGACACCTCAAACGAGTGTACCGTTTTGATAAGACTGTGTCTGGTAAGCCACACAGTGCCCAGAAAGGATCTTTTGGAAAATTTACCAACAAGACGTTTGGAAAAAAGAAAACTAATATGGTTTTTGAGGGAATTTCTCAGGAAGAGAAAGATAATGGTAGTGATGATAACCAATTGTTACATTTAGTGGATCGACCTAGCCTTCCAGAAGTGGTTAGTGTTGATATTTCTCATGAACCTGTACACAGTGTTGAAGGTAAGGTTTTGCCAATGAGAAATAAGGTTGATATTAATATTGAAGGTCATAATGTACCGTACAAAATAGATTGTGGTGCCAGTGTGTCTACCCTAACCTTACATTGGGTTAAGACATTAAATTTATCTTTGGAGCCTAGTGATAAAATTTTGAAGGCTTATGGTAATAATGATTTGCATGTTTTGGGTAAGGTTTATGCAAATATATTTTATAATGGTCACAATGTAATTCAAAGTTTGTATGTAGTTGAATCTAATAACTCTAACTTATGTGGAAGAGATTTAATGCCTAAAATTGGTATTGCACTCACAGGTATAGAGGAAGGAGTTAATGTTTTGGATTCCAAGGTACAATTAGAAAAATTTTCAGCTGATTCTAGATTGCCAATTTCATGTGTTGTAGCAAAGGTACACCTAAAGAGCGGTGCTGTGCCTAGTTGGAAAAAAGCAAGGCCTGTGCCCTACCACTACAGAAAATTGGTAGAAGATGCTTTAGAAGAGTTAGTTGATAACAATATCATTGAACCAGTACATTCTAGTGCTTGGGCAGCTCCAATTGTACCAGTGTTAAAAGCTGACAAAAAGTCAATGCGTATCTGTGTAGATTTCAAGGAGTTAAACAAAAGTATTTCATGTGACCAGTACCCTCTGCCTAAAGTTGATGAAATCCTTGCTGTTGTGGGTAAAAGCAAGATATTTTCAAAGATGGATTTAAAAGATGCTTACTTACAGGTGCCAGTAGATGATGAGAGTCAAGAATTGCTAGTAATTAATACTCATAAAGATCTGTTTAACCCCTTCCATACGGTGCCGCACACGTAGGCGTCATGGACTTAGATCTCGGTGGCAGCAGCCAATGCCAGCCGTACGACGTGTCGTAATAATACTCGCATCATAAAATATAGTCACCGCTTATATCAATCGTTCTCTCTTCACCCGTGAATTTTGATAACCATAGAAAATGCGATTACAAAAGAATTAGAAAGAATGTCATTATGGAGGGGCGACTACAATAAATATAATCAAGACGCCGATATGGCAGCCTCGTGAATACACTCGCTCCCCATGACGCCTACGTGTGCGGCACCGTATGGAAGGGGTTAAATATAAAAGATTACCCTTTGGACTTGCATCATCTCCTGCCATCTTCCAAAGATTGATATCCCAATTATTGATGAATATAGATGGAGTAGTTGCCTTCTTAGATGACATATTAGTCGGAGGAGAGACTAAAGAGGAACATGATATGAGATTAGATAAAGTGTTGAAGGTATTTCAGAAACATAATGTTGCTATTAACAAAAAGAAAACTGTTCTGAATACCAATTCCTTAGAATACTTAGGATATGTCATTTCAGGTGATGGCATAAAACCTTCACCAAGGAAACTTGCTGCTATTTTAGATGCACCTATACCAAAGTCAGTAGGTGAAGTTCAATCATTTTTGGGTCTAGTAACTTATTATTGTAGGTTTGTAAGAAATTTTTCAAGTGTATTAGCACCTCTGTATGATTTACTGAAGAAAAATGTAAAATTTAAGTGGTCTTCTGTTGAAGCAAAAGCATTTATGACTGTTAAGGAAGAGTTAGCCAACTCTGATTTACTAGCCAATTTTGATGGTGAACATGATGTTATTGTTGTTGTTGTCGTTCCCTAGACTGTCTGTCCGAGCAGTCCCGTCTCCCCAAGGAAGGCCACAGCCGAAACTGGGTTTTCCCACAAATCCTTTATAGAGTGTATGTTGTGTTGTTTGTGTGCATGATTGTGTATAATGCAGTCTTCCATTATGTGTTGTATGGTATGGGGTGAAGTGTTACATCCTGGGCAGCTGTTCACAACACGGTCGTCCAGCCTCTTCTGGTAGCTTAGAAGTGCTGGGTGGTGACCGCATCGCAGTCTGGCCAAGTGGACTCTGTCCTTTCGTGGGAGAGAGGATTCAGAAGGGTGGATATCAGGGGGTCTGGCATGCAGCAGTGTGTTGTCTTTCAGTGTGTTAATGGAGCGGTGAGTGATATGATTATGAATATGTTTACGGAGGCTGGTATTTGGTGGTTGTGGAGGAAGAGAAGAGAGTGTCTGTGCATAATAAAGGTCTTTGGGTGTAGTTTTAATGTTTCTTGGTGTGTGTGGGTGTTCTGCTATGTAGTGTAGCGGGTGTGATGTGTTTGTGGTGGCTGCAGCAAGTGTTTGTGTGCCTCTCATGTCGAGGTGGTCCTTGACTTTGAGGACTTTTGTTTCATGGTGTAAATGGTCTGTAGGTGTTGTATTTGTGCAGCCTGTAATTGTTTTTAGGGCTTTGTTTTGTATGATTTGAAGGGTGTTGTGGTGTGTCTCACTGAGATTAGGAGCCCATGCAGGACTCGCATAATTCATCACTGAGTGTATGCATTGTTTGCATATTGTTATATTAGTTTCTTTGTTTTGTCCAAATGTTGTTCCAGTGATTGACTTAAGTGCGTTAAGTCTAGGTGTGCATTTGTTTTTTATGTTTGTGAGGTGTTTGAAAGACATGGATGTATCGTATGTTACACCAAGAATTTTTGGTGTGTTTGTGTGTGGTATTAGAGTGTTGTTGATGTAGAGATGAGGTATGTATTTGTGTTCTTTTGTCCAGTTGGTGAGAAGTGTTGCTGTAGATTTGGTTGGAGCTATTTTGAGTCTGTTTGTGATGAACCATGTGTTGAGTGTGTCAAGGTAAGGCTGGATTATTTCTGCAGCTTTGTCTGTGTTACGATGTGTGCATGTGATTGTTATGTCGTCTGCGTAGGAAGAGATTTGTATTTCTGAGGTGTCTGGTGTGGGTAAGTCATGCATGTATAGATTAAATAATGTGGAGGATAGAACTGAGCCCTGTGGTACTCCGTTCTTAATGTTTCTGATGTGCGATGATTGGCCATTATATGACACATGAGCATTCCTGCCTGCCAGATAATTGGCCAGCCATCTTTTGGTGTTATTGTGCATGTCTGTGTTATATATTTTATTTGTTAGGTTGTGGCGGGGGATAGCATCAAAAGCTTTACTAATGTCCAATGTTATAAGAAGTGTTCTGTGGTGGGGCCTATCTGAATTGATACCATCTAAGATTCTTTGTGTGAGGTTTGTCAGAAGAGTGTTTGTGGAGTGTAGTGGCCTAAAACCATGTTGTGAGTCAGCAAGGGAAATATATGGTGTGACAAGTTTAAGTATTAGGCGTTCAATGACTTTAGAGGGGGTGCAGAGAAGTGTGATTGGGCGGTGCGATGTTGGGATTGTTGGGTCTTTGTTCGGTTTTGGAATGGTGATTATTTTACCATGCTTCCAGATGTCGGGTATAGTGTTGTGTGAATAGCTGTAGTTTGCAATGTTTGTGAGTGCGTGTATACCTTGTGATCCAATGTGTTTTAGGTGGATGTTGCTTATGTTATCAGGGCCACAGGCAGATGAGTGCTTGAGATTATGCATTATGAGTTTTGTCTGACTGTCTATGAAGGGTGTATAGTCTGAGTCTGTGGGGAAGTCTTTCTTACGTCGAATGGTGCGTCGGTCGTCAGGGTGAGATGTAAGATGGCTCGTCTGTGCAAAATGACGTATGAGTGCGTTTGCTTGTTGTCTGTTTGAGGGTAGATTATCTGTTGTGATTATTGCTGCGTGAGAGCGTGTAGTGTTAGTGTTGGATAGTGTGATGCTGTTGAGTGTTTTGTACAATTTGCTGGTGTTTGTTTTGTGATCAAGTGTATTGATAAAGTTTTGCCAATTTTGTGTTTTTTGTTCATGTATTTTATTGGCAATCACAGTGTTTAGTGTTTGTATTTGGTCTGCTATGTTTTGAGGGATAGGTGTGGGGGTATCGTGTTTAAGTGTGTCACGTTGTCTGATGAGGCCTTGGATTTTTGGTGTAAAGTTGGGGTTGTGTGATTTTCTGTTGCCTCTAGGGATGTATCTCTTGTCTGCGTTTTGTATGATTGTATTAAAAGCGTGCACAGCATTGTTTATGTTTGTGATTGGTGTACTGTTAAGTGTTTCAAAATGTTGTTCTGTCTCTTCAGTAAAGGCTTCCCAGTTAGCTCTCTTGTAATTGGTGTAAGTGTGTCTGTGGCCAGCTGGGGTGCATCTTGTTTTGGTGGTGATGATTAGGGCTGGGCGGGATCCGAGTACTGGACCCGAATCCACCGGATCCGACAAGGCAGGAGGGACCCGAGTACCAGATGTTGGTACTCGGATCCGCTGAGACGAGTACAAACGATTACTCAAGGATCTATTTTCCCTGTGGAGCCAAAATTCGTTATGAATACTTTTTGTGATATTATGTGATATTACTTTCCATCTATGAAGCAGAAATAATTACATTAGCTATTAGTAACATTTCTTCCCCTTACATGTGATCCTATTTATTTCTTTTACTCTCTACATTGAAGGAATTACTGTTTGTGATATTATTTTAAATGTGAGACAAATAATTACTGTTAAGGAAATACCGTTTGTGGATATTACTGACTGATATGAAAAAAATATATACTTTACTTTATTTGTTATTAATTTGACACAAAAAATACTATTTCCAAGGAACAATTTCCTGTACTATTTTTCCTGAAACAAAAAAAGCATACATTGCTGGTATACATGTATGCTGTATATTATATAGCTGTCAGTGAACAAATAAAACCAAAGGTCCTTAAAAAGTGTTTCAATTATACCACAAGGTTCACCCTAAATATGTTTTGTAACGTGCACCGTGTACAATCTTTTTTCGGTAGAGTATCACTGAACCGTAATATAACTAATGCAAACTTTTTTGTACAGCAGTAAATATGTAACAAATATAAATCTGTGTGCATAACTGACGTATTATAGTGGACAAAATACTTCAGCAGTCAGAGATAATTCAGCAGTCAGATAGAGATTCCTTGGTGTTCCTCTTGAGTGGGATTCGCCTAGTTGGTGTGGACTCGAGTAGATGTAGCTGTGGCGATTACCAATGCCAGGCGAATACCGCGCGACTGGGATCCGACAGAGGATGTCAGTCGGATCCCGCTCCCAAACGAATCCGTGGACTCGCGCTGCCAGTTCTCCGTGCTGAAGGAAGTACTCGGATCCGGATCCGAATCCCGCGGATCCGCCTGGCCAAGTACTCGGATCCGCGAATACTTAAGAACTCGGATCCTGCCCAGCCCTAGTGATGATGATTGGAAGGTGGTCAGAGCCAAGGGCTCCGACCACTCTCCATGATGTTGTTGGGGTTAGGCAGGGGGAGCAAAAGGTGATATCAGGAGAGGAGGGAGTGTAGAGGGCTTGGTATGGGATATGTGTATGATTATGCGTGTTCATGATAGTCAATGAGTCGAATTGAGTCTGTATATCAAGCCCTCTGTCTGTGTCAGGGTTGTCGACATACCAGGCAGACGACTTGGCGTTGAAATCACCACCCATGATCAGGTTGGGGATTGAGGTTAGTTGGCTAAGTTGAGGTCTGAAGGTGTTTGGAACTGTGGGGGATGATTGGGGGGGAATGTACATGTTAACTATTGTCAGTGTTGAATTGTTGCCTGTGCGGATACGAATGGATTGGGTTTCTGTTGTGTTATCTGTGGTAGGGAGGAGAATTTTGGTTGTGGCACTTGTGTCCACAAAACAGATGGAGTGGTGGATCAGGGTGATGAGTCCACCGCCATTGCCGTCAGTCCGGTCTTGTCTGATGGTGGTGTAATTATGAAATGATGGTGTTTTGTGTGAGTGTCTTAGTTTTGTTTCTTGTAAAATCGCAATGTGTATGTTGTGTTGTTTAAGAAAGTGTTCAAGTTCATGTTTTTTAGTGTTAATACCGTCAATGTTGTGTTGTAATATGTTGATGTGTGTTTTGTATGTGTTGTATGTTGCCGTTTGGGGTTGAGGTTGGGGTGGTAGTGGGGAAGGTGTAGGATCTGGGTCAGAGGGGGGGAAAGGAGAGATCGGGGACAAAGGAAGGGGAGTACTAATCGGGGGTAAGGGCAAAGGGAAATTGGGAGTGGGTAAGGGTGTTGGCTGTGGTTGGGGAGGTGGGATTGGGGTTACTGGAGGGCAGGTAGAACATGTCCAAGTGTTTGTGTATTGGTTTGTGTCAGCAAGTGTTGTACAAGTGAGGTGGGCCCAGTTCTTGCACATATTGCACTGAACTGAGCCCTTTGTCTGTCTGCTCGAAGTAATGGGTTTAGAGCATGTTGGGTATGTGTATTTTGTGGTGGGCCCAGGATTGCTCTCTACATCTCCGGCTAAAAGTAGAAGAAGATTGGGTTTCTGTTGATGTTATTGTTGAAGTAGATGATTCACCAGTAGGAGTAGGATGTGTGTTAATTCAAGAAATGAATGGTAGTCCAAGACCAGTTTACTTTGCAAGTAAAAAGCTGTCTGCTGCTGAGCTAAATTATTCTCAGTTGGACAAAGAAGCTCTAGCGTTAGTGTACGCTGTAACTAAGTTTAAATATTTTTTGCTTGGACGTAAGTTTGCGCTCCGTACAGATCACAAACCTCTACTTGGTTTATTTGGTAGTGAGAAACAGATTCCTGTCAATGCAAATGCAAGAGTACAGCGTTGGGCATTATTGTTATCCCAGTATGATTACCAATTGTGTTTTAAATCAGGCAAACAAAACATTGTAGCAGATACCCTGAGCCGTTTGCCTGTATCAGATTCTGTTGTAGACTCACATACACCTGCTGAATATGTGAATTTAGTTGAAAATTTGGAAGATCAAAATATTTCCTATGAAAGGGTTAAGGTTATGACAGAGTGATCCTGTTTTGAGGAAGGTTTTCCAATGTGTTAAATTTGGGTGGATTGATAATCCTGTTATTTCTGAATATGCAGCAGTTAAAGCAGATTTAAGTATATATGAAGATGTGTTGCTATTTAGGAATAGAGTAGTTATACCAGCTGAATTAAAAAGTAGTGTACTTTCACAGCTGCATGTAGGTCATAATGGTATCAGTGCTATGAAGGCTGAAGCCAGGAATTGGATATGGTGGCCTAAGTTAGATCAAGATATATCTGAGGTTACTAAAGCTTGTTCAATTTGTTTTAAAAAATTTCAAGGTTCTCAGGAAGTTACCTTATCATGGCCTGAGACGAGTAAGTCTTGGTGTAGACTCCATATGGACTATGCAGGTCCAATCAATGAAAATTATTTCTTAGTGATTGTGGATTCACACTCAAAATTTATGGATGTTCATGTAACAAAGTCAACAACATCTACAGTAACAATTTCTATGCTGAGAAAAACTTTTTGTAATTTTGGGTTACCTGACATTGTAGTTTCAGATAATGCCTCATCATTTGTATCTGAGGAAATGGAGACTTTCTTTGAAAAGAATGGAATAAAACATATGACACCAGCCCCATATAACCCATCATCTAATGGTTTAGCCGAGAGAGCTGTAAAAACTTTCAAGGAAGGATTAAGTAAATTTAAGGAAGGTGATATCAGAACCAGAATTTGTAGATTTTTGTATAACTACAGACGTTCAATTCATTGTTCCACAGGTAAAGCTCCAGCTGAGCTAATGTTTAACAGAAACTTCAGAGGTATAATTGAGAAAATTAAACCACAAAATAAGAATGAAAAAGTTTTGGAAAAAGAGTGTAAGTTTGAGAAGTCTGAATATATGATTGATGATGCTGTTTTTGTAAAGAATTATGGCAAAGGTCATTCATGGTTGGAAGGGAAAGTAATTGAAGTTCTAGGTGTGAGAAACTACAAAGTGATGTGAAGAGATTTTGGGAACATTGTTTGGAAAAGACATTCTGATCAACTTATGCCTAGATATACACCAACTGTTCCCAGTAATGACACTGTACGTAAAGATAACTCGGGTAGCAGTAAACCTTTTGTGCCTATGTATTCTTCAGGTCAAGGACACTGTCCTGATAGTTCAGAAGTAATGGATAAGGCTGATGAAAATTCCTCTGTAAATGTTGATAATGATGATGATGCTGTGAATGTACCAAGTCCACAACCAGTTAGAAGATCTAGCAGAGTTGTGAAACCACCTGATAGATTGAATCTATAATTGTGGTGTTATAAAGATAAATGTTTCAGTTATGTTCTTATGGATACTCCTTTTTCAATAAGGGAAAAGGGATGTGGTAAATTGAGATTAATTGTCTTATTATTAGTTTTATATACATGTAGATGGTGTTAAAGAAATGTATACTGGTGCTGTAGATTCCTTATATATGTGATTCTCATATGTTTTATACTTTGTAATAGGTTTAGATCCTATACAGCACCTTTAGTCGTGTGTATCTAATTGAATCCTATGTAGACATCTTTTGTTTATGTCAAGTCATTGATCGAAAACGTTCTAGACATCGCTTGTTTTGTTTACATCCGCTTGCTAATAAACTCAAAAGGCAAGACCCCGTCTTTCAACTTTCCTCACCGACACACTGCTACAATTGTTCATTTTTTTTTCCATGCATTTTTCCTCATTTAGTTCCAGTTCAACCAATATGTGGTCACTTTTACTTATTGGCATCTTATATTCAATCTTGTCCACTATTTCAGGTTCTGATGTGATTATTAGGTCCAGTCTCAATGGTTCTTCCTCATTTCTATACCTAGTATTCTCTTGTATCCAATGCGTCATTGTATGTTCTATAATCATATCAAGTAGTACATTTCCCCATAGGTAGTCTCCACCCTTCACTGTCATCTCTTCCCCGATTTCTTTACAATTAAAGTCGCCCATTATAACTATTCCTCTATCTTCCATGATCTTATTTAGTGTTATCCTAGTTTTTTTTTTTTTTTTTCTCTCTCTTGCAACGAAGCCGTTTTAGGAGGCACATAACTTCCTACAATCTACTTGCTCTTCCCATCCCTGTCCTCCACTTCCATCATAATCATCTCTATTCTTTCCATATGTGACATTCCTCACATCTGTATCCTTCTTAGTCAGGAACATAACTCCACCCCCTTGTTCCTCTCTGTTTCTAATCCAATAATTATATGCACCATGTCCAACACTGTTGGGTGGTAGTGGACCTTTCAATTTTGTCTCTACAATTCCCATTATGTCCAGTTCTTTTTCCTTCAGGTAATCATTCAGTTCGTTCAAGCCTGTCATTTAGCCATCTATGTTTGTGTAAGACACTTTTAATATTCTGGTACTTGTTTTCATGTTTCATGTTTTCTGTTTCCTTTCTGTTTTTCTCTGCTATGAACCTTTTCCTCACTTTCATATCCACTACTCTCTAATAGAATTCCTCTTTTTCTGACTTTTTTTTTTTTCCTTAGCTTCTAGTCTTTTTCTTTTCTCATCATCTCTTTCCTCTTTATGCATTTCTCTTTTTATTCATACCTTATTATGAATAAAAAAAAGTAAGACACTTTTAATATTCTGGTACTTGTTTTCATGTTTCATGTTTTCTGTTTCCTTTCTGTTTTTCTCTGCTATGAACCTTTTCCTCACTTTCATATCCACTACTCTCTAATAGAATTCCTCTTTTTCTGACTTTTTTTTTTTTTCCCTTAGCTTCTAGTCTTTTTCTTTTCTCATCATCTCTTTCCTCTTTATGCATTTCTCTTTTTATTCATACCTTATTATGAATAAAAAAAGTAAGACACTTTTAATATTCTGGTACTTGTTTTCATGTTTCATGTTTTCTGTTTCCTTTCTGTTTTTCTCTGCTATGAACCTTTTCCTCACTTTCATATCCACTACTCTCTAATAGAATTCCTCTTTTTCTGACTTTTTTTTTTCCTTAGCTTCTAGTCTTTTTGTTTTCTCATCATCTCTTTCCTCTTTATGCATTTCTCTTTTTATTCATACCTTATTATGAATAAAAAAAAGTAAGACACTTTTAATATTCTGGTACTTGTTTTCATGTTTTCTGTTTCCTTTCTGTTTTTCTCTGCTATGAACCTTTTCCTCACTTTCATATCCACTACTCTCTAATAGAATTCCTCTTTTTCTGACTTTTTTTTTTTCCCTTAGCTTCTAGTCTTTTTGTTTTCTCATCATCTCTTTCCTCTTTATGCATTTCTCTTTTTATTCATACCTTATTATGTTGATCACTGCTAGTTTCCCTGTTTTGCTAAGATATTATCTGCTGTCATTTGTGAGCAGAATTTGATCTTAACTGGTCTGGTCTTATCTGTATTGTATTTCCCTATTCTATATATTTCTTCAATTTCTTTCCATGTTTCTTGTCCGTCCTCTTGAACTACTTCTAATATCTTGTTTACCTTTTCCTTCTCTTTTACTCTTGTGGTCCTATTTGGATTATGCTTCTCTTCCATCCCTAATATAATTATACATTTCTTTTTATGCACTAAGTCTCTTACTATATTCTCCTTCTCCCTCATCACTTTAATAACTGTGTCCTTAGTTTGTTCTTTCATCTGTTGTCACTATATCTCTACAATTTTTTTGTTCTCTTGGACTTTTCTCCAACCCTGTGCTTCCTTTGCTATGCACTCTTTATTCTCTTTATTCTTCTTCTTTAATTCCTCATTCTCATCTTTTACTTCTTTTAACTGTCTTTTTAATTCTATTTCTTTAGTTAGGTTTTGATTCTCCTTTAGTTCTTCCAGTTTATCAAATCTGTGTAACTAGTATTAATTGGTTAAACCTAACCTCCCATGCTTTTTTTTTTTTTTTTTTTTTTTTTTTATTATTTCTCCTCTAGATTTACTAGTCGGGGGAGGTTATCACCTCCCTCATTAAATCCATAAAAACAGTTATCTTCTCTTTCCATTGAGCTGCTGTTATCTATATTTCTGCTTTTGACACCTCTGCTTCCTTGTTCTTTGTCTGTGTGTTCTGCACCTCTTTTGATTACACCCCTTCTAACATTTGGGGCCCGTTCGTCCCCTTCCTCATTTCTTTCCATTTTCCTCAGTAATCCCTCTCTCCTTTTTCTTCACCTTCCCACAACACCACAAGCTTTCCCCCTTCCCTGCTAATACAACAAAGGTACTCCCTCATTGTGGATATCAATGAAACTTGAATTTTTCCTGGAGTTCCAAACTTTGCTGTCACTTCGACCAACGTGTGTGTATTTTTACCTAGTTGTATTATAAGGGAAGGGAGCTATGCTCATGGTGACCCATCTTTGTATCCTTCAGCATCAAGTTTATTCTTAAAATAATGAATAGTATTTGCACACACTGTTTTTTCATCTAAGCTATTCCATATCTCCAGCATTCTGTGTGGGAAGCTATTCTTTTTGCTATCTCTTCTATAGTTTTCCTATTTGAGTTTCTTTTCATGACCTCTTGTTTTTCCATTGTCATTTTTTAGTAAGTCTTTTCTGTCAAGGATTTCTATTCCTTTCATGATTCTATATATAGTCAGTAGATCACCTCTTTCTCTTCTTTGCTCAGGTTCTGTCGTAAGTATTAAGTCTAATTTTGAAAGTTCTTCATTTCCTCTGTATCTAGTATTTTCTCTAGTCCACCGGGTCATTATGTATTCAGTGGTCAAGTCAAGGAGGACATTGCCCCAGTGTTCTTCTCCCCCATTCACTGTCATTTTTCCCAACATATTTCTTTTGAATTAAAGTCACCCATAATTACTGTATTTCCTCCGTCTTTCAGTATTTCAAATAATTAATCTTTTGCATCTTCTAGTAACTTAGAATGGTCCCTTTCTGTCCAGGCTTGTGTTTTGGGGGGGCACATATACCACTGCAAATTTTCTTTTCTTCATTTGTTTGCCATCGACTTGTATCATAATTGATTCTACATTTTTTCCTTCAGTTATTTTTGTTACATTTAAGTCTTTCTTGATCAAAATTAGAACTCTTCCGCCCTGTTTGTTCTTTCTATTCTTTGTCCAACAGTTGTATAAACCTTGTCCCACAGTGTAGGGTGTTAGGGTATACTTTAATTTAGTTTCCACTATTCTCATTATGTCTGGATCTTCTAAGACTAGATAATCATTTAATTCATTCATTCCTGAGATTATTCCATCTATATTAGTATAAGTTATTTTTAGTTTCTTTTCTCCTCTTCTTTTTCTGTTTTCTTTGTTTCCATTTTCCCTATATATCTTTTTCTCAGCCTCATATCTACCACTCTCCAAAAAAACTAATTTTTTTCCTTTTCAGTTCTTTTCTCATTCTTTTCGTTCGCCTTGTTCCTAAGTTCTTTTTCTTCCTCACTCATTTCTTTTTTTATCCATATATTTTTGTACTGTTCGCTATTTGCTAATCTTACTGTTCTAGATGATATTTCTTCTGCACTTGTTTGCTATCTAAGTTTAACTTTTAGTGGTCTATACTGTTTTTCTTTGGAGTACCTGCCCATTCTATGGGTTTCCTCGTTTTCTCGGTCCCAGCCTAACTCATCTGTTTGTAATTCTTTTAATAATTCTTTGGCAATCACTTTTTCTTCCTTTTCCCTCTGATATCTTGGTACATCGTGCTTTTCTTTAATGCCGTAGATTACTATACATCTTTTTCTATCCATTGTGTCCCTAACTGGGTTACTTTTCTGTTTAATAATCTGAATCACAGTTTCTTAGGTATTATCTTTTACTTGTTGTTCCATTATTTTCTTTAGGGATATTTCTTGACTTTCCTGTTCAATTTTCCACTTTTTTTTATTTCCTGTTGGTCATTCTCCTTGATTTTTTCTTCCACCCTATCAGTTACTTCTTTCATTTGACTTTAAATTTCACGTTTCAAAGCCTCGTTCCTATTATTGTCCTCACTTTTTAACCTCTCATTATCACCCTTAAGCTGTTTTAATTCCTTTTTCAACTATCTCCCTATTGTTTTCTTTGTTAGCTTTTCTTAGTATTGATATTTCTTGATACATCATCTTGTACTCGCTTTTAAGCTCTAATAATTCATCTACAATGTCATTCATATCTCTATTCCTCATTATATTCCTGTACCTAGGTTCTCTATCCATCTCTGTTCCTCTAAGTAAGCCATTGCCTTCTCTTTCAAATCCAGAAAATCTACTTATGTCCAGCCTCTGATACTCTCTTGGTGTTGATGTGAAACAAGATTTTTTCCTTACTACCCCGAGTGGTGTTTCAATTCTTGTTTCCTCAAGGCTTCTCTTTGTTGAATCCTTAGATTTAGGGGTTTCCAATTTGATAAAAAAGAAAAAAAATAGTTAAGCAGAGGTACAACTACGACCTACATTTGGATATACAGACGCTCCTCAACTTATGTTTTAGTTACGTTCCGAACGGCCAAACGTAAGTTGAAAATGAACGTAAGTTGTTACTGTACTATACATCTGTAAATTCTATTACCGTATCTTACAAAACACCCCTAAATCATTAATTATACACATAACATTGTCAAATAATAACATTAATTTCAAATAAATTAAATTCAAGCAACATAAATTGAGATGGTGGAGGAGGAGGAGGATGAGGCAAGGCACTTTCAGTCTGTCGTTTGTGCAATGTAAACAATGGACGCAGCGTCATGCGTAAGTATCATTTTAACTACGGAGAGCACGCTAAACTAAAAAATTAACTCAATTTTTTACAGTCAGTTCAAACGTAAAATCGAAAAAACGTAAAACAGGTGAACAAAGTAGAGGAGCATCTGTATATACAGTAGAAGCCCGATTTAACAAATCTCAATTTAGCGGAAGTTCAAATTAGCGAACTGCAAATAGCAATAACGAAAATGCTCAACTTAGCGGAAATGGTCCTCTAAGTTGGCCATTTTCCGCTAGCTGGCCAGACGCGCATCTACGGAAATAGCTCAATTTAGCGGGAATGGTAAGCTAAGTTGAGCATTTTCCGTCAACTGGCCACATGCGTGTCTCAGAGTCCAATGTTACCAGATTGTGGTGGTGGAGTCAAGGAAAAATTTATAATTTAGTACTTTGGAGGTATATAAATATATATATATATATATATATATATCAGTGACTATTACACAGGACGTGCACACCCAGATTCCTGGCTCCACTAACGGAGGCCATTGCTTTCTTTGTAACGTAACATTTTATATTGGACAAATATATCAAAACTAGAAACCTAACATTGTATATAGGACAAATATTTCAACTATTGACTTATTCAATGCAATATAGGTTAAAACAAACTTTTATAGTGAAATAAGAAACCATTTTTAAGGCTCTGTTATGCTTTGAAATGCCAATTTTAGCCGGACTTAACACGTACTGTATTATTGTATGAGGTTAGTAGATACCAGGGTTGGCGATTTTTCTTATCTTTATAGAATATATAAAAAATCTTTTTTTTTTTTTTTTCTTTCTTTTTAAATCAGATTTATTTGATTTAAATAGATATTTTTTTTATAGATTTTAAATATTGTGGGATTGCTATCTGATGTGCGATCTGATTGCCAAAGGACATTTATCAATATAAGGAGCAGTGTTATATAGACTTGCCACAAGTATACAAGGAACTGTATAAGCCTACATGTAGTATATATCACTGTGCAGCCCACAACAAGTTTCAACAACATTCTTGTTGAAACTTATTCTAGGTAAGCAGCTTCTCACTGAGCCAGTTGCTGCTTTGGAATCAACCAGGAAGGATGTCTTCTGGACCTGGCAGAGTGGTTCCTTCAGGCAGAAAAAATTATCCTGTCTGGAATTATTTTGAAAAACTACCAACAACTTCTGGCAAAGGGTACCGAGCTAAATACAAAGACTGCAGCCAGGAACTACAGGGCAATGTGTACATTATATTGTGTGTATTTCCCCTTTTCATACGCAACTATATAAATTTGGTGAACAATGGAGAGCATGTGCAATAATAATGTGAAGGCCTAAAGAGATGATACTTTAACTTCATTACTTCTAAATTTGGGTAATGACTATATCACTATAATATACTGTACTCACTCAACTTTGGGGCCTAGATGATTGTTATTAATTTCATTCAACATTGTGTAATATATTTCATGGGTTCCATTGGAATTCAGCCCACATGGGATTCAGCCCAAAGGGATTTAGCCTAACCTAACCCAACTAACCCATTATTATTATTAGTGAATTTAAAAGTGGACTGAATCCTGTGTGGGCTGAATTCCAAGCCCACCTATTTCATATCCTGTTAATTATTTCCAAATAACTTAGTGGCTTGTGTGGATATGATCATTATCTAGAA
Source organism: Oratosquilla oratoria (assembly GCF_046742065.1). Classification (NCBI taxonomy): domain Eukaryota; kingdom Metazoa; phylum Arthropoda; class Malacostraca; order Stomatopoda; family Squillidae; genus Oratosquilla; species Oratosquilla oratoria. The sequence goes on along the minus strand of NW_027467719.1, from coordinate 1,402,173 downwards.
AAATAACTACTGTACTCAAAAGTAGCCTAAATCACACTGTATTCATTCATTTATTTATTCATTTATAAATTGTTATGAGACTGAAACACTTGGTAGCAAACTCCAAGCTTTATTCAACAAAATAACGGCTCTCAGATCTATAACATAAACAGACAAAATATCTAGCGTTAGCCATACAACACATTAACACAACATAAACAATTTATGACAAACATGCAACACAGCATGAACACAGTACATAACAGGACAAAATAAACACACATAAACTTACACATCAACAGAGGAACTGCAAGAGGGGAACTACACTCGCCTGTGGTGCGACTGTAACTAACAGTACACAGTGATACCAAACATGAAAACAGTTATGCCAGTGTTGCCAGTGTACAATAATTACTGCCAGTGTACAATAATTACCACATTCTCCCCTCCTAGAAAAATTCAGCATTAACAAAATGGATACCATGTCAGAAATATCAGATTAGTCCCATCCGTAACGATCGGGGGCTTTAACACGCGAGTCGACCTCCTTAACTCAGTGGGCTCAGTGAATGAATGAGAGTCATGATTAGTATGAGGCTGTACATCTTGTGTTGTGTGTGAACCCAGAGTCTCTATATTTCCTGGTGCCTCATCCGGGTAAGTAAGAGTCGTCGGACTCTCAGGACTTGGAGCTAAGTCACGGATAGACACAGTTGACTCACGCCCGTCTGGATATTTGACACTTGCGTACATTGGGTTCACATCAACAAGTTCTACCTGATCAGTTAATGGTTCGTGTTTGCTAGACCTAACATGCCGCCGCAATAACACTTGCCCAGGGGTCAAAAGCCATGTTGGTAATCCATTTCCAAAACTAGAACGTCGTTGGAACCTGAAGAAACGCTCATGTGGAGTCTCATTGGTTGCAGTGCATAAGAGTGATCTTATTGAATGCAAAACCTCGGGAAGCACCATCTCCCAGTGTTGGTTCTTCAAACCATGAGATTCAAGTGTTAAACAAACAGCCTTCCAAATAATCCCGTTGTACCTCTCAACCTGACCATTACCTATTGGGTGATAAGGTGTTGTTTTACTTGTTGCAACTCCCTTCTGAGAAAGGTACATCTTCAGTTCTTGAGAAATGAAAGAAGGACCTTGATCTGAATGAATGAAACTCGGCATTCCACAAAGACTGAAGATAGACTCAAGACATTTGATTACTGTTTTTGAATTCATATTTGAACAAGGAAATGCAAAAGGAAAATGCGAGTATTCATCAACAACTGTAAGTATGTACTTATTGTTTGTGGTGGAAGGTAAAGATCCTTTGAAATCAATACTGAGGCGTTCCATCGGCTGTGTGGCTTTAATGAGGACCCCTTGTGCTGAACGATGGAATTGTGGTTTTTGCTGTGCACAGACTTTACAAGAAGCACACACCTTTTTCACATCATCTGTTGAGAAGGGGAGGTTTTTAGATCGCACAAAATGCAAAAGCCGAGTTACCCCAGGGTGGCAAAGATTCTCATGAATGCCTGTAAGATTCGACATTGGGAAAACAGAACAGCAGTATGCACGAGACAAGGTATCTGGCGCAACATTCTGTTTCCCGGGACGATATTGTATCGTATAACTGAATGATGCCAGCTCAAGCCTCCACTCTTGTATCTTGTTATTCTTTATCTTGGTTCTTTTTCTGTTATCCAACATGAACATTACAGAGCGCTGATCAGTAATCAGAGTAAAATGTCTTCTGGCTAAGAAATGACTCCACTTGCGAACCGCTTCAATAATAGCTGTAGCCTCCTTTTCTACAGCAGGATAATGCAACTCACTTCCCTGAAGCATTCTTGACATGAAAGCTACTGGCCTGCCACCCTGGTTCAATACTGCTGAGATAGCGACCTCTGAAGCATCACACTCCACAACAAAAGGAAGGCTCTCATCCACAGACCTTAGAGAAGCATCCGTAAGCTGCCTTTTCAAGGTGTTAAAGGCAGCTAGTGCTGATTCACTCAATGGAAAAGTTTTTGTGTTTATCAAGGGTTGGATTTTATCGGAGAAGCCAGGAATCCATTTAGCATAATATGCAAACAACCCTTGAACTCTTCGCAAAGACCCTATATTTGTGGGAGGTGGTAATTCCTGGAGAGGACGTAATCTGTCAGGGTCAGGCCTTATGACATTATTACCAACACAATGCCCAAGAACATTGATTGTAGGCACAGACATAACTGATTTAGATTCATTGAGGGTAAGCTTCCGTTTCTGAATAACCTCCAAAAATTTCTTAACATTGCTATCATGTTCATCCTGAGTTGATCCAGCTACAGTAATATTATCTAGATATGGGAAAGTATCTTTAAGACCCTCATCTCCAACTAACTTATCCATAGCTCTCTGAAATACTGCTACTCCATTAGTGACACCAAATGGGACTCTGCAAAACTGATATAATTTCCCTGCACCCTCAAAAGCAGTGTACTTCCTCTCACTCTCTTTAATGCTAATTTGGTGGTATGCGCTCTTCAAGTCAAATGTGGAAAACACCTTGTACTTTGCAAGACTGTGCACCATGTCCTCTATCCTTGGAAGGGGATATGCATCTAGTTCTGTGTACTGGTTGATGGTTTGAGAATAATCAATACAAAGTCTCTCTTTGTGCCTGTCAAGTGGATCTTTTACAACTACGACCTGTGCTCTCCATGGGGATATGCTTGGCTCAATGATACTTTCAGATAGCAAGCGTGATAACTGGTCACTTATAAACAACTGATCATCTTCACTATAGCGTCTGGATTTAACTGCAATTGGTTTACACTGTTGGGGTAAGTTCGGAAACAGTGAAGGCTCCTCAATATCAGCTGTTGCCAAGGCACAGTTACTAGTTACCCTTAAACTTGGTTTATTTCCCCCATACTGAAAAGTTACACTCTCGTGCTGCTTTTGAAAATCATGACCCAAGATCACATCACAACATAAATCCTTTAAAACCCCTAGCTGAACACATGGATAATTCTGATTGACATGACCCAAGTCTACCATAACATACCCAGGGGAGCTAGTATTCAAAGATGCTGATGCCATTGAAATCTCCTTGCTTGCAAGAACTACTGTCAGTTTTAGTTTCTGTGCCACTTTCTCACTTATGAAACTGTCCGAACTGCATGAGTCAATTAATGCTTTCAGTGAATGACCATTGACAGTGATGTCTGTAGCTGCATGTGAAAGGTTCTTTGGAAAAGTGGCAGCAAGTGTGAGCAGAGTGGGGTTATACAGTGTAGCAGTAGTGCTGTCAGAAGTCTTACCCTTGGATCTACAGACTTTGGCAAAATGACCTGTCTTACCACAGTTGTTGCATGTAACAGCACGGGCAGGACAACTACTCCTACCTGTAATATGTAATGCATTACCACAAAAATAGCATTTCTTCTTTGACGAATGTGCAGCAGCGACAGTCGAGTCCACAGGTGATCTTCTTTCCGCCTCTTCTTTCGTTGACTGCGGATGTTGGCCATCACAAGGCTGTCCTTGCCGTCCTGGAACTAAAGCAGCTGCATGAGGAACAGGCAAGGAAGACGTGTAGGAATCAGCATTACGCTGGGCAAGATCCAATGTACGGGCCTGACTGTACCCCGCCTCCAGATCCAAGGACTTGTTTTCTAGCAGGCGCTGACGAATAAATGCTGAGGCAATACCGTTAATAAACGCATCACGTACCATCTCCTCCCGGTATTGTTCAGCTGTGACTGCCTTAAAGTTACAACCCTTGCTTAGTTTATGTAACTCTCTCAGAAATTCATCAAGGGATTCACCTGACTGCTGTCGTTGGGTTGCCAAAACATGCCTTGCAAAAATCTCATTCGGTAACTTGACGTAAACACTCTCTAGTTTTGCAACGGCACCTTCATACGTAGCACAGTCTTCGATGAGTTCGTACACACTCGGGGATACACAGTTCACTAGAGCCTTCAGCTTGTTGGGTGCGGTCTCTCCACTCTCCTCCATGAAGTTTTGAAAGGTTCGGTGCCAGTGTTTCCACTCCTTGGCCGCCGTAGGAGAGCTGGGATCCGTGTCCAGTCGACATGGCTTAAGCAGCTTAGCCATGACGAGTATTTTGTTGAATAAATTGTTATGAGACTGAAACACTTGGTAGCAAACTCCAAGCTTTATTCAACAAAATAACGGCTCTCAGATCTATAACATAAACAGACAAAATATCTAGCGTTAGCCATACAACACATTAACACAACATAAACAATTTATGACAAACATGCAACACAGCATGAACACAGTACATAACAGGACAAAATAAACACACATAAACTTACACATCAACAGAGGAACTGCAAGAGGGGAACTACACTCGCCTGTGGTGCGACTGTAACTAACAGTACACAGTGATACCAAACATGAAAACAGTTACGCCAGTGTTGCCAGTGTACAATAATTACTGCCAGTGTACAATAATTACCACATAAATAATGCAATATGCTCAAATATTCTGTTTCCATTTCAGGATCTGTATCAACAGCTTCAATCCCTTCATCATCGGGTCCACTTGAATTATCTGCAAACCTGACTCCATTAAAAAGGTCACTATCAGACTCCTCCACAGGCACCACTTCTGCTAAATCATTTTCATCTAAAAGAAAGTCATCAACATCTCTGGACAGATTTATCATAAAAACTTCAGCCTCTCAAAAGGAAAATCTCGACAAAGAAGTTGCAAGAATGATATTTGCTACAAATTCACCACTTCGTCTTGTTCAGCATCCTCAGTTTTTCAAGATGGTTCACAACCTGAGGCCAGGTTATATTCCTCTATCCAGAAAGATATTGCTGATAAGTACTTGGATCTTGTGTATGAAAAGGAATATAAAAAGTGTGCAGATGATCTGAATAATGAAACTGTATGTCTTTCAATTGATGGGTGGTCTAGCATTCATAATGAGCCCATAATATGTGTCACTCTAACAACATCCACTGGTCAGATTTATTTTGTTGACACAATAGACACGTCAGGGAAACCTCACACTGCTGAATATCTTCTACAACTTGTACAAAGTTCGATCAAGATTTTGGTTGTCACATTGAAAGTGTTGTGACAGACAATGCAGCAAATATCACCAAGATGAGAAAACTCTTGGAGGAATCGAGTGAACCTGAGCATACCGTCCTCATATACAGCTTATACCGTTCCTTGTATACTTGTGGCAAGTCTATAACACTGCTCCTTATACTGATATGCTAGAAATGTCCTTTAGCAATCAGATTGCATATCAGATAGCAATCCCACAATATTTAAAATCTATAAAAAATCTATTTAAATCAAATGAATCTGATTTAAATAAAAATAAAAAATCGACCTTTTATATTTTCTAAAAAGATAAAAAAAATCGCCAACCCTGGTGTCCACTAGCCTCATACAATAATACTTGTTAAGTCCGGCTAAAATTGGCATTTCAAAGCATAACAGTGCCTTATAAATAGTTTCTTATTTCACTATAAAAGTTTGTATTAACTTATACTGCATTGAATAAGTCAATAGTTGAAATATTTGTCCTATATACAATGTTAGGTTTCTAGTTTTGATATATTTGTCCAATATAAAATGTTAGGTTACAAAGAAAGCAATAGCCTCTGCTAGCAGACCCAGGGATCTGGGTGCGCACGTCCTGTGTAATAGTAGTCCTTGAGATATATATATATATATACGTACTATAATATATATACAATAATATATAATTCAGTATATGTATAAAGTATAATTGTAGCAGAAATATATTCAAGTAGAAATAGATGGTATAATAGGAAAACAAAATAATGAAACGGTAAGTGGATGGGAAAATTCAAAATCAGTACGCGAAAGTAATTTACCTTTACCTTTACCTTTACCATACACCAGGTAGGGCCAGTGCCCTGTCAGTTGTGATGCCTCACGAAACTTCACCAGGTACGATCCTCTTCTTCCACACTCTCTATTGTTGATCCTCTTGCTTCAATTGCTTACCTCACTCCATCTCTTTCTGGGTCTTCCTACCGGCCTCTTCCCTCTTGGATTCCATCGATAATATTTAGCAGGGTACCTTTCTTGACTCATCCTCAAGATGTGTCCATACCATCTCAGTTTACTTCTTTCTACAAATTCTAATATTGATTTGATGTCCAGTTCATGTCTGATATCCTCATTTCTTAAGCGATCTCTTCTCGTTACTCCCTTTATTAATCGCAACATTCTCATCTCTGCTGCCTGTATCTTGCTCTTTAATCTCATTGTTAGTGTCCAGGTCTCTGAGCCATATGTTAATACTGGTCTTAGTATCGTTTTATATATGATGACTTTAACTTTTGATGATATGAGTCTGTCTTTTAGTAGTGGATACATTAATCTTAGATTATTTGTATATTTTTTTATTCTGCTTGTTATTTCTTTCTCCATATAACACCTCTCGTGTATTTGAACTCCCAAGTACTGAAAGTCTTCCACTTGTTTCAATTGTATTCCATCTATTTCTATCTCAATATCATCTCTCTCTCACCACCATCATTACTTTAGTTTTATTTGCATTTATTATCATTCTTGACTTTTTCAATTCTTCATTCCATGCATTTAGGGTATCCTGCAATTTTGTACAAGACTGTGATTATCGCAATATCATCTGCATATGCCAATGTAGTTACCTCTCCCCCAAGTTCAACCTCTTCATGCTCCTGTCCATGAACAGCACAAACAGTAAAGGAGATATCATACCACCCTGTCTTACACCCTCAGTTATGTCAAACCAGTTATCCTCTCTTAGCTGGGTCCTTACCGCACTGACATTATTTCTGTAAAGACTCTTTATAGCTCTAATTAATTAGGGTTCTATCATATATGTTGGGTCTTCTAAAGTATCCCATATTTCATTCCTTGGTAACCTGTCAAATGCTTTTTCCAGATCTACAAAAGCGATGTACACATGTTGGTCCCACTCCCAGTTCTTTTCTATTATCATCTTCAGTGTGAATATTGCATCCGTTGTTCCTCTCTGGGGTCTAAATCCATATTGTCCTTCCAGCTTGTCCTCAACTATTATTCTTAATCTCTTCTCTAGTACTCTTTCATATATCTTCCCCACTTGTGACAACAGTGATACTCCTCTATAGTTCCTACATTCGGTGCGATCACCTTTCTTAAATTTTTTTACAAATAATTGCCTTTCCCCAATCAGCTGGCACTCTACCTTCATTCCAGGCAACGTTAAAAACTCTGGTTAGCCACTTAACTATATCATCATTTCCCTTCAGTAGTTCGACTGGTATACTGTCACTTCCAGGGCTTTTTCCATTTTTCATAGCTTTAATAGCATCTTCAATTTCATTTGTTTTTATTATACTATTTTGTTCTGTTCTCTGAATAACTTCTTCATCTGTTGGTCTCTCCACTTCTGCTGGATTTAGAAGCTCTGAGAAGTATTCCTTCCATCTCTCGTCCACTTCGCCTTCCTCTGTGAGTAGTTCCCCTTCCTTATTTTTAATTTTTTTCCCCCACTTTCTTCTTTCCTTTTGTAACTTTTAGCTATGCTGTATACTAGTTTCTTTGTGCCCTGTATGTCCTCTTCCAGTTCTTTTCCTAACCTCTCCCATGTCTCTCTCTTAGTTCTTGTTTTTACTCTCTCAGCTTCATTTTTTGCTGCTTCATATTCTCTTCTGTTTTCAGGATTTCTTCCCTTCATCACCTCTCTTGCGATTTGGATCATTTTTTCTTTCATATTCCCCCACTCTTTCTCTATATCTTCTGTTTCTTGTTGTCCTTCAGGTCTAGCTTCATAAACCTTCTCTCTGTATTGTTTATCAATTTCTTGTTCTTTCAGTCTTTCTATTTTTATTCTTTCTCTTACAAGCTTTTTCAATGGCTTTAACTTTTTTATTTTCAATTTTGGTAAAACCAAGCGGTGGTCAGAATCTAGTGATACAGAAGGAATACTTTTCACATCTCTAAAGATATTTTTTTTGTTAGTTAAGATCAGATCAATCATTGACTTCTCTACATAATCTCCTCTTTCAGAATTTCACCTGTACCAGCTCCATTTATGGGTGTCTCTGTGCTTAAAAAATGTATTCATAATAGCCAAGCTGTTTCTAATGCAGAAGTCTATCAGATTTTCACCTTCACCATTCACCTCACCTATTCCAAATGCACCCATCACACTTTCTATATTGTTTCTCTTATTTCCAACATGGGCATTCAGGTCCCCCAGTACGATCTTGTCTACATCCTCAATTTTGTCCAAGGTATCCTGTAATTTCTGATAAAAGAATTCTTTTTCTTCTTGGGGTCTTCCTTGTTGTGGTGCGCATACTTGTATTAATGAGACTTTACTTGTACTTAATTGAAGTGTCGTACCCAATATTCTCTCATTAACATATTCTATCTTACCAACTCTTTCTGCAAAGTTTGGTGCAAGGATAAATGCTACTCCAAACTTTCTTTCATAGTCCATTCCTTTATAAATTAGATAAAAATCATTGTGTATCTTCTTCATACTCTCTCCAACTAACCTGGTTTCACATATCCCCATGATGTCTATATTTCTCTCCAACATTAGTTCCACAACCTCCTCTAATTTACCATTCAATGTAGTTGCATTGATTGTACCTAATCTAATATTCCTAAGAGACTGTCCATTATCATTTCGAGTTCGTTGCCGTAAGTTCCGTCCGCTCCGAGGCATCACTTGTGTTTCTTAAGCAAGAGTATCAAAACCACCAGCTTGCTAGGCCTGTCGTGGTCCTCGAGACTGCTAACTAGTTCCACCAAGGCGTCCATTGCTCCCTGAAGGTTACAGATCTGCTTTCATCAGATCCGAGCAGACACCAAGTAGGTCAAGCCACTGCACCTCAACAAGGTTACACAGCCTCTTGTTCTAGTAGATGAAAGCTCTAGAACTGCAGTGGACGCGAGAGTAATCACCACGAAAAACACTTCTATAACAACAAACTATGTTTTCTGCAACAACACAACAATAACGCTCACTATCCAAAAACCAACTGCCCAGTCCTATTAATTGCTAGAATTATGTACATCGAACCAAACACGAAGCTATGACTAATATTCCGCAAAATTCACAGACAGCTCATATCATTATTACACGACACACACACACACTTCATCGAACGGACGGCATAGAGGACGTTCTGAAGAAAAAGTGAAATTTTCGTGGATCCCAAAGCAAAAGAAGTACCTATTGTATTTACAGGGTGGGGGGGAAATTGCTCGTGGTGTAGTGGGAAAGTGAGGAAAAAGGAGAAGGGGAGGGAAATGGAAGGAAATGAGGAAGGGGAGGACTTGGTACAAGAGGCCAGACAGCTTGTAAACAAACGCCGAACCAATGATTTGGATTTCGATGATGGGACTAACAAAAATGTAAAGATTAGAAACATAGATAAGAGCAGTTCAATGGAAGGTGAGGATAATAATTTCCAAGGATTTAATGAGGGGGCGGCGGATACCAACCTCCCCCGACTGGCAAAACTGGAGGAAAAAATTGAACAAATGACTGAACATTGGGAGATTAGGTTCGGTAAAATGTCAAAAATTGCAGAGAGTTGAAAAATTGGAAGAACTAGAGAAGGCGAACAAAAACTTAACTGATGAAATAGAAGAACTAAAAAGACAGTTAAGAGAAGTAAAAGAGGAGAATGAAGAATTAAAGAGTAATAATAATGAAAACAAAGAGGCCATAGCTAAAGAAGCTAAGGGTTGGAAGACAATCCAAGAAAACAGTAAAGTTGCATTTACTGATATAATTAAACAGCAAATGAAAGAACAAACTGAAGACTCAGTTATCAAAGTGATGAGACAGAAGGAGAATATTGTAAGAGACTTAGCAGACAAAAAGAAATGTATAATTATATTAGGAATGGAAGAGAAACATAACCCAGATAGAACCTCAAGAATCAAAGAGGAAAATGAAAAAGTAAGCAGTTTACTACAATTAGTTCAGGAAGATGAACCAGAAATAATGAAACAAATCGAAGAGAAGTTCAGACTCGGAAAGTATAGTACAGATAAGACCAGACCAATTAAGATTAAATTCGGGTCACAAACGACGGCAGAGAATATCTTATCCAAAACAGGGAAACTAGCAACAAGTGAACAATATAAAAAGGTATGGATAAAAAGGGAAATGAATAAAGAGGAAAGAGAGGAAGAAAAAGAGAAAAGACTTGAAGAGAAGGAAAAAAAACGAGAACAGAACAGAGTCAGAAAAAGAGAGATTCTATTGGAGAGTAGTGAATATGAAACTAAGGAAATTCGACATACAAGAGAAAAACAAAAGGGAAACAGAGAACACAATGGAAGTGGCAGAAAACTAAGAGTGTCTTACACAAATATAGATGGACTAATAACAGGATTGAATGAGCTGAATGATTATTTGAAGGAAAAAGAACCAGACATAATGGGAATTGTAGAAACAAAATTAAAAGGTCCACTACCACCCAACAGTGTAGGACATGATGCATATAATTATTGGATTAGAAACAGAGAGACAAAACAAGGGGGTGGAGTTATGTTCCTGACTAAGAAGGATATAAACGTGAGGTGTGTCACATATGGAAAGAATACTGTACAGTAGAGATGATTATGATCGAAGTGGAAGACAGAGATAAGAAGAGCAGAAAGTTTGTGATAAATTATGTGCCTCCGAAAACAGCCTCGTGGGAAGAGAGTGAACATAAAAGTATGTTAGAGGACACAAAGATAACATTAAATAAGATAATGGAAGATGGAGGAAGAATAGTTATGATGGGTGACTTTAATTGCAAAGAAATCTGCTGGGAAGAGATGACAGTAAAGGGTGGAGACGGATCATGGGGAAACGCTCTACTTGAGATGATTACTGACAATACAATGACACAGTGGATACAGGAGAACACTAGGTATAGAAATGAGGAAGAACCATCGAGACTAGACCTAATAATTACATCTGAACCTAGAATAGTGGACAAGATTGAATATAAAACACCAATAAGTAAAAGTGACCACATATTGATTGAACTGGAACTAAATGAAGAAAAATACATGAAAAGAAATGAACAATACAGAAGAGGAAGAATGATGTATGAAAAAACAAACTTTGATAAAATAAGAGAATTCTTTCAAAAAGAAAACTGGGAAGAAATATACAAAGAAGAAACAACAGTGGAAGAGAAATGGAATAATTTGACAAAAATTTACAAAAAAAGGAGTGGAAAAGTATGTCCCAAGACAAAAACAGGGAAAAGAATATGTAAAATGCTTGTACAATAAAAGTTGAAGGGAGTTAAAAGACAAAAGCGACAAAGCTTGGACCAGATGGAAAAAAACAGAAGGCCTGAAAAATGGAAAATATATACTTGTTATAGAAATGAATATGTACAAACGTGCAGAGAGGAAAAGAGAAAATATGAAAAAGATGTCATAGAAAAGTGTAAAGATCAACCAAAACTATTCTACAGATTTGTAAACAACAAATTGAAAAACAAACAAGACTTGGAGAAATTAAGACAAGGCGGAGTTGAATACACAGAGGAAATTGAAATGGCGGAAATTATGAACAAACATTTTAAATCAGTGTTTAAAGGGAGAACATACAACCTGAAGAGATCGAATGGAAAGAGAAGGTCCCTCCCATGAAAGAAATAGAAGTAACAATGAACAAAATATTGAAACACTTGAGTAATCTTGATGTCAGAAAATCGCATGGACCAGATGAAATAGCAAACTGGATTTTGAAAGAATGCAGGAATGAACTGGCAGACAAAATACATAGCATAATAAACAGTTCCTTGAAAGAACGAAAAGTTCCAGAAGATTGGAGAAAAGCAAATATAGTACCTATATATAAAAGAGGAAATAAAGAAGACCCTACCAACTATAGACCAGTCTCTCTAACAAGTACAATAGCAAAAATTTGTGAAAGAATTGTCAAAAGTAGATGGGTAAAATATTTAGAAAAAAACAATGTGTTAAATCCAAGGCAATTTGGATTCAGACTAGGACGATCATGCGTCACCAATTTAATATGTTTCTATTCAAGGCTAATAGGTATAATACAAGAAAGAGATGGATGGGCTGATTGTGCATTTCTAGACCTAAAAAAAGCTTTTGATAAAGTACCACATAAGAAGTTGCTTAAGAAATTAGAAACTGAAGGAGGAATACAGGGCAAACTGCTGAAATGGATGTAAGACTTTTTGCAAGAAAGGAAAATGAGAGTAGTGATAAGAGACAAACACTCAAAATGGGATGAAGTAATAAGCGGTGTTCCACAAGGAACAGTTCTGGCCCCAAAAATGTTTGCTATATATATTAATGATATGGATGAAGGAATTGAAAGCTATATGACCTTCTTTGCAGATAATGCAAAACTACTGAAAAGAGTGAACACGGAAGAAGACTGTGAATCACTACAGAGTGATCTAAATAAAGTACAGGAATGGAGTAGGAAGTGGGAGATGGAGTTCAATACAAAAAAGTGTAGTATAATGGAATTTGGAAAAAACAAAAACAGAATAACAGGATCATATAAATTGGGAGAAGAAGGAATAAAAAAGTAGAAAATGAGAAGGACCTGGGAGTCATTGTTATGAATAATATGTCACCTGAGAAACATATAAACAAGATTTTTGGAGAAACTTATAATTTAATAAGAACAATCAAAGTTGCATTTACATACCTGGATGAAGAAATAGTGAAGAAAATTCTAATCACCCTGATAAGACCAAGACTGGAATATGCAGCAACGATGTGGTCACCAAGTACAAAAAAATGTATAAAAAAAACTTGAAAGAATACAAAGAGCGATTACAAAATTGGCACCAACACTCTCAAGACTATCATATGAAGAGAGACTAGCAAAACTTGAACTACAGACACTAGAGCAGAGAAGAGAGAGAGGAGATTTGATAGCTATTTACAGAATCATGAAAGGCATAGAAATTATTGATAGAGAGAATCTGATCAAATGGAATGATAGAAATACAAGAGGACACGGAAAGAAAATAATAAAAGACAGCTATAGAAGAGATCTGAAAAAGAACAGCTTTCCTCACAGAGTTATAGACAGTTGGAACAAGTTAGATGAGAAAATGGTGTGTCCAAAAACAATACATGAATTTAAAAATAGTGTAGATATAATGAGATATGAAGACGGGACACCACGAGCATAGGTCCCCTTCCCATAAAATACAACTAGGTAAATACACACACACACACACTTTTGTCGGATGGACGGCGAAGATTAGAGTTCTGAAGAAAATTTGAAATATTCGTGGACCTCAACGCAAAGGAAGTACCTATTGTATTTACAGGGAAGGAGATAACTCGTGGTGTCGTAGGAAAGTGAGGAAAAAGGAGAAGGGGAGGGATTACTGAGGGAAATGGAAGGAAATGAGGAAGAGCAGGACTTGGCCCAAGAGGCCAGACATCTTGTAAACAAACGAAGGACCGATGATTCTGGTGATGGGATTAACAAAATTGTAAAGATTAGAAATATAGATAAGAGCAGCACAATGGAAGGTGAGGATAATAATTTCCAGGGACTTAATGAGGGTGGGGGGGGATACCAACCTCCCCCGATTGACAAGATTAGAGGAGAAACTTGATAAGATAATCGAACATTGGGAAGACAGGTTCGGTAATGTAACCAACATTGTGCAGAGAGTTGAAAGATTGGAAGAACTAGAGAAGGCAAACAAAAATTTAACTAATGAAGTAGAAGAATTAAAAAGACAGTTAAAAGAAGTAAAAGAGGAGAATGAAGAATTAAAAAGGAACAATAAAGACAATAAAGAGGCCATAGCAACAGAAGCACAGGGTTGGAGAAAAATCCAGGAAAACAGTAAAGTTGCATTTACTGATATGATTAAACAACAAATGAAAGAACAAACTGAAGACTCAGTTATCAAAGTGATGAGACAGAAGGAGAATATAGTAAGAGAATTAGCAGATAAAAAGAAATGTATAATTATATTGGGAATGGAAGAGAAACATAACATAGATAGAACTTCAAGAATCAGTGAGGAAAAAGAAAAAGTAAGCAGTTTACTAGAATTAGTTCAGGAAGATGAACCTGAAATAATGAAACAAATTGAAGAGATGTTTAGGCTCGGAAAATATAGTACAGATAAGACCAGACCAATCAAGATTAAATTCAGATCACAAACAACAGCAGAGAATATCTTAGCAAAAACAGGGAAACTAGCAGCAAGTGAACAATATAAAAAGGTATGGATAAAAAGAGGAAAGAGAGGAAGAAAAAATGAAAAGGAAAGAAGCTAAAGAAAAAAATGAGACCAGAACAGAGTCAGAAAAAGATGAATTCTACTGGAGAGTAGTGAATATGAAATTAAGGAAATGGACCATAACAGAGAGAAACAAAAAAGAAATGGAGAATACAGTACAATGGAAATAACAGAAAGTTAAGAGTGTCCTACACAAATATAGATGGATTAATAACAGGACTGAATGAACTGAACGAGTATCTGAAGGAAAAAGAACCGGACATAATGGGAATTGTAGAGACAAAATTAAAAGGTCCACTACCACCCAACACCATAGGACACAATGCATATAATTATTGGATTAGAAACAGAGAGATAAAACAAGGGGGTGGAGTTATGTTCCTGACTAAGAAGGATATAAACGTGAAGAGTGTCACATATGGAAAGAATAGAGTAGAGATGATTATAAGCTGTGGTAATTGTTGTTACGGGAATGGCATTGTTTACCTTGAGCTACGGCAATTTCCCGAAAGCTTGTTTAATTTTCGAATCGGTAATCTTTCCTGTAACTTCGTACCACACTATCGTAATTTTAATTAATATTATTAAACTCCCCTCCCTCTTTATTATTTATTTAAGCCTATGTTGTAATTTGATTAACAAATTGGGAACTTGAGAACTTACTTGAAGTATCAGTTGTCCCGTGGCTTCGAAACCGTTTTGAAGGCTTGTTAGAACTCCAGCCGAACAAGACTAAGTTTTAGTCCCTGAACGCTAGACTAGCTTCAACCCTGGTACCAGTGACAAGTTTTAACCCTGTCACCAGAAGGACAATAAAACCTTGGCAAGGATCTACAGCCATCGAAGCCTCAAGCTTGTATTCATTCTAACGATTTGTTAGAGAACTCAAACAGGTAAGTTCTCTAACGTTCTCTGTTTTGATCAATTAATTACGACATAGGTTTTTTCTCTAACAAATCATTAGAAATGAATACAAGCTTGAGGCTTACAGGAGGCCTGGGTTCGATTCCCGGCATGGGAACCAAAAAAACCTATGTTGTAATTAATTGATCAAAACAGAGAACGTTAGAGAACTTACCTGTTTGAGTTCTCTAACAAATCGCTAGAAATGAATACAAGCTTGAGGCTTCGATGGCTGTAGATCCTTGCCGAGGTTTTTTTGTCCTTCTGGTGACAAGGTTAAAGCTTGTCACTGGTACCAGGGTTGAAGCTAGTCTAGCGTTCAGGGACTAAAACTTAGTCTTGTTCGGCTGGAGTTCTAACGAGCCTTCAAAACGGTTTCGAAGCCACGGGACAACTGATACTTCAAGTAAGTTCTCAAGTTCCCGATTTGTTAATCAAATTACAACATAGGCTTAAATAAATAATAAAGAGGGAGGGGAGTTTAATAATATTAATTAAAATTACGATAGTGTGGTACGAAGTTACAGGAAAGATTCCCGATTCAAAAATTAACAAGCTTTCGGGAAATTGCCATAGCTCAAGGTAAACAATCCCATTCCCGTAACAACAATTACCACAGATAGAAGTAGAAGACAGAGATAAGAAGAGCAGAAAGTTTGTAATAAACTACGAGCCCCCAAAAACAGCCTCGTGGGAAGAGAGTGAACATAAAAGTGTTAGAAGACACAAGAATAACATTAAACAAGATAATGGAAGATGGAGGAAGAATAGTTATGATGGGCGACTTTAATTGCAAAGAAGTCTGCTGGGAAGAGATGACCGTAAAGGGTGGAGAAGACTCATGGGGAAATGTTCTACTTGAGATGATTATTGACCACACAATGGATTCAAGAGAACACTAGGTATAGAAATGAAGAAGAACCATCGAGATTAAACCTAATAATCACATCAGAACCTGAAATAGGGGAAAAGATAGAATACCAGGCACCAATACGTAAAAGTGACCACATATTGATAGAACTAGAACTAAATGAGAAAAAATACATGAAAAGAAATGAACAATATAGAAAAGGAAGATTGATGTACGAAAAAACAAATTTTGATCAAATAAGAGAATTCTTTCAAAATGAAAACTGGGAAAGAATACACAAAGAAGATACAACAGTAGAAGAGAAATGGAATATTTTGACAAAAAATTATTTAAAAAGGAGTGGAAAAGTATGTCCCAAGACAAAAACAAGAAAAAGAATATGTAAAGTGCTGGTACAACAAAAGTTGTAGGGAGTTAAAAGACAAAAGAGACAAAGCTTAGACCAAATGGAAGAAACACAAAAGACATGAAAAATGGAAAATATATACTTGTGCAGAGAGGAAAAGAGAAAATGTGAAAAAGATGTCATAGAAAAATGTAAAGATCAACCAAAACTATTCTACAGATTTGTTAACAACAAACTGAAAAACAAACAAGATTTGGAGAAATTAAGACAAGGAGGAGTTGAATACACAGAGGAAATAGAAATGGCGGAAATTATGAACAAGCATTTTAAATCAGTGTTTACAAGGGAGAACATACAACTGGAAGAGATTGAATGGAAAGAGAAAGTCCCCCCTATGAAAGAAATAGAAGTAACAAAGAATGATATAATGAAACACTTGAGTAATCTTGATGTCAGAAAATCGCATGGACCAGATGAAATAGCAAACTGGATTTTGGAAGAATGCAGGAATGAACTGGCAGACAAAATACATAGCATAATAAATAGTTCCTTGAAAGAAGGAAAAGTTCCAGAAGATTGGAAAAAAGCAAATATAGTACCTATATATATATATATAGGGGGAAATAAAGAAGACCCTACCAACTATAGACCAGTCTCTCTAACAAGTACAATAGCAAAAATTGTGAAAGAATTATTAAAAGTAGATGGGTAAAATATTTAGAAAAAAACAACGTACTAAATCCAAGGCAATTTGGATTCAGACAAGGACGATCATGCGTCACCAATTTAATATGTTTCTATTCAAGGCTAATAGATATAATACAAGAAAGAGATGGATGGGCTGATTGTGCATTTCTAGACCTAAAAAAAGCTTTTGATAAAGTACCACATAAGAAGTTGTTTAGGAAATTAGAAACTGAAGGAGGAATACAGGGCAAACTGCTGAAATGGATGGAAGACTTCTTGCAAGAAAGAAAAATGAGAGTAGTGATAAGAGACAAACACTCAAATTGGGATGAAGTAATAAGCAGTGTTCCACAAGGAACAGTTCTGGCCCCAATAATGTTTGCTATATATATTAATGATATGGATGAAGAAATTGAAAGTTATATGAGCTTCTATGCAGGTGATGCAAAACTATTAAAAAAAAAAGTGAACATGGAAGAAGATTGTGAGTCACTAAAGAGTGATCTAAATAAAGTACAGGAATGGAGTAGGAAGTGGGAGATGGAGTTCAACACTAAAAAGTGTAGTATAATGGAATTTGGAAAAAGCAAAAACAGAATAACAGGATCATATAAATTGGGAGAAGAAGGAATAAAAAATGTAGAAAATGAGAAGGACCTGGGAGTCATTGTTATGAATAATATGTCACCTGAGAAACATATAGATAAGATTTTTGGAGAAATAATTTAATAACAATCAAAGTTGCATTTACATACCTGGATGAAGAAATGGTGAAGAAAATTCCAATCGCTCTGATAAGACCAAGATTGGAATATGCAGCAACAATGTGGTCACCAAATGCAAAAAAATTTATAAAAAAAAAACTTGAAAGAATACAAAGAGCAACTACAAAATTGGCACCAACACTCTCAAAACTATCATATGAAGAGAGACTAGCAAAACCCGAACTACAGACACTAGAGCAAAGAAGAGAGAGAGAGGAGATTTGATAGCTATTTACAGAATCATGAAAGGCATAGAAATTATTGATAGAGAGAATCTGATAAAATGGGATGATAGAAATATGAGAGGTCACGGAAAGAAAATCAAGACAGCTATAGAAGAGATGTGAAAAAGAACAGCTTTCCTCACAGAGTAATAGACAGTTGGAACAAGTTAGATGAGAAAGTGGTGTGTGCAAAAACAATACATGAATTTAAAAATAGTTTAGATAAAATGAGATATGAAGACGGGACACCACGAGCATAGCTCCCCTTCCCGTAAAATACAACTAGGTAAATACACACACATGTTGTAACAAATTACTGCACGTTGCTGTTCATTTGCAATTCATGATTGTGCTGCCTATAATTCACTTACAATAATATATATACTGTATGTGTGTGTGTACACTGGGGAATTTTTAGGTACGTATCATTTTTATAATCCGCTCTGGCAACACTGTTACACCAACGCTCACTCGCTCAATTTAGCGAACTGGACCTTGGCTGAATTAGTTCGTTAAATCGGGCTTCTACTGTATATATATATATATATATATATATAGTCATAAATAGCTGGAGTCCAGGAACCATTTATGGAAGAAAATATATGCTGGAATAAATGGCAAATGACAAGTCCAGAGCATACTTTCTTCCAAATATATTTATATATATGTATTTACCAAGTTGTATTATATGGGAAGGGAGCTATGGTCATAGTGACCCGTCTTTGTATCTTTCAGCATCGTTTTTTTCTTAAGATCTTGAATAGTATTTGCACACACTGTTTCTTTATCAAAGTTATTCCATATATCCAGCACTCTGTGTGGGAAGCTATTCTTTTTCCGATCTCTTGTGTAGTTGTCCTTTTTGAGTTTCTTTTCATGACCTCTTGTTTTTCCATTGTCATTTTTTAGTCAATCTTTTCTGTCAAGGATTTCCATTCCTTTCATGATTCTAAATATAGTCAGCAGATCACCTCTTTCTCTTCTTTGCTCTAGTGTTGGTAGTTCTAATTTCGATAATCTTTGTTCGTATGTTAATTTGGAAAGAGCTGGTGCCAACTTTGTTGTTGCTCTCTGTATTCTTTCTAGTTTCCTTGTATTCTTTTTAGTACTGGGTGTCCATAGTGTCGCTGCATATTCCAGTTTTGGTCAAATGTGACTAAATTTTTTTTAATTTCTTCATCCAAGTATTCAAATGCCACTTTCATTGACCTTAGTAGGTTGCAGGTTTCACCAACTATTTTGTTCATATGTCTATCCGGTGTCATGTCTTTGCTGATTATCACTCCAAGGTCCCTTTCCGAGTACACTTTTTTATTTATCACCAATTTTGTAATTTCTATTTTAAATTCTGTCTATGCTTTTTCCAAACTCCATTATACTACACTTCTTGATATTGAAGTTCACTTCCCACTTTTAAGTCCATTTCCAGATTTTGTCCAGGTCTGATTGTAATGAGTCACAGTCCTCCTCTGTTGATTAATAGTTTTGTCATCTGCGAAGAAATTCATATAACATTCAACTTCTTTGTCCATGTTGTTTATGCATATGGTAAACATGATTGGAGCCAGCACTGACCCTTGTGGAACATCACTTATCATTTCTTCCCATTTCAAGTATTTCTCTCTAATTACTACCCTCATTTTTCTCTCGATCATGAAAATCTTTCATCCATTCTAATAAATTACATGCAATGCCACCTATTGATTCTAATTTTCCTATTAATTTTTTTGTGTAGTACTTTGTCAAATGTCTTTTGTAAATCTAGATAGGCACAGTCTGCCCATCCATCTCTTTCATCTATTATATCTATTAGTCTTGAATTGAAGCAGATTAGCTTTGTTGTACATGATCTTTCCTGTCAAAATCCAAATTGGCTCGGGTTTAGTATAGATTTTTCTTCCAGATGTTTAACCCATCTACTTTTGATCACTTTTTCACATATTTTAGCTACTGTGCTTGTTAGGGAGACCGGTCTGTGTGTGTGTGTATTTACCTAGTTGTATTTTACGGGAAGGGGAGCTATGCTCGTTGTGTCCTGTCTTCATATCTCATTTTATCTAGACTGTGAAGAGATAGGTAAATGTGTAGTGGAGTAGAAGGAGGTTTCCTCAAGGATAATGTGGATGAAGGTGAAACTGGGAAAGGAGATGTGGGTTTTTGCAAGTGCATATGGGCCTGGTAGTGAGAAGAGTGTAGAGGAAAGGGAGGCTTTTTGGATAGATTTAAACGAGTGCACAGAGGGATTAGGGCGAAATGTCAATGTACTGGGAGACCTTAATGCTAGGGAAGGAAATGAACCAATTACGGAGTGGTTGGGAAATGTGGAGTTCCAGGAAAGAATCGTAGTGGAGAGTTGATGGTGGAGATGTGTCTAGAAAGAGAATTGATGATAGCAAATACAATGTTTCGGAAGAAAGTCGAGCACAAGTACACATGGGAGAGGGTGGTGGATGGAAGGGTGGTAGATAGAGCGTTAATGGACTATGTAGTGGTAGATAGGAGTATAATAGGAAGAGTTAAGGATGTACATGTGCTAAGGGGAGAGGGTGGGGGAATATCAGATCATTTTTTGGTGAAAGGTAAGTTGAGAGTGGAGGATAGATGGAGAAAGAGGAAAAGGACAAAATGTAAGGAAGTGCTTAGAGTGAACTCTTTAAGGGTCCGTCAGGGGCAATTATTCGAAAAAATCTGGTACATGAACGAATTTTAGGAAAACATTTAAAAAGAATCTCTATGATGTTGGCAACACTCCTACAAAGTTATAGAGCTGTATTTCGTTTCTATCTTTTTATACAGAATAAAATAGATAAATTATTGGCAACCTCTGGCAACCCCATTGCGTATCAAATATTCTGTATATTGTAATAGCGTTAATTTTTTCTATAGCTATTTTGTTTTTTGCTACGGAATTGTGTTTATGGAGGTATTTAGCAACTCCTCCCACAAGCATAGATCCAGATATAGCACACATCAGGGCATCAGTACCCATCCAAACGTCAAAGTGAGGTCACGTTCTTTTGAAGCTCTCACTGTGCTTCATATTTTTGATTCCTCACTGTAATTTCTTGCGGTAATCATGGCAAGATTGACGAAAAACCAGCGAGGAAGGAGGAAGAATGCAGTGAAGGCCCTTGCGTGCCAGATGAAGAAACGAGAAGGAAAAAAACAAACAAACGAAGAGGACAGCATCCAACAATGTTGGTTATAAAGAAGGATTTGTTGTTCCTCTTCTTGAAGAACCCTACACCCATATTCATAAGTCTGCCCTCGAAAGAAGAGACAAGAAACGAGAGGAGAAAAAAAGTGAAAAGTAAAAGTGGTAAAGTGACCAAAAGCGGGGACTATGGGGCTGGGGCCTTTTAAAAATGTCGCGCAAAATTTAAATGCCTTCTCATGTACATTTAATGTTTTTGTTCTTTTTGTTGTTATTTTTCGGTTGTTCTTGATGGATTTTTGTCATTTTTGTTTCATTTGAAAGATAAAATTATGCTCTTTATTTCCTATATTAAAAAATAAAAGAAATTTTATTTAATTTTTTTTTACTATTTATGAAACCTGAATTTTGCAGCATCTTTGAAATGTTCAGAAAAGAAAATTCACAATAAATCAGAGGTATAAGTTTGGTCAAATGTACAATATAACAAATATTCCCCAGAATCTAAGCTTGCAATATATACATACATACATATACCATGGCTTTTTCCCCCTTCCAAGGGAGGTAGCCACAAAAAGAAAGGCATAAAAACACTCCCACCCATTTCATCCCTAAAAACACTCCACACCCCTCCCACCCTTCCTCTCATCTGAGCACCTCCTGGATGACGGGTCATCCCTGAACCCTGCCCACCGCCCTGGGTCAGAAGCAGTGTCGCAAGACACAGTACATCCACAGCAAGGCCGCTTCATTTAATCGGCGACCCCCCCTCTCCGTCCCCCCTTGCATATAAGGAGAGGACGGGGAGAAATCCCTTCGGGCTGCGTCAAAATTTACTCACACATACTACCCCACCCCCCACCCCCCCGCCTATTCCTCCTCATGTCGTCACAACATCATCCATATACAACCATTCTCCACTCACCTCTGTCTTCCGTCCTCTCCCTTCCTTCCTCAACAGACATTCCCCTCTTCCCCAAAGCCCCCTTCACCCCATCCATCCACCCCATCCTAGGACGTCCCCTCATGTTCACTCCCTCCACATCTGCCTTCCATACCTCTTTTACTAGTCTTTCGTCACTCATTCTTTCCATGTGTCCAAACCATCCTAATATTCTTTCATCAACCCTCTCTCCCAAATCCTTTTTCACCCCTGTTCTCCTCCTCACCTCCTCATTTCTCACTCTATCTAGCCTAGCAACCCCCACCATACTTCTCAGACACCTCATCTCAAACACATTCAAACTCCTTCTCTCTTCTTCTCTTATGTTCCACGTTTCTGCCCCATACAGTGCTGTTGGCACAATCACTCCTTCATACAGTCTCCTCTTCGCATCCATTCCCAAATGTCTATTTCTCATTACACTCTTTAAACCACCAAGGCATTTACTCGCTTCTCTCAATCTACATTCTACCTCCACCTTCACTCCACCTTTTCCTGCTACACTTGCACCCAAGTATCTAAAACTATCCACTTCCTCCAGTCGCTCTCCCTTAATGTTCACTTCCAGTCTACTGCCACTTTCACCCCTTGTACATCTCATCACCTTACTTTTACCCACATTTATCTTTAGCTTTCCTCTATCACATACTCTCCCAAACTCTGCCACCAGCTTCCTCAATCCCTCCTCTGACCCTGCCACAAGCGCAGTGTCGTCCGCAAACAACAGCTGGCTCACCTCCCACTTTTCTCCATTTTCTTTAACCATCTCCAATCCCTGACTCACCACCCCAGCATTCACCTCTCGCACCACCCCATCCATGTATAAGTTGAACAGCCAGGGCGACATAACGCATCCTTGACGAAGTCCCACCTTTACTTCAAACCACTCACTCTCTCCATTTCCAATCCTAACACATGCTCTACTACTCACATAAAAACTCTTGACAGCTCCCAAAAGCTTTCCTCCTATCCCATAAATCTGCATAACCTCCCACAGTGCCCCTCCGTCCACCCTATCATAAGCCCTTTCCAGATCCATAAAAGCCCAAAAAACATCCTTCCCCTTTCCTACAGCTCTCTCACACATCTGTCCCACCACAAAGATCTGATCTACACAACCTCTACCCGTCCCAAATCCACATCGTTCCTCACCAACCACTCCCTCCGTTCCTCTCCTAATCCTCTCAATTAAGATTCTCCCATAAGCCTTCCCTACTACACTCAACAGGCTAATCCCTCTGAAATTACTACATTCACCCTTGTCCCCTTTTCCCTTGTAAAGAGGAACTATACAGGCACTACTCCAGTCCTCCGGTACTTTACCCTCTCTCCAGCAAACATTAAATAATCTCACCAACCAGTCCACCATCACTGAACCTCCCTTTTTCAGACATTCTGCATGACATCCATCCAGACCAGGTGCCTTACCTGCTTTCATCATCTTTACAACTGCCTTCACCTCACCCTTCCTTATTTCTCCTCCGTTCTCCTCACTCATCACTCTCATTTTCTTCGTATTTCCCACTGCAGCTATCTTTCCTTCCCTATCCTCCTTCACATTTAGCAACTCCCTAAAATATTCTGCCCATCTTCCCCTCACTGCCATCTCTTCCATTTTCAACTCTCCATCTGTACCTTTTACCTTTTCTTCCCTACTTGATTCGCCTCCTCTTCCTCTCTTAATTTCTTTCCAAAACATCTTTTTATTACTTTCAGCTTAATTATGTGGAGGGATTTCCATATGATTAATTACAGCTTCATTAAACTTCATTATAACTTCATTATATCTTCACTACACTTTATATATACATGTGAGGAATACAATACCCAGGGGAATTATAGACAAATGTAAATGGTAATTATACCTAAGTTCATCAAAGAGATTCAAAAAGTTATAGGACATGCTCCCTTATAAAGCAACCTGACGGTCCCTTAAAGGAAAAGGAGGAGTACAAGAAGAAGCTGAGAGAGGAGTGGGAGGGAGTGAAAGATAGAGTAGAGCTAGGAGTGGAGGAGGAATGGGGATGGTTCAAGGAGGGAGTCACAAAGTGCGCAAAGATGGTGTGTGGAACAAGAAGGACAGGAGGAAACAAAAGGAAGGGTAGCAAATGGTGGGATGAGGAAACAAAGAAGGTTGTAAAAGAGAGTAAGCGAGCTTTCACAGATTGGTTACAAAATAGGACGAGGGAGTCATATGAGAGGTGAAGGGGGCTTTGGGGAAGAGGGGAATGTCTGTCAAGGAAGGACAGGAGAGGACAGAAGACAGGGGTGAATGAAGAATGGTTGTATATGGATGATGTTGTGATGCATGAGGTGGAATGGGTGGGGGAGTATGTGTGAGCAAAATTTGACACAGCCCAAAGGGATTTCTCCCTGTCTTCTCCTTTTATGCATGGGGAGACAGAGAGGGGGGGGTCGCCGATTTAATGAAGCGGCCTTGCTGTGGATGTGCTGTGACTTGCGACATTGCCTTTGACCCAGGGCAGTGGACAAGGTGCAGGGATGACCCATCATCCAGGAGGTGCTAAGATGGGAGGGAGGGTGGAGGGGAGTGGAGTGTATTTAGGGATGGAATGGGTGAGAATGATTTTGTGCCTTTTTCTTTTTGGCTACCTCCCTTGTAAGGGGATAAAACCTTGGTGTATGTATGTATGTTTTTAAATTCGTGTATTGTTTTTGCACACACCACTTTCTCATCTAACTTGTTCCAAATGTCTATTACTCTGTGGGGAAAGCTGTTCTTTTTCAGATTTCTTCTATAACTGTCTTTCTTGATTTTCTTTCCATGTCCTCTTGTATTTCTACTATCCCATTTTATTAGATCCTCTCTATCAATAGTTTCTATACCTTCCATGATTCTATAAATAGTTATCAAGTCTTCTCTCTTCTTTGCTCTAATGTCTGTAGCTCAAGTTTTGCTAGTCTCTCTTCATATGATAGTTCTGAGAGTGTTGGTGCCAATTTCATAATTGCTCTTTGTATTCTTTCAAGTTTTGTTATACATTTTTTTGTACTTAGTGACCACATCGTCACTGCATATTCTAATCTTGGTCTTCTCAAAATGACTAGTATTTTCTTCACCATTTCTTCATCTAGGTATGTAAATGCCACTTTGATTGTTCTTATTAAATTATAAGTTTCTCCAAAAATCCTGTTTATATGTTTCTCAGGTGACATATTATTCATAATAATGACTCCCAGGTCCTTCTCATTTTCTACTTTTTTATTTCTTCTCCCAATTTATATGATCCCACTATTCTTTTTTTGTTTTTTCCAAATTCCATTATACAACCACTCCTCGTTTAATGACCTACTCGGTTAACGACAACGCAGAGTAACGACAGGCTTTATGACAGACCAATATTTGTTTAATGTAAATCTCCCGAAGTTATGACGTCGTGTACGATAAGTTGGCTGAGGCAAATTTGTATGATGTTATAAATGAACTTGTACGGTGGATATTAGCTGTGAGGTAAAGTGTTCTGAAGCTTAGGTCTACATTACCATCATGCAAGCTGCAAAAACTACCTAGGGTACAGTATA
Source organism: Oratosquilla oratoria (assembly GCF_046742065.1). NCBI lineage: Eukaryota > Metazoa > Arthropoda > Malacostraca > Stomatopoda > Squillidae > Oratosquilla > Oratosquilla oratoria. The sequence continues at coordinate 1,376,488 of NW_027467719.1, read as the reverse complement.
TACCGGTATTGGTAAATTTTTAGTTTCAACCATGGGCGCAATATAGCAATAGAAAATTAATTATGAATTTTGTAAATTATAATGTATCAACGTAATATGCAATTTTGTGAGCGTAAATAAAAACAAAACAAAAAAGGTGCTAAAACAGATTTCTAAAGTAACGAAGTCGTGTCGGACGAATGGTACGCCATGTTTGTTATGATAGATGCCGACGTTGAAGAAATGAAAGGATGATAAATTCGTCTAACCTAAACTAAACTAACCTAACCTAACCTGTGTTTAATAAATCATTACCTGCAAATTAAATGTCATCCGGCTCGTCCTTGTTGTCGTCGTTGTGAGACGTTGCTGGGCTTTTCAACCACTCTCTCAGCTTACGGGGTATACAAAGTTCTTGCAGCTTGAAGGAATGCATGTATCTCCGCTTCATAACATTCCTTCAAGAAAATGTACCTGGCGAGGTACTGTCGGAAGCACCGAGGCCGTCAATTGACAGGCGACAAGATGGCGTCCCGATCCTATGCTACCGACTTCGTTCATTAGCATATTTGCTTGTAGCAAGGTATTTTTTATTTTCATTTCCGCCCACAAAATTGCATATTACATTGATACATTTTAATTTACAAAATTAATAATTAGTTTTCTATTGCTATATTGCGCCCATGGTCGAAACTAAAAAAAAATACCCCGGTATTTAATATGGAATGTCAGCATACACGGATTTGGTCATACACAGTAATTTCAGGAACCTAACTAACCTCTTCTGACAAACCTCACACAAAGAATTTTAGATGGCATCAATTCAGATAGGCCCCACCACAGAACACTTCTTATAACATTGGACATTAGTAAAGCTTTTGATGCTATCCCCCGCCACAACCTAACAAATAAAATATATAACACAGACATGCACAATAACACCAAAAGATGGCTGGCCAATTATCTGGCAGGCAGGAATGCTCATGTGTCATATAATGGCCAATCATCGCACATCAGAAACATTAAGAACGGAGTACCACAGGGCTCAGTTCTATCCCCCACATTATTTAATCTATACATGCATGACTTACCCACGCCAGACACCTCAGAAATACAAATCTCTTCCTACGCAGACGACATAACAATAACATGCACACATCGTAACACAGACAAAGCTGCAGAAATAATCCAGCCTTACCTTGACACACTCAACACATGGTTCATCACAAACAGACTCAAAATAGCTCCAACCAAATCTACAGCAACACTTCTCACCAACTGGACAAAAGAACACAAATACATACCTCATCTCTACATCAACAACACTCTAATACCACACACAAACACACCGAAAATTCTTGGTGTAACATACGATACATCCATGTCTTTCAAACAACACCTCACAAACATAAAAAACAAATGCACACCTAGACTTAACGCACTTAAGTCAATCACTGGAACAACATTTGGACAAAACAAAGAAACTAATATAACAATATACAAACAATGCATACGCTCAGTGATAAATTATGCGAGTCCTGCATGGGCTCCTAATCTCAGTGAGACACACCACAACACCCTTCAAATCATACAAAACAAAGCCCTAAAAACAATTACAGGCTGCACAAATACATCACCTACAGACCATTTACACCATGAAACAAAAGTCCTCAAAGTCAAGGACCACCTCGACATGAGAGGCACACAAACACTTGCTGCAGCCACCACAAACACATCACACCCGCTACACTACATAGCAGAACACCCACACACACACCAAGAAACATTAAAACTACACCCAAAGACCTTTATTACACACAGATACTCTCTTCTCTTCCTCCACAACCACCAAATACCAGCCTCCGGAAACATATTCATAATCATATCACTCACCGCTCCATTAACACACTGAAAGACAACACACTGCTGCATGCCAGACCCCCTGATATCCACCCTTCTGAATCCTCTCTCCCACGTAAGGACAGAGTCCACTTGGCCAGACTGCGATGCGGTCACCACCCAGCACTTCTAAGCTACCAGAAGAGGCTGGACGACCGTGTTGTGAACAGCTGCCCAGGATGTAACACTTCACCCCATACCATACAACACATAATGGAAGACTGCATTGTACACAATCATGCACGCAAACAACACAACATACACTCTATAAAGGATTTGTGGGAAAACCCAGTTTCGGCTGTGGCCTTCCTTGGGGAGACGGGACTGCTCGGACAGACAGTCTAGGGAACGACAACAACAACAACAACCTAACCACCGCGTTATTTGAGGGCTTTCTGTATTATCAAAACAGTAAATATAGCTTTAATGTACTATATAAAAGAGGAAAAATACACGAAAATAAAGATACATGTATTGCTGGACATTGTACATACAGTACATGTATGTATATATACAGTATACACTTTCGCTTAATGACCAATTCGGTTAACGACAGCGACGCTGGTCCGAATTGTTGTCTTAATATTGAATTCCATCTCCCACTTCCTACTCCATTCCCATACTTTTTTTTAGATCACTCTGTAACGACTCACAATCTTCTACAGTGTTCACTTTTTTCAACAATTTTGCATCATCCGCAAAGAAGCTCATGTAACTTTCAATTCCTTCATCTATATCATTAATATACAGCCACTCTCCGAGTTATGACCTAGATAGGTTCCAACCAACCAGTCGTATGTCGGATTAGTCGTAAGTCGGATCCTATTCAAAATGGCCGACACGAGGGTTCTACTCTAGGATACATGATATCAATCTGTTGCATTTTTAAGTAACTTTATCTATTGAATACAAGCTGTTTACTGTGTATTTATCAATGCTTTTTAGTTTAATTTTTATAATTTTTTCTATTTTTTTTTTTCTTTTTTTTTTAATACTGTACACTCACTATCCGAGTTACGACCTGTGCGACTTACGTCCACCCGTACTTACAACCACATTCAGCAGATGCCTACATGCACATATTATGAGTTTACTGGTTTACTGTACGTTTGCACGTGGCGTCCAGCATCCCGTACGACAGTTATGGCAGCACAGCATCTCACCAAGGTTGCGCTGTCTGCCATAATTATGGTATTTCTACCATCATTTAGTGTGTGTCTACCATCTACCATACGATGTCTACCATATGCCATAATTTTACTGGAATTGATATTATACCGTATTTCGATTCCCAGTTCCCACCGATAATCAGGGCAGGTGGGAATGGTCAGAAAGAGCAGTTTTGCCAGATCGGTGATACACACTTCCCCGAAAGCCAAGACAGAGAGTCAGTTTACAGTAGTCCTGCATTCGTACTTTTCATTCTGGTTCAAGTTCTCTATTGGTCGAAAGTCGAAAGCTGTAGTGTACGAACATGGATACAAATAGCTTTAACCCAAGTCTATGATATTCCTGGAGTTCTGAAGTATAATATCTTATATTCAATAAGACAATATATCTCACTGTATTGTTCCATGCATAAAATATTTATTTGATGAAATAACATTATGCTATGATCATCGTTCTTTTCTTATGAAGAGAGACCAAACGTTTTCGCATGGGAGGCAACGATTGAGCCCAGTGCATAGAAGCGAATCTTGTACTTGTTTTCATGTACATTTGAGGGAATTATTTTGAATGTTATTAAGCCTTTATTACTTCAACCTCTTTTTATTAATTATGCCTCGACCAGCGGATACCAACGGATCCCCCATGGTGCCTCACCAGACCTACTGCCTGATCTTTCCCTCGACCGTACGCATGAAGAAAGTGTAGATGACGTGCATCCAAAAAGTGGATTTTAATTTTTTTGTTTTTTACATGCCTATTTTCTATTTTGTATATTTTGTATCTTTGTGTTAATTTGTATTTTTGGTCTCTAATAAGAATCCTGTGTAATATATTTTCTTTCTTTACCCTATCCTATTAATTTATTATTATTAATTTATTATTTAGTATAACAAAGAGTATTGGATATTTTGCACTGAGAATGTTCTACAATGAGGCCACAAACGAGACATTTGAGCTAGATTTACGCTCTGCATCATATGTCCTTGAGTATACACCTCGAATGTATACAGTCCGAGTTACAACCGTTTCGACTTACGACCGGTTGGTTGGAACCGATCTAGGTCGTAACTCGGATAGTGAGTGTACTGTATTTCAGTATATATATGTATGCAGGTACTGTATGTATATACTTTACCTGTATATACACAAACACACACATATTAAATATAACCTTGCTTACTATTTTTAAGTTTTTTAAATTGTAGTTTCCTTTTAATGATTTTTTCTTAATTCTTCAATTGTTGTATGTACTCTAAATATATTTGAATTTTAAGATCTATTTTTCTCATCCATTTCACTCCATTCTAAGTGTGAGATATAGGTACAGCAACGACTGCAACAGCACTGTAGGAGAGAAGCCAAACACAGAGTATGGGATCCAATGTATTTAACGTTGCGCCCAGCAGGGCTTCTCCCGAAATAACGTAGTGGACTTTTTTTAAGGCTATTGACCCATAAGGGGGTCATTAAGCCTGGTGTGAAGTTGTTCAGTCTCTACTTTTTTTTAACACCAGTTTCATGTTCGTTTCTTCCCGCAAGCTCGGGTTATATAAGGAGTCAGATGTTTGTCCACTATGTTATTTCTGAAGAAGCCCTGGTGGGCAAAACGTTAAATACATTGGATCCCATACTCTGCGTTTGGCTTCTCTCCTACAGTTGTATACAGTATTGTTTTCAGTTGCTTAGTTGTTAAAATGATATGGTAAGTTAAAGAAAGAAAATACTTATTATAGTGTATTCGTATTAGTAAACTCATAATAGGCATCAGCTAGACGTGGTCGTAAGTACGTAAATATCCTTCATCCATAATTTATCAAACTCTTCTACAAATGCCTTAGCTTTAGGCACATCACTGCTAGCAGCCTCACCTTTCGACAACACGTGGTGAACCTGGTAACGCTCTCAAAAGCAACGAAACCACCCAGCACTCACTATGAACTCATGTGAAGCGTATTCTTCACCTGCACGTTCTTTCAACATGTGAAATTAACTTGTAGCCTTACTTTGCACTGCTTGCAACGTCACTCTCACATTTCTTTGCCTATTATCTTCCAACCACGTGTATAGCAACTTTTCCATCTCTGCCATAACTGCCGTACACGATGCCGGTTGCCACAACTGTCTTACGCGCTGTGCTGCCAGACATGTACAGTAAACTCATAATAGGCATCTGCTAGATGTGATCGTAAGTACGGGTGGTCGTAACTCGCGTACGTCGTAACTCAGATAGTGACTGTATATAGCAAACATTATTGGGGCCAAAACTATTCCTTGTGGAACACCATTTATCACTTCATCCCAATTGGAGTGTTTGTCTCTTATCACCACTCTCATTTTTCTTTCATGCAAGAAGTCTTCCATCCACTTCAGTAGTTTGTCCTGTGTTCCTCGTACAGTTTCTAATTTCTTAAGCTACTTCTTATGTGGCACCTTATCAAAAGCTTTTTTTTTCAGGTCTAGAAATGCACAATCACCCCATCCATCTCTTTCTTGTATTACATCTATTAGCCTTGAATAGAGACACATTAAGTTTGTGATGCATGATCGTCCTTGTCTAAATCCAAATTGCCTTGGATTTAGTACGTTGTTTTTTTTCCAAATGCCTTACCCATCTACTTTTGATAATTCTTTCACAAATTTTTGCTATCATACTTGTTAAAGAGACCGGTCTTCCTTGTTTCCCCTTTTATATATAGGAACTATATTTGCTCTTTTCCAATCTTCTGGAACTTTTCCTTCTTTCAATGAACTGTTTATTAGGCTATGTATTTTGTCTGTTAGTTCATTCCTGCATTCTCTCAAAATCCAGTTTGCTATTTCATCCGGTCCATGCAATTTTCTGACATCAAGATTACTCAAGTGTTTCATTATTTCATTCCTTGATACTTCTGTCTCTTTCATAGGGGGGACTTTCTCCTCCCATTCAATATCTCTAGGTTGTATGCTCTCCCTTGTAAACACTGATTTAAAATGTTTATTCATAATTTCTGCCATTTTTATTTCCTCTGTGTGTTTAACTCCTTGTCGTAGTTTCTCTAATTCTTGTTTGTTTTTCAGTTTGTTGTTTACAAATCTGTAAAATAGATTTGGTTGATCTTTACATTTTTCTATGACATCTTTTTCACATTTTCTTTTCTTCTCTGCACACATGTACATATTCATTTCTATAACTAGTATATATTTTCCATTTCTCAGGTCTTTTGTCTTTTTTCCATTTTATCCATGCTTTATCTCTTTTGTTTTTTAACTCTACATCTTTTGTTGTACCAGCACTTTACATATTCTTTTTCTTGCTTTTGTCTTGGGACATACTTTTCCACTCCTTTATAAATTTTTGTCAAAATATTCCATTTCTGTTCTACTGTTGTTTCCTCCATGTGTATTCTTTCCCAGTCTGCTTTTTGAAAGAGTTCTCTTTTTCTATTAAAAAAAAAAAAAAAAAAAATCAGACATCAATCTTTCAATATTGTTAATTTTTTTCATGTAATTTTCCTCATTTAGTTCCAGTTCAACCAATATTTGGTGACTTGTATTTATTGGTGTCTTATATTCAATCTTGTCCACTATTTCAGGTTCTGATGTGATTAGGTCCAGTCTCAATGGTTTTTCCTCATTTCTATACCTAGTATTCTCTTGAATCCATAGTATGTTGTATAATCATATCAAGTAGTATATTTCCCCATATGTTGTCTCCACCCTTCACTGTCATCTCTTCCCAGAAGATTTCTTTACAATTAAAGTCACCCATTATAATTCTTCCTCTTATCTTCCATTATCTTATTTAGTGTTATTCTTGTGTCTTCTAACATACTTTTGTGTTCTCTCTCTTCCCACGAGGTTTTGGAGGCACATAATTTACTACAAACTTCCTGCTCTTCCCATCCTTGTCCTCCACTTCCATCATAATCATCTCTACTTTATTCTTTCCACATGTGACATTCCTCACATTTATATCCTTCTTAGTCAGTAACATAACTCCCCCTTGTTTTACCTCTCTTTTTCTAATCCAATAATTATATGCACCATGTCCTACACTGTTGGGTGGTAGTGGACCTTTCAATTTTGTCTCTAGAATTCCCATTATGTCTGGTTCTTTTTCCCTTAGATAATCATTCAGTTCGTTCAAGCCTGTTACTAAGCCATCTATATTTGTGTAAGACACTTTTAATTTTCTGCTACTTCCATTGTGTTTTCTGTTTCCCTTCTGTTTTCCTCTGCTATGAACCATTTCCTCACTTTCATATTCACTACTCTCCAATAGAATTTCTCTTTTTCTGATTCTGTTCTTTTCTCGTTTTTTTCCCTTAGCTTCTAGTCTTTTTGTTTTCTCATCATCTCTTTCCTCTTTATTCATTTCCCCTTTTATCCATACAATTTTATATTGCACACTGCTAGTTTCCCTGTTTTTGGTAAGATACTCTGTGCTGTCATTTGTGACCTGAATTTAACTTTAATTGGTCTGGTCTTATCTGTATTGTATTTCCCAAGCCTATACATTCCTTCTATTTGTTTCCCCATTTCTGGTTCATCTTCTTGAACTACTAATATATTATTTACTTTTTCCTTTTCCCCCTTTATTCTTGTAGTCCTATTTAGATTATACTTCTCTTCCTTCCCTAATATAATTATACATATATTTTTATCTGCTAAGTCTCCATGTTCTCCTTCTCCCTCATCACTTTAATAACTGTGTCGTCAGTTTGTTCTTTCGTCTGCTGTTCCATTATACCTCTAAATTCAGTTTTATCGTTCTCTTGTACTTTTTTCCAACCACTTACCTCTTTTGCTATGGACTCTTTATTCTCTTTATTACTCCTCTTCAATTCCTCATTCTCTTCCTTTACTTCTCGTAACGGTCTTTTTAATTCTATTTCTTTAGGTTTTGATTCTCCTTTAGTTCTTCCAGCTTATCAACTCTTTGGGTAATTGACTTTATTTTGTTAAACTTGGCTTCCCAATTTTCATTCATTTCTTTTAGTTTCTCTTCTAAATTTACTAGTCGGGGGAGGTTGTCATTTCCTCCCTCATTAAATCCATGGAAATAGTTATATTCACCTTCCATTGTACTGCCCTTATCTATATTTCTAATTTTTACATTTTTACTAATTACATCAACTTCACCATCAGGCTGTCTTTTGTTTACATAGCGTCTGAGTTGTTCCTGGGCCCTATATTCCCCTCCCTCATTTCCTTCCATTTTCCTCAGTAATCACTCTCCGTGTTTTTCTTCACCTTCCCACTACACCACGAGCTTTCCCTTTCCATATTAATACAACACAGGTACTTCCTTGTGATCCTCGAAACTTGTAGAAATCACCGGAGTCCAGACTTCGCTGCCACTCCGACTGATGTGTGTGTGTGTGTGTATTTACCTAGTTGTATTTTACGGGAAGGGGAGCTATTCTCATGGTGTCCCGTCTCCGTATCTCATTTTATCTAGACTGTTTTTAAATTTGTGTATCAATTTTGCACAAACCACATTCTCATCTAACTTGTTCGAAACATCTATTATCCTGTGGGGAAAGCTGTTCTTTTTCAGGTCTCTTCTATAATTGTCTTTTTCTTATTTTCTTTCCGTGTCCTCTTGTATCCCTACCATCCCATTTTATTAGATCCTCTCTATCAATAATTTCCATGCCTTTCATAATTCTATAAATAGTTATCAACTCTCCTCTCTTCTTTGCTCCAATGTCTGTAGCTCAAGCTTTGCCAGTCTCTCCTCATATGATAGTTCTGAGAGCATTGCTGCCAATTTCATTATTGGTCTTTGTTTTCTTTCAACTTTTATTATACATTTTTTTGTACTTGGTGACCACGTCATTGCTGCATACTCCAATCTTGGTCTTATCAAAGTGACTAGTATTTTCTTCACCATTTCTTCGTCCAGGTATGTAAATGATACTTTGATGTTATCAAATTATAAGTTTCTCCAAAAATTTTGTTTATATGTTTCTCAGGTGACATAATATTCATAATAATGACTCCCAGGTCCTTCTCCTTTTCTACTTGTTTTATTTCTTCCTCTCCCAGTTTATATGACCCCACTATTCTTGTTTTGCTTCTTCCAAATTCCATTATACTACACTTCTTAATATTGAATTCCATCTCCCACTTCCTACTCCATTCCCATACTTTATTGAGATCACTCTGCAGCAACTCACAATCTTCTACAGTGTTCACTTTTTTCAACAGTTTTGCATTGTCCACAAAGAAGCTCATATAACTTTCAGTTCCTTTATCCATATCATTAATATATATAGCAAACATTATTGGGGCCAAAACTGTTCCTTGTGGAACTCCACTAATCACTTCATCCCAATTTGAATGTTTGTCTCTTGTCACCACTCTCATTTTTCTTTCATGCAAGAAGTCTTCCATCCACTTCAGTAGTTTGCCCTGTATTCCTCCTGCAGTTTCTAATTTCTTTAGCAATTTCTTGTGTAGCATCTTATCAAAAGCTTTTTTTCTGGTCTAGAAAGGCACAATCAGCCCATCCATCTCTTTCTTGTATTATATCTAGTACTGTAGTCTTGAATAGAAACACATTAAGTTTGTGACACACACGCCAACCACGGAACCGCGAACACCTTCGTCGTCGCTAGGCCCCAAAGATGATAAACGACGAAAAAGGAAACCTGGTTTGTATTGTAGGGGAGGGGAGAAATCGTGAGTGTCCATAATGATATCTCCGCAGTGTTAGATAATTGTATGAAGGATTAATTCGCAAAAATGAAGGAAAATAACGAAAAGTCTGACTCAAAAGGAAACTGCGAAGCAGAGCCACCTGGTAACGAATTGACGAACCCCAATGTAAACAAACATTTCACACCGACCATGACTAGGGAGCATCACAAAGATGCTTTTTCTGGATTTAATAAGTATGAAAGCAGGAGTCTAAGTCATATCTTAGAGATAGAGAGGGAAATGAGCAAGAATAGGATACGGTGGGAGAATGAAATTATGGAATTAAGAAACTAAATTGTTGGATTAATGGACTGCCTAGCACAAGCAAACATTGATATCTCCGACCTGAGGAGAACTAACTTGGACCTGAGAAACGACATTAAGGGATTGAAAAGGAAATAAGAGAGCTGAAGAGTGATAATGAAAAGAAGAGAATTAATGATACTACCAATAGCGAAAACTTAAAAGCAGAGGTAAACAACAAAATATAGGAAATCACTGAAAAAAATTGAAGAGAACTTAGGTGAGGAAAGTATCCAAAAGATTAAGAAATGGAAGGAAAACATTGAAAATAAAGAAATTGCTTTCAAAGAAATAATCCAACAACAAATGCAGGATACAAAAGACACAATTATCCAAGTAATTAATGAAAAAGCAAATTGGTTCAGTGACACAGTGGATAGGAAAAAATGTATTGTGGTATTTGGGCTAAAAGAAAAACATGGTTTGATGAGATGCATGAGAGAAAAAAAAAAGAAAGAGATGGCAATAGAAATCTTAAAAGAAGTTTATGAAGGAGCGCAAGATGCAGGTAAAGACTTTGAAGGAACATATAGGATCGGTCGCTATTCTAAGGATAGAAATTGACCCCTAAAGATAAAGCTAAGATTACAAATGGCAGTAGCAGACTGGGGAAGGATACACAAGGAGGAAACAACAGTAGAAGAGAAATGGAATATTTTGACAAAAAATTATAATGGAGTGGAAAAGTATGTTGCAAGACAAAAACAAGAAAAAGGATATGTAATGTGTTGGTACAACAAAAATTGTTGGGAGTTAAAAGACAAAAGGGATAAAGCTTGGATAAAATGGAAAAAAGACAAAAGACCTGAAAAATGGAAAATATATACTAGTTACAGAAATCAGTATGTACAAGTGTGCAGAGAAGAAAAGAGAAAATACAAAAAAGATGTCATAGAAAAATGTAAAGATCAACCAAAACTATTTTACAGATTGTAAACAACAAACTTAAGAACAAACAAGAATTAGAGAAAATGTGACAAAGAGGAGTTGAATACACAGAGGAAATAGAAATTACAGAAATTATGAATAAGCATTTTAAATCGCTGTTTACAAGGGAGAACATACAACTTGGAGATGCCGAGTGGGAGGAGAAAGTCCCCCCTATGAAAGAGATAGAAGTAACAAGGAAAGAAATAATCACTTGAGTAATCTTGAGGTTAGAAACCGCATGGACCAGATGAAATGGCAAACTGGATTTTGAGAGAATGCAGGAATGAACTAACAAAATACATAGTGTTATAAACAGTTCATTGAAAGAAAGAATAGTTCCAGAAGATTGGAAAAGAGCAAATATAGTACCAATATATAAAGGGGAAACAAGGAAGACCCTACTAACTTCAGACCCCCCCCCCCCCGAGGCCCAGTACTTTGATGTAGTGGGGGGGCTTGCGTGTAGCAAGGATGGGCTGAGCTGTGCCAACCAGGTGCAACCATACTGGAGAGGTCAGCCCTAAGCTACCAGACGAAATCTGAGCCAACAGATTTTTGTTGACAACTGTAGCTTGTCTTTGACCACGGACTGGAATGCTCATAGGATTTGCTGCCCTCACCCTATGACAGTTGTTTTAGGATGAGGTTTTTGGGGTAGTGAATAGATACAGGTTCCCTCACCCTTTTCCTTTGTACATACATACATATACCAAGGCTTTTTTTCCCCCTTACAAGGGAGGTAGCCAAAAAGGAAAAGGCATAAAATCACTCCCACCTGTTCCATCCCCGAATATACTCCACACCCCTTCACCCTCCCTCCTATCTTAGCACCTCCTGGATGACGGGTCATCCCTGCACCTTGTCCACTGCCCTGAGTCAGAAGCAGTGTCGCAAGACACAGCACATCCACAGCAAGGCCACTTCATTAAATCGGCGACCCCCCTCTCCATCCCCCCATGCATAAAAGGAGAAGGGGAGAAATCCCTTCAGGCTGCGTCAAATTTTGCTCACACATACTACCTCACCCCCATCCCCCCGCCTATTTCCCCTCATGCATCACAACATCATCCATATACAACCATTCTCCATTCACCCCTGTCTTCTGTCCTCTCCCGTCTTTCCTCAACAGACATTCCCCTCTTCCCCAAAGCCCCCTTCACCCCATCCATCCACCTCATCTTAGGATGTCCCTTCATGTTCACTCCCTCCACATCTGCCTTCCATACCTCTTTTACTAGTCCTTTATTCATTCTTTCCATGTGTCCAAACCATCCTAATATTCTTTCATCAACCCTATCTCCCAACTGTCTTTCCACCCATGTTCTCCTCCTCACCTCCTCATTTCTCACTCTAGCCTAGTACATACATATACATATACCAAGGCTTTTTCCCCCTTTCAAAGGAGGGAGCCAAAAAGGGAAAGGCATAAAAACACTCCCACCCATTTCATCCCTAAATACACTCCACACCCCTCCCACCCTCCCTCTCATCTGAGCACCTCCTGGATGACGGGTCATCCCTGCACCTTGCCCACCTCCCTGGGTCAGAAGCAGTGTCACAAGACACAGCACATCCACAGCAAGGCCGCTTCATTTAATCGGCGACCCCCCCTCTCCGTCCCCCCTTGCATATAAGGAGAGGACGGGGAGAAATCCCTTCGGGCTGCGTCAAAATTTATTCACACATACTACCCCCCACCCCCCCCGCCCATTCCTCCTCATGCAATCACAACATCATCCATATACAAACATTCTCCACTCACCTCTGTCTTCCGTCCTCTCCCTTCCTTCCTCAACAGACATTCCCCTCTTCCCCAAAGCACCCTTCACCCCATCCATCCACCTCATCCTAGGACGTTCCCTCATGTTCACTCCCTCCACATCTGCCTTCCATACCTCTTTTACTAGTCTTTCTTCACTCATTCTTTCCATGTGTCCAAACCATCCTAATACTCTTTCATCAACCCTATCTCCCAGCTCCTTTTTCACCCCTGTTCTCCTCCTCACCTCCTCATTTCTCACTCTATCCAGCCTAGTAACCCCCATTATACTTCTCAGACACCTCATCTCAAACACATTCAAACCCCTTCTCTCTTCCTCTCTTATGTTCCATGTTTCTGCTCCATACAGTGCTGTTGGCACAATCACTCCTTCATACAGTCTCCTCTTCGCATCCATTCCCAAATGTCTATTCCTCAGTACACTTTTTAATCCACCAAGGCATTTACTCACTTCTCTTAATCTACATTCTACCTCCACCTTCACTCCACCTTTTCCTGCCACATTTGCACCCAAATATCTAAAACCATCCATTCCTCCATTCGCTCTCCCTTAATGCTCACTTTCAGTCTACTGCCACTTTCACCCCTTGAACATCTCATCACCTTTTACCCACATTTATCTTCAGCTTTCTTCTATCACATACTCTCCCAAACTCTGCCACCAACTTCCTCAATCCCTCCTCCAATCCTGCCATAAGCGCAGTGTCGTCCACAAACAACAGCTGGCTTACCTCCCACTTTTCTCCATTTTCTTTAACCATCTCCAATCCCTGACCCACTACCCTTGCATTTACCTTTCGCACCACCCCATCCATGTATAAGTTGAACAGCCAGGGCGACATGATGCATCCTTGACAAAGTCCCAACTTTACCTCAAACCACTCACTCTCTCCATTTCCAATCCTGACACAAGCTCTACTACCCTCATAAAAACTCTTGATAGCTCCTAGGAGCTTTCCTCCTATCCCGTATATCCGCAAAACCTCCCACATTGCCTTTCGGTCTACCCTGTCATAAGCCTTTTCCAGATCCATAAAAGCCCAAAAAACATCCTTCCCCTTTCCTATAGCTTTCTCACATACCTGTCTTACCACAAAAATCTGATCTACACAACCTCTACCCATCCTAAATCCACACTGTTCCTCACCAATTACTCCCTCTCTTCCTCTCCTAATCCTCTCAATCAAGATCCTCCCATAAGCCTTCCCAACTACACTTACAAGCTGATCCCTCTGAAACTACTACATTCACACTTGGCCCCTTTTCCCCCTGCAAAGTGGAACTATACAGGCAGTCCTCCGGCACTCTACCCTCTCTCCAGCAAACATTAAATAACCTCACCAGCCCGTCCACCATCACTATACCTCCTTTTTTTATACATTCTGCATGGCATCCATCCAGACCAGGTGCCTTACCTGCTTTCATCATCTTAACAACTGCCTTCACTTCATCCTTCCTTATTTCTCCTCCATTTTCCTCACTCATCACGGTCATTTTCTTAGCATTTCCCACTGCAACTATCTTTCCCTCCCTATCCTCCTTCACATTTAGCAACTCCCCAAAATACTCTGCCCATCTTCCCCTTACTGCCTTCTCTTCCATTATCATCTATCCATCTGCACCTTTTACCTTTTCTTCTCTACTTGATTCACATCCTCTTCCTCTCTTAATTTCTTTCCAAAACACCTTTTTATTACTTTCAAAATTTTCTGTCACACTCTTACCCCATTTCACATCTGCTCTCCTCTTTGCAACCTTTACCTTTTGCTTTACTTCTCTTCTCTTTTCTTTGTACCTCTCATATGACTCCCTCGTCCTATTTTGTAACCAATCTGTGAAAGCTCGCTTCTTCTCCTCTACAACCTTCTTTGTTTCCTCATCCCACCATTCACTACCCTTCCTTCTATTTCCTCCTGACCTTCTTGTTCCACACACCATCTTTGCACACTTTGTGATTCCCTCCTTGAACCATCCCCATTCCTCCTCCACACCTAGCTCTATCCTTCACTCCCTCCCACTCCTTCAGCTTCTTGTACTCCTTCTCCTTTTCATTTAAAGGGTTCACTCTAAGCATCTCCCTACCCTTTGTCCCTTTCCTCTTTCTCCATCTATCCTCCACTCTCAACTTACCTTCCACCAAAAAATGATCTGATATCCCCCCACCCTCTCCCCTTAGCACATGTACATCCTTAATTCTTCCTATCATAGTTCTATTTACCACTACATACTCCATTAATGCTCTATCTACCACCCTTCCATCCACCACCCTCTCCCATGTGTACTTATGCTTGACTTTCTTCCGAAACACTGTATTTGCTATCATCATCTCTCTTTCTGGACACATTTCCACCATCAACTCTCTACTACGATTCTTTCCTAGAACTCCACATTTCCCAACCACTCCATCAATTGGATCATTTCCTACCCTAGCATTAAGGTCTCCCAGTACTATTACATTGACATTCCTCCCTAATCCCTCTATGCAGTCATTTAAATCTATCCAAAAAGCCTCCCTTTCTTCTTCACCCATACTGCCAGGCCCATATGCACTTACAAAAACCCTATCTCCTTTCCCAGTTTCACCTTCATCCACATTATCCTTGAGGAAACCTCCTTCCACTCCACTACACATTTACCTATCTCTTCACTTACTAGTATAGCCACCCCTTCCCTCCCTCACCCTCTCTTCACTCCTGATAACCTCCCACTTACACTCCCAAACTTACACTCACCCTTCCCTCTCAACCTAGTTTCACTCAAAGCCAACACATCCATCTTTCTTCTCACAAGCATACTACCTATCTCTTCCCTTTTACTCTCATCTGTACCACACCCACGCACATTAAAAGACCCAAACCTTAGGGTGCTTTTTCCTTTGTGAATTCCCCTATCCCTATCCTTCATATTTGTTACCCTGCTCTCCTTTTTCACCATCTTTCTCTAATATTTGTTTAGGAAGATTCTGGTATCTTGGTGCCTCCCAAGCTACATGTCTGAACCCAGTCAAGTGGGGATGTATACCGTGAGGTCACTACTCCCTGTGAGGGCGCCAATGCTCACCGACTGGGGAATGCATGTTTGTGAGGTAGGTACTAGGCTGCTGACTTCCTTTCTCCCTATCTAGTGCACATGCAGAGTGACTATGCCAGACCCATCCTAAATGGGACAAAACAAGAGGACAAACTTCCGGGTTGACAAAGTCTCTAACTCACCTCCGAGGCCCTGCATGTGTAAATAGTCATTTCCGGAACTTCCCGACTCTGCAGAGACTTTTCTTTTATTGCTTGAGGCAGCAGGCAACTGCAGTATCTTCCATGTATTGACCTTTCTTTCTTAATATATGGTGTGGCCCTATAAATATACACGATCTTGGCAACTGTTCAAACTGTACATTCTAAACCTCCACCACTACCTGATCCTCCTCCTAAACCCCCCCAATCCCTCTCCTAATATTGCTAATCCTAATGTTGATGATATTGACTCAGCAAAAGTAAAACCCCCGGTTGATGACTCCTGCTTGAAAAAGGACTTCGGTAATGATACTAAGACTTCATTGACAGATAATTATATTGCCCAGAAACTTACAATTGGAATGGATTCTGAAGTGACGAAATCATCTTTAGATACTCAGAAACCCATGAATAGCTCAAATATTGCTCCTAATAGTCATAGAGTCTTGCATTTAAAATATGTTTCTCTTGATAAGAGTTATATTGACTTACATGAAGAGTTCTGTAAATTTGGACCAATTAAAGAGATCAGGGTTAAACTGACTGATAACTTTAAAGCTTGGCTAGTCTGGATCTCATTTCTTTCTAATCAGGATGCAGCTGCTGCTGCTTGGATTATAATAATTCCAAAGAAAATGGATCTTCAGCCACCTAACCTGGATATCTTTTATCCAGAAGACCCGGTAGAGGAAAGGAAGGAAAGTGTGCAGAGGCCTCCCAATCCAGCTAAGTGGCTTATTATCACTCTTGCAAAGGAACGTGCTAACTTGTTCGAGTTTAGAAGATTCTTGAAGAGTCATCTTGGCTCTGGTAATTTGACAAACTCACAGGTATCACGATTTGGAAGAAATTCCTTCTTAATTCATGTAAAGTCTTATGAACAAGCTGCCATGGTGCTTAACTTGAGACAGAAATCAGACATTAAGTAAGTTAAACCCCACTATACCTTTAGTTATGCCAAAGGGGTAATTTTTAATAGAGATCTCTATGACTTCAAGGAAGAAGAAATATTAGAAATGTGTCCAACTAATGTTTGGAAGGTTTTTAAAATCCCTCGTTCTTCTATGATTATCCTAAGTTTTTCTGGTGAAGATCTACCTCATTATGTAGAGATAGAAAAAGAGATTGTTCATGTGAAGCAGTTTAAGCCCCGTCCCCTTCAGTGCTTTAACTGCTATGGTTTTGGCCATCCTTCCTGCCGATGTGCAAGAGACAAACAACTGTTTGATATGTGCTCAGCCTGAACATGGGGATTGTTCCTGCCCAACAGTTTGTATAAATTCTAAAGAAGAGCATAATGCCAGGGATAAGAACTGCATAATTTATAAGAAGGAATAGGAAACACTACTACCCATGCAGAACATCTAAGTGTAGGACATGCTAAAAGACTACTAATTCCAAAAAATACAGTGATGTTGTTAAAACAAATAGTAAAGTGGATCAGCCAACTGTAGAACCCAATAGAAATAAAAATGCCAATATGAATTCTTCTGTTAACACTGAACCCAAGCCTCAGTGTAAAAGTGTTACTATCAAATCTAATTGTCTTTCTTCTCAACTTGGAATTTCTAATACTTCTCAATCCTCCTCTGCGGAGGTTTCCTCACTGTCCCCTGCCCCATCTGGATGGGCACCTAAGGTTTCTATTGTTGAAACCTCACAGGCTTCTTCCAATGAAGCCTCCTCTCATGCAATCTCTCTTCCAGACCTGGAGGATTCCCCAGTAGAGGGATTGCTGATTAGTGTACCTCACTCATTAGAGGTGCACAGAAGCAATGAGGATCAACCAACTCTAGAATCTAATAGAAAAACAAATACTAATACGAATTCTACTGTTAATGCTGAACCCAAGCCTCAGTGTGAGAGAGTCACTATTAGACCTAATCATTCTTCTCCACAACTTGGAAATTCTAGTACAACCACTCCTCATTTAACGACCTACTCGGTTAACGACAACACAGAGTAACGACGGGCTTTATGACAGACCAATATTCGTTTAAAGTAAATCTCCCGAAGTTACGACGTCATGTACGATAAGTTGGCTGAGGCAAATTTGTTTGATGTTATAAATGAACTTGTACAGTGGATATTAGCTGTGAGGTAAAGTGTTCTGAAGCTTAGGTCTACATTACCATCATGCAAGCTGAAAAAACTACCTAGGGTACAGTATATACCGGTTATGGTAAATTTTTAGTTTCAACCATGGGCGCAATATAGCAATAGAAAATTAATTATGAAATTTGTAAATTATAATGTATCAACATGATATGCAATTTTGTGAGCGGAAATAAGAAAAACAAAAAAGGTGCTAAAACAAATTTCATAAGTAACGAAGTGTCGGACGAATGGTACGCCATGTTTGTTATGATAGAGGCCGACGTTGAAGAAATGAAAGGATAAATTCGTCTAACCTAAACTAAACTAACCTAACCTAACCTGTGTTTAATAAATCATTACCTGCAAATTAAATGTCATCCACCTCGTCCTCGTTGTTGTTGTCGTGAGATGTTGGTGGGCTTTTCAGCCACTCTCTCAGCTTACGGGGTATACAAAGTTCTTGCAGTTTGAAGGAATGCATGTATCTCCGCTTCATAACATTCCTTCAAGAAGATATATCTGGCGAGGTACTGTCGGAAGTACCGAGGCCGGTCAATTGACAGACGACATGATGGCGTCCCGATCCTATGCTACCGACTTCGTTTATTAGCATATTTGCTTGTAGCAAGATATTTTTTATTTTCATTTCTGCCCAAAAATTGCATATTACATTGATACATTTTAATTTACAAAATTAATAATTAGTTTTCTATTGCTATATTGCGCCCATGGTCGAAACTAAAAAAATACCCCGGTATTTAACATGGAATGTCAGCATACGCGGATTTGGTCATATATGGTAATTTCAGGAACCTAACCACTGTGTTATTTGAGGGCTTTCTGTACTATCAAAACAGTAAATAAAGCTTTAATGTACTGTATAAAAGAGGGAAAATACACGAAAATAAAGATACATGTATTGCTGGACATTGTACATACAGTACATGTATGTATATGTATACACTTTCGCTTAACGACCAATTCGGTTAATGACGGCAATGCTGGTCCCAATTGTCGTCATTAAACGAGGAGTGGTTGTACTCCTCAGTCCTCCTCTGCAGAGGTTCTCTCATCCTCTGTTGAGGGAATGTCTCCTGCCCCATCTGGAGGGGCACCTAAGGTCTCCATTGCAGAAACCTCACAGGGTTCCTTCAATAAAGCCTCCTCTCAGACAATCTCTCTCCCAAACTTGGGGGATTCCCCAGTAAAGGGACCACTGACTGGTGTGCCTCACTCGATTGAGGTGCACAGGAGCAAAGCTATGGGGTCTGAAGCTGTGCGCAGTAAAAGACTCCACAGTCCACCCTCATCTCCAACTTCTTCCCCATACCGTGATATGCAATCTAAGAATGGAACTAATAATTCAGACTCTACATCAACATCTGTCAGACCATTGACAGAGAGGAGGATGCCACCCGCGAAAGCAAAGAAATTAGAAAAGAACCCATCTTGTAAACCCTCTCTCTCCCAACCTTCTCTTCCCAGACTAGGAGACCCAAAAAAGAAAAAGAAAACTGTATAATGTCTATAATTCAATGGAATATTCAAGGTTTTAATTCTCATCGAGAGCATGTTCAGATTCTCTTTAAAGAACATGTCTGCTATTTATCCCCTAATGTTGGACTTAATTATAAATTTTACAGATCTATGATTGGTGGTCGTGCTCATGGAGGTACTGGTATCATTGTTAACAAGTCTGTAAACCACAGAAGTGTCCACCTACATTCAGTGTTGCAGGCTTGTGCAATACAAATTTTTACCACTAAATGGATCACTTTATATTCTTTGTATTTGGAAACAACTGGAAAATTGACATCTAGATATATATAACCACTCCCGTCAGTTTGACGTAAATGACCTACAATCTTTGGTCGACCAGCATCCTCAGCCTTTTATTTTAATGGGTGACTTTAACACCAAGCATCTATGGGGTGAATCAAGGTGTGACCCCTGGGGCAATATAATTAAAGAATTTATTGATAATAACGATGTCATTTTGATGAATGATGGTTCCAAAACTAGGTTTGATGTCTTTCAGAACTCAAGTTCTGCTATAGACCTAACTATTTGTTCATCATCCTTAAGGTTAGACTACAGTTGGTCAATAGATGAAGATCTACATGGTAGCAACCACTGGCCTATCCATATCATATTTTAAAAAAAACATTCCCTCCTCTTGCTTACCTAAATGGAAGACAGGAAAGGCTAATTGGGAATTATTTAGGAGATCCACAGAGATTGATTATAAGACTAGTGATTTTTCTAGTAACTCTGATGCATATGATTATCTGGTAGGCATCATACTTTCTGGTGCTTTTTCAACCATTCCTAGGACAGCTGGTAAACCTCGGCGCCCAGTAGTCCCCTGGTGGAACGATGAATGTGCTTTAAGCAAAAAAATTACAAGAACTTGGTATAAGAGATATTTGAGATATCCTTGTTTAGTCAATAGGATAACGTACAGAAGAGCCCAAGCAAAGCAGAAGAAAATCTTTAAGAAAGCAAGGAGGGAATCCTTTATTAAATTTATCAGAATCCTACCTTAGTATGGAATAGGATTAAAAAATCACAGGGAAAGTTTACTCCATCTCCTTTGTCCATTCTCAAGATAAATGACTCTTTTATATCAGATACAAGAGAAGTAGCAGAAGCTTTTGGAAGAAACTATGCTGATGTCTCAAGTCCACTTCATTATTCACATGACTTCAGAAGAATTAGAGACAAAACCACAATTATTCCTCCTACCAATACGAACTCGGAGGCATATAATCTTCTTTTCACCTTGGATGAAATGGATCATGCTTTATCTTTATCCTCCCCAACCTTTCCTGGAGAGGATGACATTTTTTATTCCATGATTGCTCATTTATCCATATCCTCAAAAAAATTCCTTTTAAATGTGTTGAACAAATTTTGGTCTTCTGGATCTTCTCCTAAATCTTGGAACAAATTTTGGTCTTCTGGATCTTCTCCTAAATCTTGGAAGACTTCAATTATCATAGCAATTTTAAAGGCAGGAAAAGACTCCAATCTCCCACAAAGTTATAGACCTATTGCTCTCACTAGCTGCATTTGTAAGATCTATGAAAGAATGGTTAATATGTCTTTAGTTTGGTTTTTGGAATCTAAAAACCTCCTGTCTAACCGACAGTTTGGATTTAGAAGAAATAAGTGCATTCTGGACCCCTTACTTTTTATCACTTGTGAGATTCAGAATGCCTTTGCAATTCAGAATTTGAGCATTGCTGTGTTTTTCACTTGAAAAATGCCTATGATACTACCTGGCAGGGAGGCATTCTGAAGCAGCTTGCAGAGTGGGGTATCGGGGGTAATATGTTCAATTGTTTAAAGGATTTCTTGCCTGACCATTATCTAAGAGTCAGAGTGGGCTCTTCTTTCTCTTTTGCCTATCTTCAAGAGGAAGGGATTCCCCAAGGAAGTGTTCTGAGTCCTACACTCTTCAGCATAGCCATTAATAGTTTGTTATAACAAGTTCCTACTGGAATTCATGGATTGGCTTATGCTGACGACTTCGCTATTGTATGCAGCAGATCAACAACATTAGAAACAGGCCAAAAAATTCAAGGGGTTATTAACTTATCAACAGCATGGGCTAATTGCAGGGGCTTCAGATTCTCTGCTGAAAAAACAAAAGCCATTAGGTTCTCTAGACTAAGACGCAAGGAAGAAATACCAACATTATTCTTAGAGGGTGTCATATTACCATATGAAGATCAAGTAAAATACTTGGGTCTGGTTTTGGACAAAAGGTTGACATTCACTCGTCATATAAATGAGGTTATATGCACTGTTAAACAGCGACTTAATATACTAAAGGTAGTGTCTCGCTTCAACTGGGGAGCAGATCGTATAACTCTAATAAAGCTTTACCAAGCATTGTATCTTAGCAAAATCAATTAAAGTGTGTGTACACACACATATATATATATATATATATATATACATGTATATATATATGTATTCACCTCGGATCTGCTGCAGTCTCTGTCGAGACAGCCAGGCACCACCCTACGGCAGTGAGCTCAGAGCTCATTATTTGCCGATCTCTGGGTGGGTCTGAGACCACTCACACACCACACACCGGGACAGCAAGGTCACAACTCCTTGACTTACGTCCCGTACCTACTCACTGCTAGGTGAACAGGGGTTACACGTGAAAGGAGACAAACCCAACTTATCTCCGCCCAGCCAGGGAATCGAACCCCGGTTCTCTGACTTGTGAGGCCAGTGCTTTACCAATCCGCCACTGAGCCGTGTGTGTGTGTGTTTACCTAGTTGTATTTTACGGGAAGGGGAGCTATGCTTGTGGTGTCCCATCTTCATATCTCATTTTATCTAAACTGTTTTTAAATTCATGTTTTGTTTTTGCACACACCACTTTTTCATCTAACTTGTTCCAAATGTCTATTACTCTGTGAGGAAAACTGTTCTTTTTCACATCTCTTCTATAGCTGTCTTTCTTGATTTTCTTTCATGTCCTCTTGTATGTCTATCATCCCATTTTATTAGATCCTCTCTATCAATAGTTTCTATTCCTTTCATGATTCTGTAAATAGTTATCAAATCTCCTCTCTTTTCTGTAATATCTGTAGCTCAAGTTTTGCTAGTCTCTCTTTATATGATAGTTTTGAGAGTGTTGGTGCTAATTTTGTAATTGCTCTTTGTATTCTTTCAAGTTTTGGTATATATTTTTTTGTACTTGGTGACCACATCATTGCTGCATATTCCAATCTTGGTCTTATCAAAGTGATTAGTATTTTCTTCACCATTTCTTCATCCAGGTATTTAAATGCCACTTTGATTGTTCTTATCAAATTATAAGTTTCTCCAAAAATCTTGTTTATATGTTTCTCAGGTGACATATTATTCATAATAGTGACTCCCAGGTCCTTCTCATTTTCAACTTTTTTTATTCCTTCTTCTCCCAGTTTATATAATCCTACTATTCTTTTTTGCTTTTTCCAAATTCCATTATACTACACTTCTTAGTATTGAACTCCATATCTCACTTCTTACTCCATTCCCATACTTTATTGAGATCACTCTGTAGTGACTCACAATCTTCTTCAGTGTTCACTTTTTTAACAGTTTTGCATCATCTGCATAGAAGCTCATATAACTTTCAATTTCTTCATCCATATCATTAGTATATATAGCAAACATTATTGGGGCCAGAACAGTTCCTTGTGGAACACCATTTGTTACTTCATCCCAATTAGAGTGTTTGTCTCTTATTACTACTCTCATTTTTCTTTTGCAAAATGTCTTCCATCCATTTAAGCAGTTTGCCCTGTATTCCTCCTTCAGTTTCTAATTTCTTAAGCAACTTCTTATGTGGTACTTTGTCAAAAGCTTTTTTTAGGTCTAGAAATGCACAATCACCCCATCCATCTCTTGTATTATGTCTGTTAGCCTTGAATAGAAACATATTAAATTAGTGACACATGATTGTCCCTGTCTGAATACAAATTGCCTTGGATTTAGCATGTTTCCCCCCCCCCCTAAATACCTTACCCGTCTACTTTTGATAATTCTTTCACAAATTTTTGCTATTGTACTTGTTAGAGAGACTGGTCTATAGTTGCTAGGGTCTTTATTTCCCCCTTTATATATAGGTACTATATTTGATTTTTTACAATCTTTTGGAACTTTTCCTTCTTTCAAGGAACTGTTTATTATGCTATGTATTTTGTCTGCCAGTTCATTCCTGCATTCTTTCAAAATCCAGTTTGCTATTTCATCTGGTCCATGCGATTTTGTGAAATCAAGGTTACTCAAGTGTTGTATTATTTCATTCTTTGTTACTTCTATTTCTTTCATAGGGGGGACTTTCTCTTCCCATTCGATTTCTCCAGGTAGTATGTTCTCCCTTGTAAACACCGATTTAAAATGCTTGTTCATAATTTCTGCAATTTCTATTTCCTCAGTGTATTCAACTCCTCCTTGTCGTAATTTCCCTAATTCTTGTTTGCTTTTGAGTTTGTTGTTTACAAATCTGTAAAATAGTTTTTGTTGATCTTTACATTTTTCTATGACATCTTTTTCATATTTTCTCTTTTCCTCATTGCGCACTTGTACATATTCCTTTCTATAACTAGTACATATTTTCCATTTTTCAGGTCTTTTGTCTTTCTTCCATTTGGTCCAAGCTTTGTCTCTTTTTGTCTTTTAACTCCTACAACTTTTGTTGTACCAGCACTTTACATATTCCTTTTCTTGCTTTTGTCTTGGGACATACTTTTCCACTCCTTTTTTATAATTTTTTTCTCAAAATATTCTATTTCTCTTCCACCGTTGTTTCCTCTTTGTATATTCTTTCCCAGTTTTCTTTTTGAAAGTATTCTCTTATCTTATCAAAATTTGTTTTTTCATACATCAATCTTCCTTTCTATATTGTTAATTTCTTTTCATGTATTTTTCCTCATTTACTTCCAGTTCAATCGATATGTGGTCACTTTTACTTATTGGTGTCCTATATTCAATCTTTTCCACTTAGGTTCAGATGTGATTATTAGGTCTAGTCTCGATGGTTCTTCATTTCTATACCTAGTGTTCTCTTGAATCCATTGTGTCATTGTATGGTCAATAATCATCTCAAGTAGAACATTTCCCCATGAGTCGTCTCCACACTTTACGGTCATCTCTTCCCAGCAGACTTTTTTGCAATTAAAGTCGCCCATCATAACTATTCTTCTTCCATCTTCCATTATCTTATTTAATGTTATCCTTGTGTCTTCTAACATACTTTTATGTTCACTCTCTTCCCAGGAGGCTGTTTTTGGAGGCACATAATTTATCACAAATTTTCTGCTCTTCTTATCTCTGTCTTCCACTTCAATCATAATCATCTCTACTGTATTCTTTCAATATGTGACACACCTCATGTTTATATCCTTCTTAGTCAGTAACATAACTCCACCCCCTTGTTTTGTCTCTCTGTTTCTAATCCAATAATTATATGCATCATGTCCTACACTGTTGGGTGGTAGTGGGCCTTTCAATTTTGTCTCTACAATTCCCATTATGTCCGGTTCTTTTTCCTTCAGGTAATCATTCAGTTCATTCAAGCCTGTTATTAATCCATCTATATTTGTGTAAGACACTTTTAATTATCTGCTACTTCCATTGTGTTTTCTGTTCCCCCTCCGGTTTTCTCTGCTATGAACCATTTCTTCACTTTCATATCCACTACTCACCAATAGAATTTCTCTTTTTCTGACTCTTTTCTTTTCTCGATTTTTTCCTTAGCTTCTATTCTTTTTGTTTTCTCTTCCTCTCTTTCCTTTTTAGTCATCTCTTTTTATCCTTAGCTTTTTATACAGATAAGTTTTTGCTAATTTCCCTGTTTCTGCTAAGATATTCTCTGCTGTCATTTGTGACTTGAATTTAACCTTAATTGGTCTGGTCTTATCTATATTGTATTACCCTATTCTATATATTTCTTCAATTTCTTTCCCTATTTCTTGTTCATGCTCTTGAACTACTTCTAATATCTTGTTTATCTTTTCCTTCTCTTTTACTCTTGTAGTCCTATTTGGATTATGCTTCTCTTCCATCCCTAATATAATTATACATTTCTTTTTATGCACTAAGTCTCTTACTATATTTTCCTTGTCCCTCATCACTTTGATAACTGTGTCCTTAGTTTGTCCTTTCATCTGTTGTTTTACTATATCTAAATTCAATTTTGTTGTTCTCTTGGACTTTTCTCCAACCCTGTACTTTTGATATTGAATTTTTTTTTCTCCTTATTCTTCTTTAATTCCTCATTCTCATCTTTTACTTCTTTTAACTGTCTTTTTAATTCTTCTATTTCTTTAGGTTTTGGTTGTCCTTTAGTTCTTCCAATTTATCAACTCTCTCCGTAATCCGTGTAAGTTGACTGAACCAAACCCCCCACTGTTCTTTCATTTTCTCTAGTTTCTCCTCTAGACTTAGTAATTGGGGGAGGGTCTCATCCCCTCCCTCATTAAATCCATGGAAAAAATTATCTTCACTTTCTATTGTGATGATCATATCTATATTTCTAATTTTAATGCCTTTACTGATATTTTCGACATACCTGCATTGTCTCCAGCCCTTTTGTTTACATTCCTTGTGACGTCTGGGGGAGCTCGTTCATCTCATTCGTCATTTTCTTCCATTTTTATCACTAAACCCTCCCCTTCTCCTTTTTCTTCACCTTCCTACTACACCACGAGCTTTCCCCTTCCCTATTAGTACAACACAAGTACTCCCTCGTTGTTGAAATCTACGAAAATTTCGTTTTTTCGGGAGTTCCAATCGTCGCCGTCTCTTTGCCGATCATGTGTGGGTGGGTGTAATTACCTAGTTGTATTTTATGGGAAGGAGAGCTATGCTCGTGGTGTCCCGTCTTCATATCTTGTTTTCTCTAGCCTGTTTTTTAAATCATGTATTGTTTTTGTACACACCACATTTTCATCTAACTTGTTCCAAACGTTTATTATCCTGTGGGGAAAGTTGTTCTTTTTCAGGTCTCTTCTATGATTGTCTTTCTTGATTTTCTTTCCGTGTCCTCTTGTATTCTATCAAGTTTTGTTATACATTTTTTGTATTTGGTGACCATGTCGTCACTGCATACTCCAGTCTTGGTCTTATCCAAGTGACTAGTATTTTCTTCACCATTTCTTTGTCCAGGTATGTAAATGACACTTTGATGTTATTAAATTATAAGTTTCTAAAAAAAAAAAATTCATATGTTTCTCAGGGGACATATTATTCATAATAACTCCCAGGTCCTTCTCATATTCCACTTTTTTTATTTCTTCCTCTCCCAATTTATATGATCCTACTATTCTTCTTTTGCTTCTTCCAAATTCCATTATACTACACTTCTTAATATTGAATTCCATCTCCCACTTCCTACTCCATTCCCATACTTTATTGAGATCACTCTGCAGCAACTCGCAATCTTCTACAGTGTTCACTTTTTTCAAGAGTGTTGTGTCGTCCGCAAAGGAGCTCGTAATACTTTCAATTCCGTTATCCATATCATTAATATATATAGCAAATATTATTGGGGCTAAAATTCCTTGTGGAACTCCAGTAACCACTTCATCCCTATTAGAATGTTTGACTCTTATCACCACTCTCGTTTTTCTTTCATGCAAGAAGTCTTCCATCACTTCAGCAGTTTGCCCTGTATTCCTCCTGCAGTTTCTAATTTCTTTAGCAATTTCCTATGTGGCACCTTTTCAAAAGCTTTTTTCAGATCTAGAAATGCACAGTCAGCCCATCCATCTCATTCTTGTATTACATCTATTAGTCTTGAATAGAAACACATCGAGTTTGTGACACGATGATCTTCCATGTCTAAATCCAAATTGCCTTGGATTTAGTACTTGTTTCTTTTTTCCCAGATGCCTTACACATGTACTTTTGATCGTTCTTTCACAAATTTTAGCTACCATACTTGTAAGAAACACCAGTCTATAGTTAGTAGGGTCTACCTTGTTTTCCCTTTATATATTGGTACTATATTTGCTCTTTCCAAACTTCTGGAACTTTTCCTTCTTTCAATGAACTGTTTATTAGACTATGTATTTAGTCTGTTAGTTCATTCCTGCATTCTCTCAAAATCCAGTTTGCCATTTCATCTGGTCCATGCGATTTTCTAACTTTGAGATTGCTCAAGTGATTCATTATTTCTTTCCTTGTTACTTCTATCTCTTTCATAGGGGAGACTTTCTTCTCCCACTCGACATCTCTAAGTTGTATGTTCTCCCTCTTAAACACTGATTTAAAATGCTTGTTCATAATTTCTGCCATTTCTATTTCCTCTGTGTATTCAACTCCTTGTCATAGTTTCACTAATTCTTGTTTGTGCTTAAGTTTGTTGTTTACAAATCTATAGAATAGTTTTGATTGATCTTTACATTTTTCTATCACATTCTTTTCATATTTTCTCTTTTTTCTTTGCACACTTGTACATATTAATTTCTATAACTAGTATATATTTTCAATTTTTCAGGTCTTTTTGTATTTTTTTCATTTTATCCAAGCTTTATCCCTTTTGTCTTTTAACTCCCTACATCTTTTGTTGTACCAACATTTTACATATCCTTTTTCTTGTTTTTGTCTTGGAACATACTTTTCCACTCCTTTATAAATTTTTGTCAAAATATTCCATTTCTCTTCTGCTGTTGTTTCCTCCTTGTGTATCCTTTCCCAGTCTGCTTTTAAAAAAAAAATTCTCATATTTTATAAAAACTTAATTTTCCATACATCAATCTTCCTTTTCTATATTGTTAATTTTTTCCCATGTATTTTTCCTCATTTAGTTCCAGCTCAACCAATATGTGGTCATACTTATTGGTGTCTTATATTCAATCTTGTCCACTATTTCAGGTTCTGATGTAATTATTAGGTCCATTCTCATTGGTTCTTCCTCATTTCTATACCTAGTATTCTCATGTATCCATTGTGTCATTGTATGTTCTATAATCATATCAAGTAGTACATATTCCCCATCAGTCATCTCCCCCGTTCTCTGTCATCTCTTCCCAGTAGATTTCTTTACAATTAAAGTCACCCATTATAAATATTCTTCCTCCATTTTCCATTATCTTATTTAGTGTTATCCTTATGTCTCCTAACATATTTTTGTGTTCTCTTGCTTCCCACAAAGCCATTTTAGGAGGCACATAATTTACCACAAACTTCCTGCTCTTCTTGTCCTTGTCTTCTATTTCCATCATAATCATCTCTATTCTTTCCATATGTAACATTCCTCACATTTATATCCTTCTTTGTCAGGAACATAACTCCACCCCCTTATTTTACTTTTCTGTTTCTAATGCAATGATTATATGCACCATGTCCTACACTGTTGGGTGGTAATGGGCTATTTAATTTTGTCCCTACAACTCCCATTATATCTGGTTGTTTTTCCTTCAGGTAATCATTCAGTTCATTCAAGCCTGTTATTAAGCCATCTATATTTGTGCAAGACTTTTAATTTTCTGTTACTTCCATCCTGTTTTCTGTTTCCCTATCGTTTTTCTCAATGAACACTTTCCTCACTTTCATATCCACTACTCTCCAATAGAATTTCTCTCTGACTCTGTTTTGTTCTCATATTTTTCCTTAGCTTCCATTCTTTTTGTTTTCTCTTCCTCTCTTTCCTCTTTATTCATCTCCCTTTTTATCCATACCTTGTTATACTGATAACTTTTTGCTAGTTTCCCTGATTTTGGTAAGATATTCTCTGCTGTCAATTGTGACCTGAATTTAACCTTAATTGGTCTGGTCTTGTCTATATTGTATTTCCCCAATCTGTATACTTCTTCAATTTCTTTCCCTATTGTTCATCTTGAAATATTGTAATACCTTGTTTACTTTTTCTTTCTCATCTCTTACTCTTGTAGTCTTGTATTATAATTCTCTTACATTCCTAATATAATTACATATTTCTTTTTATCTGATAAGTCTTATTCTATAATCTCCTTTCTCATCACTTTAATAACTGTGTCCTTAGTTTGTTCTTTCATCTATTGTTTTACTATATCTCTAAATTCAATTTTGTTATTCTCTTGGACTTTTTTCTAACCACTTACCTTTTTTCCTATGGACTCTTTATTCTCTTTATTATTCCTCTTTAATTCCTCATTCTCATGCTTTACATCACTTAACTGTATTTTTTTAATTCTTCTATTTCTTTAGTTAGGTTTTGTTTCTCCTTTGTTTCTTCCAGTTTATCAACTCTCTGTAACTAGTGCTAGTTGGCTAAATCTAACCTATGCTTCGTTCATTTTTGTTAGTTCCCCTCTAGACCTACTGTTTCCAAATTTGCTGATGATACAAAACTGTGCGGAGTGGCAAATGATCACTCAAACCAATTAGATATTCAAGAAGATTTAGATCAATTACAGCAATGGTCTGAAAAGTGGCTAATGAAATTTAACACAAGTAAATGCAAGGTAATGCACATAGGTAAAAATAACAGTAAGTACGATTACAAGTTATTTGGAAATTCGTTAACAAAAGTGGATAGTGAAAAAGATCTCGGCGTAATTATCAGTAACGACCTCAAATCATCCAAGCAGTGTATTTCAGCCTCTGAGAAAGCAAATAAGATTCTGGGATTGATTGCGCGATCTTTTGACTTCAAAAGTCCATCACTCATTAACAAGCTATATAAATCGTTAGTTCGTCCACATTTGGAATATGCTGTTTCCGTATGGTCACCGAATCTCATTAAAGACATTGACAGACTGGAAAAAGTACAACGGCGAGCCACAAAACTGATTCCAAATATCAAAAATAAATCATACGAAAATCAACTTAAGCACATGAATCTGTTTTCCCTAAAAAAGCGTAGACTCAGAGGTGACTTGATACAGGTCTTTAAGATTTTAAAGGGAATTGACAACATCAAAAGTGACAAAATTTTCACATTGAATGAGAATCAGACAAGAAACAATGGTCTCAAACTGTCCGGAAATAGATTCAATTTGGAAGTAGGTAGAAACAACTTTGCCAACCGTGTAGTTAATGAATGGAATAAACTTCCTGCACAGGTAGTGCAATGTACTTCAGTTCGAAGCTTTAAGAATCATTTAGATAAATACCTAAGTAAGATGCTGTAATGATTATAATTTGTTGTATTATTTGTTTTTGTTTTGTTAACATTTGTCTGTCTGATTTTCATTTATTATTAGTTATATGTCAATTTATAATCATTTACTATTTACCTTTTTGTTTGTTATTCAACTATACCTATGCATTTATTTATGTATTTTGTTTGTTATTTTTACATTATTATAGTTTTAATTTATTAATTATTATGATTTTTTTTTTTTTTTTTTTTTTTCCCATCCGACCTAGATATGGATCAAAAGGTCTCCTGTCGGCATGCTCCGCCTTTGTAATCCTTTGTAATCTCCTCCCTCATTAAATCCATAAAAGTAATTATCTCCTCTTTCCATTGAGCTGCTATTATCTATATTCCTGCTTTTAATACCCCAGCTCACCTGTTCGACCTCGTCTGTGTCATCTGCACACCTTTTGTTTACACTCCTGTCTTCCAAGGCCCATTCCTCCCCTTCCTCATTTTCTTCCATTTTCCTTAATAATGCCTCCCCTTCTCCTTTTTCTTCACTCCACGCCTTCATCCATGTCGTTTATATATATGGCAAACATGATTGAAGCCAGCACCAAACCTTGCAGGACACCACTTGTCATTTCTTCCTATTTTGAGTATTTGTCTCTAATTACTACCCTCATTTTTCTCCCAGTCAGGAAGTCTTCCATCCATTTCAATAATTTTCCTCCGATGCTACCTGTTGATTCTATTTTTCTTATTAATTTTTTTGTGTGGTACCTTATCAAATGCTTTTTGTAGGTCTAGAAAGGCACAGTCTGCCAACCCATTCCTCTCTTGTATTATTTCTATTAGTCTCGAATAGAAGCACATCAGGTTTGTTGTACATGACCTTCCTTGTATAAATCCAAATTGATTTCGATTCAGTAAAGTTTTTTCTTCCAGATGTTTAACCCATCTACTTTTGATCACTTTTTCACATATTTTTGCTACTGTGCTTGCTAGGGAGACCAGTCTGTATTTAGTTGGAATTTCCTTGTTTCATCCTTTATATATTGGTACAATATTTACATTTTCCAGTCTTGTGGTACCTTCCCTTCTTTGAGCAAGCATTTGATTATAGTGTATATTTTATCCGTTAACTCCTCTATGCATTCTTTAGGTATCCAATTTGCAATTCCATCCAGACCATGAGGTTTTTGACATCAAGGTTTTTTTTATTTGGTCGCTGATTTCCTACTGTGTTACAGTTATTTCCTTCATTGGGGGGGATTACTGTCTCTATTCCCTCACAGTTAGGTGAGTTCTCAGTTGTGAATACCAATTTGAAATGATTGCTAATAATTTCTGCCATTTCTTGTTCTCCTGTATATTTATAATTTCCCTGGTGCAGCTTTTCTATTTCTTGTTTGTTTTTTAGTTTACCATTCACATATCTAGAAAATAGTTTAGGTTGTTCCTTGCATTTTTCTGTTATTTCTTTTTCATAGTTTCTCTTTTCATCTATGTGTATTTTTACATAATCGTTTTCTTAGTTTGATGTATGTTTACCATTTGCTCTTTTTTTTTCCATTTTTTCCAAGCTTGGTCTCTTATCCTTAGTTTCACTACATTTTTTGTTGTACCAGTTCTTTATGTATACTCTTTCTTGCTTTTGTTGTACATATTTTTCACTCCCTCATAAATTTCTTTTTGTATATTCCATTTCTCTTCCATCCTTGTTTCTTTAGGAAATTTTCCCAGTTAGCATTACGATAGAATTGTTTATGTTTCTCAAAAGTTGTTCTGTTGTACATTGGTCTTCCTATTCTGTTTCTCATTTCTTCTTGGGTCTATTTGCTTTTTTAGTTTGAATTCTATTAGTACATGGTCACTCTTTCCTATTGGTGTTTTGTAATCTATTATGTCCACAATTTCAGGTTCTGATGTAAGTATTAAATTCAGTCTTGATGTTTCCTCATTGTTTCTGTATCTGGTATTTTCCTTTATTCACTGAGTCATTGTGTATTCAATGGTCATATCGAGCAGTATGTTGACCCAGATGTCTTCTCCACCCTTTACTGTCATTTCTTCCCAACATATTTCTTTTGAATGAAAATCACCCATAATTACTATATTTCCTCTTTCCTTCAGTATATCAGTCAGTTCATACTTTGTATCTTCCATGATCGCTTTCTGCCCAGGACTGTTTTGGGGGGCACATACACTACAACAAATTTCCTACTTTTCATGTAATTGCTTTCAACTTTTATCATAATTGATTCTACATTGTTTTTTCCATCTGTTATCTTTGTCACATTTAAGTCCTTCCCAGTCAAAAATAATACTCCCCCACCCTGTTTTTCCTTTCTATTCTTCGTCCAACAGTTATATAGACCTTGTCCCACAGTATTTGTTGGTAGATTACTTTTTAATTTAGTTTTTACTATTCCCATTATGTCTGTTTTTTTCTAATGCCAGATAGTCATTTAGTTTGTTCAGTCCTGAAAATAATCCATGTTGATATAAGCTATTTTTTTTTTTTCCTCATCTTTTTCTGTCTGCTTTGTTTCCTTTTTCCTGATATACAGTTTTCTCCGCCTCAGGTCCACCACTTATAAAGAAAAATATGGTCTTTTCAGTCTCAGTTCTTTTTTCATTTTTTTCATTTGTTTCATTTCTAAGTTCTTTTTCTTTATTGCTCATTTCTTTCTTTATCCATACATTTTTGTGTTGTTCACTGCTTGCTAGTTTTGCTGTTCTAGATAGACTTCCTCTGCAATTATATGTGACCTAAGTTTTATTTTTAGTGGCCTATATTGTTTTTCGTGTATCTCCCTATTCTATATATTCAATTTCTTTATACTTTGTCCCTCCTGAGGCTCTTTCAGAATTTCTTTAGCAATCTCTCTTTTTTCTCTGATATCTAGGAACATCGTGCATTTCTTTAATACCATAGCAACAAAGTAACATAGGAAAGGGGAAGGATGTTTTTTGGCCTTTTATGGATCTGGAAAAGGCTTACGATAGGGTAGACAGAAAGGCACTATGGGAAGTTATGCAGATATACAGGATAGGAGGAAAGCTTTTAGGAGCTGTCAAGAGTTTTTATGAAAGTAGTAGAGCTTGTTTCAGGATTAGAAATGGAGAGAGTGAGTGGTTCGAGGTAAAGGTGGGACTTCGTCAAGGATGCGTTATGTCGCCCTGGCTGTTCAACTTATACATGGATGGGGTAGTGTGAGAGGTAAATGCAAGGGTAGTGGGTCAGGGATTGGAGATGGTTAAAGAAAATGGAGAAAAGTGGAAGGTGAGCCAGCTGTTGTTTGCGGACGACACTGCGCTTGTAGCAGGATCGGAGGAGGGATTGAGGAAGTTGGTGGCAGAGTTTGGGAGAGTATGTGATAGAAGAAAGCTAAAGATAAATGTGGGTAAAAGTAAGGTGATGAGATGTACAACGGGTGAAAGTGGCAGTAGACTGGAAGTGAACATTAAGGGAGAGCGACTGGAGGAAGTGGATAGTTTTAGATACTTGGGTGCAAATGTGGCGGGAAAAGGTGGAGTGAAGGTGGAGGTAGAATTTAGATTGAGAGAAGTGAGTAAATGCCTTGGTGGATTAAAGAGTGTTATGAGGAACATTTGGGAATGGATGCTAAGAGGAGACTGTATGAAGGAGTGATTGTGCCAACAGCACTGTATGGAGCAGAAACATGGAACATAAGAGAGGAAGAGAAGGAGTTTGAATGTGTTTGAGATGAGGTGTCTGAGAAGTATGATGGGGGTTACTAGGCTAGATAGAGTAAGAAATGAGGAGGTGAGGATGAGAACAGGGGTGGAAAGGGAGTTGTTGTTGTCGTTCCCTAGACTGTCTGTCCGAGCAGTCCCGTCTCCCCAAGGAAGGCCAC
Source organism: Oratosquilla oratoria (assembly GCF_046742065.1). NCBI lineage: Eukaryota > Metazoa > Arthropoda > Malacostraca > Stomatopoda > Squillidae > Oratosquilla > Oratosquilla oratoria. Next base: position 1,341,952 of record NW_027467719.1, on the reverse strand, counting down.
AGCCGAAACTGGGTTTTCCCACAAATCCTTTATAGAGTGTATGTTGTGTTGTTTGCGTGCATGATTGTGTATAATGCAGTCTTCCATTATGTGTTGTATGGTATGGGGTGAAGTGTTACATCCTGGGCAGCTGTTCACAACACAGTCGTCCAGCCTCTTCTGGTAGCTTAGAAGTGCTGGGTGGTGACCGCATCGCAGTCTGGCCAAGTGGACTCTGTCCTTTCGTGGGAGAGAGGATTCAGAAGGGTGGATATCAGGGGGTCTGGCATGCAGCAGTGTGTTGTCTTTCAGTGTGTTAATGTAGCGGTGAGTGATGTGATTATGAATATGTTTCCGGAGGCTGGTATTTGGTGGTTGTGGAGGAAGAGAAGAGAGTATCTGTGCGTAATAAAGGTCTTTGGGTGTAGTTTTAATGTTTCTTGGTGTGTGTGGGTGTTCTGCTATGTAGTGTAGCGGGTGCGATGTGTTTGTGGTGGCTGCAGCAAGTGTTTGTGTGCCTCTCATGTCGAGGTGGTCCTTGACTTTGAGGACTTGTTTCATGGTGTAAATGGTCTGTAGGTGTTGTATTTGTGCAGCCTGTAATTGTTTTTAGGGCTTTGTTTTGTATGATTTGAAGGGTGTTGTGGTGTGTCTCACTGAGATTAGGAGCCCATGCAGGACTCGCATAATTCATCACTGAGCGTATGCATTGTTTGTATATTGTTATATTAGTTTCTTTGTTTTGTCCAAATGTTGTTCCAGTGATTGACTTAAGTGCGTTAAGTCTAGGTGTGCATTTGTTTTTTATGTTTGTGAGGTGTTGTTTGAAAGACATGGATGTATCGTATGTTACACCAAGAATTTTTGGTGTGTTTGTGTGTGGTATTAGAGTGTTGTTGATGTAGAGATGAGGTATGTATTTGTGTTCTTTTGTCCAGTTGGTGAGAAGTGTTGCTGTAGATTTGGTTGGAGCTATTTTGAGTCTGTTTGTGATGAACCATGTGTTGAGTGTGTCAAGGTAAGGCTGGATTATTTCTGCAGCTTTGTCTGTTTTACGATGTGTGCATGTGATTGTTATGTCGTCTGCGTAGGAAGATATTTGTATTTCTGAGGTGTCTGGTGTGGGTAAGTCATGCATGTATAGATTAAATAATGTGGGGGATAGAACTGAGCCCTGTGGTACTCCGTTCTTAATGTTTCTGATGTGCGATGATTGGCCATTATATGACACATAAGCATTCCTGCCTGCCAGATAATTGGCCAGCCATCTTTTGGTGTTATTGTGCATGTCTGTGTTATATATTTTATTTGTTAGGTTGTGGCGGGGGATAGCATCAAAAGCTTTACTAATGTCCAATGTTATAAGAAGTGTTCTGTGGTGGGGCCTATCTGAATTGATGCCATCTAAAATTCTATGTGTGAGGTTTGTCAGAAGAGTGTTTGTGGAGTGTAGTGGCCTAAAACCATGTTGTGAGTCAGCAAGGGGAATATATGGTGTGACAAGTTTAAGTATTAGGCGTTCAATGACTTTAGAGGGGGTGCAGAGAAGTGTGGAAAGGGAGTTGGGAGATAGGGTTGATGAAAGAGTATTAGGATGGTTTGGACACATGGAAAGAATGAGTGAAGAAAGACTAGTAAAAGAGGTATGGAAGGCAGATGTGGAGGGAGTGAACATGAGGGGACGTCCTAGGATGAGGTGGATGGATGGGGTGAAGGGTGCTTTGGGGAAGAGGGGAATGTCTGTTGAGGAAAGACGGGAGAGGACAGAAGACAGGGGTGAATGGAGAATGATTGTATATGGATGATGATGTGATGCATGAGGTGGAATGGGAGGGGGGATGGGGGGTGAGGTAGTATGTGTGATCAAAATTTGACGCAGCCCAAAGGGATTTCTCCCCATCTCCTTTTATGCAATGGAGGGACGGAAGGGGGAGGGGGGTCGCCGATTTAATGAAGCGGCCTTGCTGTGGATGTACTGTGTCTTGTGACACTGCTTCTGACCAAGGGCAGTGGTCAGGGTGCTAAGATAGGAGGTAGGGTGGAGTGAATTCAGGGATGGAATGGGTGGGAATGATTTTATGCCTTTTCCTTTTTGGCTACCTCCCTTGTAAGGGGGAGAAAGCCTTGGTATGTGTATGTGTGTGTGTGTGTACAAAGTAATGTCATAGCACTTATGTAAAATAATACTAATGACCCATTTCGGAGAAGAATAGGCAAAAGTAAAAAGATCCCTATATTGCGATCACTAACTGTGATCCTCTTCAGCAGATGTGATTACAGAGTGGAGAAAAGCATGTATTTATACAAAAGTAGTGAGATAAGCAGGTAGGGACAGGGGCTCAGGTCACGTGTCCGGCGCTACGTGGACATTGGTGGATTTTGTCCACTTTTAATGAAGATGGTAGCAGTCTATTTATAGCTAAGGAAGTTATACAATCTGGTTACCATTAGCCATAGGAAATAATATAGTTAGGAAAATTATTAATTAAAGAGGATTCTAATCTGCTGAAAAGGATCACAGTGATCGAAATATACGGATCTTTTTACTTTCGACTATTCTTCTCCAAAAGTGGGTCATTAGTATTATTAATAGATTACAATGCATCTTTTTTGTCCACTGTATCCCTAACCAAGTTACCTTTCTATTTAATCACTTGGATTACTGTTTCTTTAGCATTCTGCTTGACCTGCTGCTCCACTATTTCTTTTCTTCCACTTTCTCAGTCACTGCCTGTATTTGATCCTTCATCCCTTTCTTTAATGCTTCATTCCTATTCATATCTTCATTTTTTAATCTTTCTTTTTCTCCCTTCATCCTATTTAGTTCCATTTTCAACTCATCTATTTCCCTGTTATTTGTTTCATTGGCCTTTTTTAATAGGGCTGCTACTTTGTATATACTTTTGCATTCACTTTTGAGTTCGATTATTTCATCTAACAATTCGTTTATTTCCCTATTTCTTATATTTTTAAACCCAGATTCTCTTTCCGTACCTATCCCTCTATACATATTGTTATTTTCCCTATTAAATCCAGAGAAAAAACATTTCTCTCATACCTTTGATACGTCTTTGCTGTCTCGTTCAGGTACGTCTTTTTTTGTATAACCCCAAGCGGTAGTGCTGGGCAAATATCGCTAATTTCAATATCGAAATTATTGGTGAACAACAATACAGTTACCGAAATTACCGACAGTTTACCGGTAAAAGACTCGTGAGGTAGTAGTGACGTCACAAGTTCGAATCGAGTTCGAAAAATCAATGTTTTTGTCTTTTAATAAGCTATATCTCTGGTTCTATTTTACATATTGTTTTTATTGTTATGTCATTGTAAAGGGAAAAGGTCATACTTTAATTGGTGCTACTATAGTCTGCTATCTACCATGCGAGTGAGTGAATGGAGGGTGTCTGAGGGTGGGTGTGGTGTATACATTTTCGTTCGCGTCTGTCTGCATGCATGGGTTCATGTTTGGAGGTGGTAGTGGTAGCCAGCTACCGGTAAAGTTACAGGTTTTATCCAACAACCTTAACGATAGCTTACCGGCAAACATTCTGCTACCGTTAAAGCTTCGTTAACCGATAACTCGATAAGCTATACCATAACATTCATAGAGCGGTAAGCATGTCTCGGCTTGGTGGTACTGAGTGACGGTAGTGACGAGCCCAGTGCCCCGCTAATTTTACCGGTTAAACTCTTACCATTAAGCAAGTATGTACCGCTGAGGTCTCGGTCATTTTCTTACCATTAAAACCGTGTTTTTTTTTTGTTTTTTTGTTTTTTTTTGCACTTTTTTAATTACTCAATAGAATTAATGCTATTTCTGTGATCAGCATACGAAACTATATTAATTGTGAAAGATTCATAGAAAAAACTCCGCGTGTCGTCAAACGAAGACCCATATAATATATGGGTCTTCGTTTGGCGACACGCAGAATTTTTTTTATGAAACTTTCACAAGTAATACAGTTTCATATGCTGATCACAGAAATAACATTAATTCTATTGAGAAATTAAACAGAGTGCCGAAAAAAACGGTTTTAATGATAAAAACTTACTGAGACCTTTATCGGTACATACTTGCTTAATGATAAAAGTTTAACCGGTAAAATTAGCGGGGCACTAGGCCTGTCACCACCATCACTCAGTACCACCAAGCCAAGACGTGCTTACCGCTCTCTGAGTGTTATGGTGTAGCTTATCGAGTTATCGGTTGACGAAGCTTTACCGGTAACAGAATTTTTGTCGGTAAGCTATCATTAAGTTTGTTGCCGATAAAACCGGTAATTTCACCGGTAGCTGCCCACCACTACCAAGCGGTAACACAATTATACTTACGTCTAGGCATCTTTTTGTTGGTTCTTTGTCCCTATGTCCTTCATTTTTTCCTTCCATTTTTTGTAACTGATCCTGAAAAAAAAAATAAAGATACAAAGACGGTTACATTGTCAGCCACCCAAACTATATATCTTCCTTCTCGTTTTGTGTAAACAACTAGGAAGCATGTTCTCAATACATCCTGCTTCAATTGCTGCTGGTATTTACCTAGATGTATTTTACGGAAAGGGGAGCTATGCTCGTGGTGTCCCATCTCCATATCTCATATTGTCTAGCCTGTTCTTAAATTCATGTATCGTTTTTGCACACACCACATTTTCATCCAACTTGTTCCATACGTCTATTATCCTGTGGGGAAAGCTCTTCTTCTTCAGGTCTCTTCTTTGACTTTTTTTTTTTTTCTTTCCGTGTCCTCTTGTATTTCTTCCATCCCATTTTATTACATCTGCTCTATCAATAATTTCCATGCCTTTCATAATTCTATAAATAGTTATCAACTCTCCTCTCCCTCTTTGTTCCAATATCTGTAGCTCAAATTTTGTCAGCCTCTCCTCGTATGGTAATTCTGATAGCATTGGTGCCAACTTCGTAATTGCTCTTTATATTCTTTCAAGTTTTGTTATACAATTTTTTGTACTTGGTGACCACGTTGTCACAGCATACTCCAATCTTGGTCTTATCAAAGTGATTAGTATTTTCTTCACCATTTCTTTGTCCAGGTATGTAAATTCCACTTTGATCATATTGAATTATAAATTTCTCAAAACAATTTGTTTATGTTTCTTGGGGACATATTATTCATAATAATAACTATTAGGTCCTTCTCTTTTTCCACTTTTTAAATTTCTTCCTCTCCCAATTTATATGATCTCACTATTCTTTTTTTGCTTCTTCCAAATTCCATTATACTACACTTCTTAATGTTGAATTCCATCTCCCACTTCCTACCCCATTCCCATGCCTTGTTGAGATCACTTTGCAGTGACTGACGATCTTTGGTGTTCACTTTTTCAACATTTTTCCATCATCTGCAAAGCTCATATAACTTTCAATTTCTTCATCCATATCATTAATATATATAGGAAACATTATTGGGGCCAAAACTGTTCCTTGTGGAACTCCACTAATCAACTCATCCCAATTTGACTGTCTCTTATCACCACTCTCATTTTCCTTTCATGTGAGAAGTCTTCCATCCACTTCAGCAGTTTGCCCTGTATTCCTCCTACAATTTCTAATTTCATTAGCAGTTTCTTATGTGGCACCTTATCAAAATCTTTTTTCAGGTCTAGATATGGACAATCAGCCCATCCATATCTTTCATGTATTATATCTATTAGTCTTGAATAGAAACACATTAAGTTTGTGACACATGATCTTCCATGTCTAAATCAAAACTGCCTCAGATTTAGTACATTGTTTTTTTCTAAATGCCTTACCCATCTAATTTTGATAATTCTTTCACAAATTTTTGCTATTGTACTTGTTAAAGAGACCGGTCTATAGTTAGTAGGGTCTTTCTTGTTTCCCCCTTTATATATTAGCACTATACAGTATTTGCTCTTTTCCAATTTTCTGGAACTTTTCCTTCTTTCAATGAACTGCTTATTAGACTATGTATTTTGTCTGTTAGTTCATTCCTGCATTCTCTCAAAATCCAGTTTGCCATATCATCTGGTCCATGTGATTTTCTGACATCGAGATTACTCAAGTGATTCTTTATTTCTTTCCTTGTTATGAGTACTATCTCTTTCATAGGGGGGATTTCTCCTCCCACTCAACATATGTTGTATGTTCTCCCTCTTAAACACTGATTTAAAATGCTTGTTCATAATCTGCCATTTCTGTTTCCTCTGTGTATTCAACTCCTTGTCACAGTTTCACTAATTCTTGTTTGTTTTACAGTTTGTTGTTTACAAATCTATAAAATAGTTTTGGTTGATCTTTACATTTTTCTATGATATCCTTTTTGTATTTTCTCTTTTGTTCTATACTCACTTGTACATATTGATTTCTTTAACAAGTATATATTTTTCATATTTCGGGTTTTTTGTCTTTCCTCCGTTTTATCCAAGCTTTATCCCTTTTGTCTTTTAACTCCCTACATCTTTTGTTGTACCAATATTATTATTTTTTTTTTTTCAGGTCTGTTCTGTAGTTATCTTTTGTTAGATTCATTGCATGCCCTCTTGTTTTTCCTCTGTCCCATTGTATTTACCTAGTTGTATTTTACAGGAAGGGGAGCTATGCTCGTGGTGTCCCTTCTTCATATCTCATTTTATCTAAATTATTTTTAAATTCATGTATTGTTTTTGCACACACCACTTTCTCATCTAACTTGTTCCAAATGTCTATTACTCTGTGAGGAAAGCTGTTCTTTTTCACATCTCTTCTATAGCTGTCTTTCTTGATTTTCTTTCCATGTCCTCTTGTATTTCTATCATCCCATTTTATTAGATCCTCTCTATCAATAATTTCGATGCCTTACATGATTCTGTAAATAGCTATCAAATCTCCTCTCTCTCTTCTTTGCTCTAGTGTCTGTAGCTCAAGTTGTGCTAGTCTCTCTTCATATGATAGTTCTGAGAGTGTTGGTGCCAATTTTGTAATTGCTCTTTGTATTCTTTCAAGTTTTTTGATACATTTTTTTGTACTTGGTGACCACATCATTGCTGCATATTCCAATCTTGTTCTTATCAAAATTATTAGTATTTTCTTCACCATTTTTTCATCCAGGTATGTAAATGCCACTTTTATTGTTCTTATTAAATTATAAGTTTCTCCAAAAATCTTATCTATATGTTTCTCAGGTGACATATTATTCATAATAGTGACTCCCAGGTCCCTCTCATTTTCAACTTTTTTTTATTCCTTCTCCCAATTTATATGATCCTATTATTCTTTTTTTGCTTTTTCCAAAATCCATTATACTACACTTTTTAGTATTGAACTCCATCTCCCACTTCTTACTCCATTCCCATACTTTATTTAGATCACTCTGTAGTGACTCACAATCTTCTTCCGTGTTCACTTTTTTTAATAGTTTTGCATCATCTGCAAAGAAGCTCATATAACTCAATTTCTTCATCCATATCATTAATATATATAACAAACATTATTGGGGCCAGAACTGTTCCTTGTGGAACACCACTTATTACTTTATCCCAATTAGAGTGTTTGTCTCTTATCACTACTCTCATTTTTCTTTCTTGCAAAAAGTCTTCCATCCATTTAAGCAGTTTGCCCTGTATTCCTCCAGTTTCTAATTTCTGAAGCAACTTCTTATGTGGTACTTTGTCAAAAGCCTTTTTTAGGTCTAGAAATGCACAATCAGCCCATCCATCTCTTTCTTGTATTATATCTATTAGCCTTGAATAGAAACATGTTAAATTGGTGACGCATGATCGTCCTTGTCTGAATCCAAATTGCCTTGGATTTAGCATGTTTTTTTTCCAAATACTTTACCCATCTACTTTTGACAATTCTTTCACAATTTTTTGTGTTAGAGAGACTGGTCTATAGTTGGTAGTATCTTCTTTATTCCCCCTTTTTATATAGGTACTATATTTGCTTTTTTCCAATCTTTTGGAACTTTTCCTTCTTTCAAGGAACTGTTTATTATGCTATGTATTTTGTCTGCCAGTTCATTCCTGCATTCTTTCAAAATCCAGTTTGCTATTTCATCTGGTCCATGCGATTTTGTGACATCAAGATTACTCGAGTGTTTCATTATTTCATTCTTTGTTACTTCTATTTCTTTCATAGGGGGGACTTTCTCTTCCCATTCAATCTCTCCAGGTTGTATGTTCTCCCCTGTAAACACTGATTTAAAATGCCTGTTCATAATTTCTGCCATTTCTATTTCCTCTGTGTATTCAACTCCTCCTTGTCTTAATTTCTCTAAGTCTTGTTTGTTTTTCAGTTTGTTGTTTACAAATCTGTAAAATAGTTTTGGTTGATCTTTACATTTTTCTACGACATCTTTTTCATATTTTCTCTTTTTCTCTCTGCACACTTGTACATATTCATTTCTATAACAAGTATATATTTTCCATTTTTCAGGTCTTTTGTCTTTCTTCAATTTGGTCCAACCTTTGTCTCTTTTGTTTTTTAACTCCCTACAACTTTTGTTGTACCAGCACTTTACATATTCTTTTTCTTGTTTTTGTCTTGGGACATATTTTTCCACTTCTTTTTTTATAATTTTTTGTCAAAATATTCCATTTCTCTTCCACTGTTGTTTCTTCTTTGTATATTCTTTCCCAGTTTTCTATTTGAAAGAGTTCTCTTATCTTAGTACTACTAAAAAATTAATTGGATGGGTTCTCTGACTTTTGGGTGGTTTTGCAAAACGCCTCGCGCCCCTGTGTTGACGTGGTGATTTTGTAACGCTTCTCAAGCCAGAACCTTTCCGGGTCCCAGCTAATCAGAGGAAGAGACATGACGTAGTGTTCCAAGTAACGACGACATGACGTCACAATCTTCAGCATTTCACTTCTTATAATAACATATCATTTAAAATTTCATTTGTCCCAAGATACATATATATATATACATATATATATAAATACATATATGTATATATATATATATACTTATAAAATTTTCATATTCAGTATATATATATATATATACATATACATATATACTTATAAAAATTTCATATTCAGTATTTAAAAGTATAGCCAACTCCTGAATTGGCATCTATGATGCGTAGTTTTCCAAGCAACGACATGACGTCACAATCTTCTGCATTTCACTTCTTATAACTAATCAAGTCACTGCCTTCGTCTACTGAATAGAGGTAAGAGCTCTAAAATATATTTAATTTTATATAAAAGCTTATTTTCTGAGATTTATACTATATCATAAAGTTTATATCTATAAACGTTGCTACTCGCTCAAGTCCCATGGGACTCCCTGAATGATAATGAGTGGGATTGGGAGTGGAAATTAATTGGATGGGTTCTCTTACTTTTGGGTGGGTTTGCAAAACGCCTCGCGCCCTTGTTGTTTTGTAACGCTTCTCAAGCCAGAGCCAGTAAGCCTTTTTCGTTTTAACACACGTGTATAAAGAGCTTTTCTCCGGAGAAGGGTTTTATAAAGGTAATTATGAAGACATCGTGGAAGAGACATATAAGAAAACGTCTAACGACGACAAAACAGAAGTCGAAATAGCAGAAGAAGAACCTGATCAATCGATCACTGTAATACCAAAGTCCACCTACAAAATCAACGAAATAGACGCCATCAACATGATCATGCCTCCTGAGTCCAATTATGGGGAAGAAAACTGTGATTCTGGAGAATTCATTGAAATGATCCAGAGTATCAGAGAGGAAATGAAAAAGCAGAAAAAAGAATTTGAAAATGAAAAGAAAAGGAATAAGGAGAACATGAAGAGGAGGATGAAGGAGTTTTTGAAGGCTTTGAGTGACGACAGCGATGATGACGGAAAAATATTCGAAGACAGTGATGGAAGCGGCTACGACTCGGAAGAGGACTCAGATATTAAAGATGATGGCCCTCCAAGAAAGAAAATGAAGCAATAATGGTGTACAAAATTTGTATATGATGTTAAATAAAACTATTTGTAAAAATCTATCTTTTATTTGTAAAACCTTCATTATTACAAGAAAATTCAGGGACAGAGGGTATCTCAAGGGGCGTAGCCCCAATGGCGCCGCAGGCCAAGCACCCCTTGCAAAGCCAGGGCCGGCGAAGCCGGGTGCTTGTTTTATTAAAAAAAAAAAAAAAAAATCAGACAATTCTTCCTTTTCTGTATTGTTCATTTCATTTCATGTATTTTTCCTCGTTTACTTCCAGTTCAATCATTAGGGGGTCTTTTTTACTTACTGGTGTCTTATATTCAATCTTTTCCACTATTTTAGGTTCAGATGTGATTATTAGGTCTAGTCTCGATGGTTCCTCATTTCTATACCTAGTGTTCTCTTGTATTAATTGTGTCATTGTATGGTCAATAATCATCCCGAGTAGAACATTTCCCCATGAGTCGTCTCCACCCTTTACGGTCATCTCTTCCCAGCAGACTTCTTTGCAATTAAAGTCGCCCATCATAACTATTCTTCCTCCATCTTCTATTATCTTATTTAATGTTATCCTTGTGTCTTCTAACATACTTTTATGTTCACTCTCTTCCCACGAGGCTGTTTTTGGAGGCACATAATTTATCACAATCTTTCTGCTTTTCTTATCTCTGTCATCCACTTCGATCATAATCATCTCTACTGTATTCTTTCCATATTGACACTCCTCGCATTTATATCTTAGTCAGGAACATAACTCCACCCCCTTGTTTTGTCTCTCTGTTTCTAATCCAATAATTATATGCATCATGTAGTTGGGTGGTAGTGGACCTTTTAATTTTTGTTTACAATTCCCATTATGTCTGGTTCTTTTTCTTTCAGATAATCATTCAGTTCATTCAATCCTGTTATTAATCCATCTATATTTGTGTAAGACACTCTTAATTTTCTGCTACTTCTATTGTATTTTCTATTTCCCTTTTGTTTTTCTCTGGTATGGTCCATCTCCTCACTTTCATATTCACTACTCTCCAATAGAATTTCTCTTTTTCTGTCTGTTCTGTTCTAATTTTTTTTTTTTCCCTTAGCTTCTTGCCTTTTCATTGTTTCCTCCTCTGTTTCCTCTCAATTCTTTTCTTTTTATCCATACCTTTTTATATTGTTCACCGTTTGCTAGTTTCCCTGTTTTTGCTAAGATATTCTCTGCTGTCGTTTGTGACCTGAATTTAATCTTAATTGGTCTGGTCTTATCTGTACTATATTTTCCGATCCTAAACATCTCTTCAATTTGTTTCATTATTTCAGGTTCATCTTCCTGAACTAATTCTAGTAAACTGCTTACTTTTTCTTTTTCCTCTTTGATTCTTGTGGTTCTATTAAGATTATACTTCTCTTCCATTCCTAATATAATTATACATTTCTTTTGATCTGCTAAGTCTCTTACTATATTCTTCTTCTGTCTCATCACTTAATAACTGAGTCTTCAGTTTGTTCTTTCATTTGCTGTTTTATTATGTCAGTAAATGCAACTTTACTGTTCTCTTGGATTTTTTTCCAACCCTGTGCTTCTTTTGCTATGGACTCTTTATTTTATTTGTTCTTTAATTCCTCATTCTCATCTTTTACTTCTTTTAATTGTCTTTTTAATTCTTCTATTTCTTTAGTTAGGTTTTGATTCACCTTCTCTAATTCTTCCAATTTGTCAACTCTGCGCAATCTCTGCCATTTTACCGAACCTACTCTCCCAATGTTCGGTCATTTTCTCTAGTTTTTCCTCTAGTCTTGCTAATTGGGGGAGGTTGATATCCCCCCCCTCATTAAATCCCTGGAAATTATTATCCTCACCTTCCATTGTGCAGCTCTTATCTATATTTCTAATTTTTACATTTTTGTTAATCCCTTTTCCAAAATCATCGGTCCTTCGCTTGTTTATAAGACACCTGGCCTCCTAGACCAAGTCCTCCCCTTCCTCATTTCCTTCCATTTCCCTCAGTAAGCCCTCACCTTCCCACTATACCACGAGCTTTCCCCTTCCCTGTAAATACAATAAGGTACTTCCTTGACGTTGAGATCCACGAAAATTTCACTTTTTCTTGGGAACTCCAATCTTTGCTGTGTGTGTGTGTATATGTATATATATATATATATATTATATGTATATGTATTTACCTAGTTGTATTTTGCGGGAAGGGGAGCTATGCTCGTGGTGTCCCGCCATTGTATCTCACAGTGTGTAGTTTGCTTTTAAACTCATGAATGGTTTTTGCGCATACTATTTCATTATCCAGTTTGTTCCAAGTGTCCAAAACTGTATGTGGAAAACTGTTTTTCTTCAGTTCTCTTCTATAGCTATGTTTTTTTATTTTCTTTCCATGTCCTCTTGTGTGTGTGTATTTACCTAGTTTTACCTAGTTGTATTTTACGGGAAGGGGAGCTATGCTCGTGGTGTCCCGTCTTCATATCTCATTTTATCTAAACTATTTTTAAATTCATGTGTTTTTGCACACACCACTTTCTCATCTAACTTGTTCCAACTGTCTATTACTCTGTGAGGAAAGCTGTTCTTTTTCAGATCTCTTCTATAGCCGTCTTTTTTTATTTTCTTTCCGTGTCCTCTTGTATTTCTATCATCCCATTTTATCAGATTCTCTCTATCAGTAATTTCTATGCCTTTCATGATTCTGTAAATAGCTATCAAATCTCCTCTCTTCTTTGCTCTAGTGTCTGTAGTTCAAGTTTTGCTAGTCTCTCTTCATATGGTAGTTCTGAGAGTGTTGGTGCCAATTTTGTAATTGCTCTGTATTCTTTCAAGTTTTGTTATACATTTTTTTGTACTTGGTGACCATATCGTTGCTGCATATTCCAATCTTGGTCTTATCAGGGTGATTAGAATTTTCTTCATTTCTTCATCCAGGTATGTAAATGGCACTTTGATTGTTCTTATTAAATTATAAGTTTCTTCAAAAATCTTATTTATATGTTTCTCAGGTGACATATTATTCATAACAATGACTCCCAGGTCCTTCTCATTTTCTACTTTTGTTATTCCTTTTTCTCCCAATTTATATGATCCTGTTATTCTGTTTTTGCTTTTTCCATGTGTATTTAACAGGACGAGAGCTATGCTCGTAGTGACCCGCTTTTGTATCTCTCCGCATTCATTTTTTTCTTAAAATCTTGTATAGTTTTGGCACTCACTGTTTCCACGTTTAGTTTGTTCCAGACATCAATCATTCTCTGTGGGAAGCTATTCTTTTTCAAATCTCTTCTGTAACTGTCCTTCTTTAGCTTCTTCTCGTGTCCTCTTGTTTCTCTTCTGTCCCATTATAATAAGTCATCTCTATCAAGATCTTCAATCCCTTTCAGAATTCTGTAGTCAGCAAATCGCCTCTTTCTCTTCTCTGTGCCAGTGTTGATAGATGTAATTTATCGAATCTCTATATGTCAAATTTGAGAGTGTAGGTGCCATCTATACGTTCTTTCAATATCCAGTTCACTATTTCATTGGGCCTATATGACTTTTTGACGTCAAGGTTCTTTATTTGGTCCCTTATTTCTTTCTGTGTCACCATTATTTCTTCCATTTTGGGGGATCCTTCTCGCTGTCCTTCATCCCACATTTGTGAGCTTTCAATTGTAAATACAGACTTATTCTGGTCATTACTTCAGCCATTTCTACATCTATATATTCTTTGTTTCCTTCATGCAATTTCACTATTTCATGTTTGTCTTTTAGTTTGTTTACATATCCTAAAAGAGAAACATGAAATAATGTGTGTGTGTGTATTTACCTAGTTGTATATAAACGGGAAGGGAGCTATGCTCATGGTGACCCGTCTTTGCATCTTTCAGCATCAAGTTTTTTTTTTTAAATCTTGAATAGTGTTCCCCGTCTGGGGTATTGGCGGCTTGTTACTGTGGCAAAGTAGCATGCAGTCGATACTTTAGGGTCTATAGAGGAAAACTCTGTTCATAGAGAAATGATGACACTTTTATACTACGACTGTCCCTCCGTTATGCTGTCCCCCAACCCTTGTTGCTATACTGTACCATTTCTCTGAGTATTTTCTTTTTCTGTGGTGGGGGAAAAGAATACTGCCACCAAGTATTCCCACTTGGATCGTAAGAGGCGAGAATAAAGGGACGGGGATTGGGACTAGGCATCCTTCTCCTTGTAGCCCCACAGGGGAAATTACTAAAAGCAAAGGCAGAGGCATAAGAGGGGCTGGAAGGCCTCGGACCAGCACCCTAAAGTTTGGGTCTTTTAATGTGCGTGGATGTGGTACAGATGAGAGTAAAAGGGAAGAGATAGGTAGTATGTTTGTGAGAAGAAAGATGGATGTGTTGGCTTTGAGTGAAACTAAGCTGGAAGGGAAGGGCGATTGTAAGTTTGGGAGTGTAAGTGGGAGGTTATCAGGAGTGAAGAGAGGGCGAGGGAGGGAAGGGGTGGCTATTCTAGTAAGTGAGGAGATAGGTAAACATGTGGAGTGGAAGGAGGTTTCCTCAAGGATAATGTGGATGAAGGTGAAACTGGGAAAGGAGATGTGGGTCTTTGTAAGTGCATATGGGCCTAGCAGTGAGAAGAATGTAGAAGAAAGGGAGGCCTTTTGGATAGATCTAAATGAGTGCATAGAGGGTTTAGGGAGAAGTGTAAATGTAATAATACTGGGAGACCTTAATGCTAGGGTAGGAAAGGAGCCAATTGATGGAGTGGTTGGGAAATGTGGAGTTCCAGGAAAGAATCGTAGTGGAGAGTTAATGGTGGAAATGTGTCCAGAAAGAGAGTTGATGATAGCAAATACAGTGTTTCGGAAGAAAGTCAAGCATAAGTACACATGGGAGAGGGTGGTGGAGGGAAAGGTGGTAGATAGAGCTTTTATGGACTATGTAGTGGTAAATAGGATTATGATAGGAAGAGTTAGGGATGTACATGTGCTAAGGGGGTGGGGGAATATCAGATCATTTTCTGGTGGAAGGTAAGTTGAGAGTGGAGGACAGATGGAGGAAGAGGAAAGGGACAAAAGGTAGGGAGGTGCTTAGAGTGAACTCTTTAAATGAAGAGGAAAAGGAGAAGGAGTACAAGAGGAAGCTGAAGGAGGAGTGGGAGGGAGTGAAGGATAGAGTAGAGGTAGGTGTGGAGGAGGAATGGGGATGGTTCAAGGAGGGAGTCACAAAGTGTGCAAAGATGGTGTGTGGAACAAGAAGGTCAGGAGGAAATAGAAGGAAGGGTAGTGAATGGTGGGATGGGGAAATGAAGAAGGTTGTAGAAGAGAAGAAGCGAGCTTACACAGATTGGTTACAAAATAGGACGAGGGAGTCATATGAGACGTACAGGGAAGAGAAAAGAGAAGTAAAGAAAAAGGTAAAGGAGGCAAAGAGGAGAGCAGATGTAAAATGGGGTAAGAGTATGACAGAAAATTTTGAAAGTAATGAAAAGATGTTTTGGAAAGAAATTAAGAGAGGAAGAGGAGGCGAATCAAGTAGAGAAGAAAAAGTAAAAGGTGCAGATGGAGAGATGATAATGGAAGAGAAGCAGTAAGGGGAAGATGGGCAGAATATTTTAGGGAGTTGCTTAATGTGAAGGAGGATAGGGAGGGAAAGATAGCTGCAGTGGGAAATGCTAAGAAAATGAGAGTGATGAGTGAGGAAAATGGAGGAGAAATAAGGAAGGATGAAGTTAAGGCAGCAGTTAAGATGATGAAAGCAGGTAAGGCACCTGGTATGGATGGATGCCATGCAGAATGTCTTAAAAAAGGAGGTATAGTGATGGTGGACTGGTTGGTGAGGTTATTAAATGTTTGCTGGAGAGAAAGTAGAGTGCCAGAGGACTGGAGGAGTGCGTGTATAGTTCCACTTTACAAGGGAAAGGGGGACAAGTGTGAATGTAGTAGTTTCAGAGGGATTAGCTTGTTAAGTGTAGTTGGGAAGGCTTATGGGAGGATCTTGATTGAGAGGATTAGGAGAGGAAGAGAGGGAGTAATTGGTGAGGAACAGTGTGGGTTTAGGACAGGTAGAGGTTGTGTAGATCAGATTTTTGTGGTAAGACAGATATGTGAGAAAGCTATAGGAAAGGGGAAGGATGTTTTCTGGGCTTTTATGGATCTGGAAAAGGCTTATGACAGGGTAGACAGAAAGGCACTGTGGGAGGTTATGCGGATATATGGGATAGGAGGAAAGCTTCTGGGAGCTGTAAAGAGTTTTTATGAGAGTAGTAGAGCTTGTGTCAGGATTAGAAATGGAGAGAGTGAGTGGTTTGAGGTAAAGGTGGGACTTCGTCAAGGATGCGTTATGTCACCCTGGCTGTTCAACTTATGGATGGGGGGTGCGAGAGGTGAATGCAAAGGGTAGTGGGTCAGGGATTGGAGATGGTTAAGGAAAATGGAGAAAAGTGGGAGGTGAGCCAGCTGTTGTTTGCGGACGACACTGCGCTTGTGGCAGGATCGGAGGAGGGATTGAGGAAGCTGGTGACAGAGTTTGGGAGAGTGTGTGATAAAATAAAGCTGAAGATGAATGTGGGTAAAAGTAAGGTGATGAGATGTACAAGGGGTGAAAGTGACAGTAATCTGGAAGTGAGCATTAAGGGAGAGCAACTGGAGGAAGTGGATAGTTTTAGATACTTGGGTGCAAATGTGGCAGGAAAAGGTGGAGGTAGAATGTAGATTGAGAGAAACGAGTAAATGCCTTGGTGGTTTAAAAAGTGTAATGAGGAATAGCAATTTGGGAATGGATGCTAAGAGGAGACTGTATGAAGGAGTGATTGTGCCAACAGCACTGTATGGAGCAGAAACATGGAACATAAGAGAGGAAGAGAGAAGGAAGTTGAATGTGTTTGAGATGAAGTGTCTGAGAAGTATGATGGGGGTTACTGGACTTGATAGAGTGAGAAATGAGGAGGTGAGGATGAGAACAGGGGTGGAAAGGGAGCTGGGAGATAGGGTTGATGAAAGAGTATTAGGATGGTTTGGACACATGGAAAGAATGAGTGAAGAAAGACTAGTAAAAGAGGTATGGAAGGCAGATGTGGAGGGAGTGAACATGAGGGGACGTCCTAGGATGAGATGGATGGATGGGGTGAAGGGGGCTTTGGGGAAGAGGGGAATGTCTGTTGAGGAAGGACGGGAGAGGACAGAAGGCAGGGGTGAATGGAGAATGATTGTATATGGATGATGATGTGATGCATGAGGTGGAATGGACGGGGGAATGGGGGGTGAGGTAGTGTGTGTGAGCAAAAATTTTGATGCAGCCCGAAAGGATTTCTCCCCAACCTCTCCTTTATGTGGGGGGACGGAGAGGGGGGGTCGCCGATTTAATGAAGCGGCCTTGCTGTGGATGTGCTGTGTCCTGCGACACTGCTTGTGACCCAGGGCAGTGGACAGGGTGCAGGGATGACCCGTCATCTAGGAGGTGCTAAGATGGGGGGGAGAGTGGAGGGGTGTGGAGTGTTTTCGGGGATGGAATGGGTGGAAATGATTTTATGCCTTGTCCTTTTTGGCTACCTCCCTGGTAAGGGGGAAAAAGCCTTGGTATATGTATGTATGAATAGTGTTTGCACACACTGTTTCTTTGTCTAATATGTTCCAGGTATCTATCACTCTTTGGGAAGCTTTTTTTTTCAGATCTCTTCTGTAATTATCCTTTATGAGTTTCTATTCATGTCCTCTTGTTTTTCCATTGTCCCATTTCAATAAATCATTCTTATCCAAGATTTCCATTCCTTTCATAATTCTAAAAATAGGTCTCTTTCCCTTCTTTGCTCCAGAGCTGGTAATTCTAATTTGGACAGTCTCTGCTCATTTGTCAGTTTAGAAAGGGTTGGTGCCAGTTTTGTTGTTGCTCTTTGTAATTTTTAATTCTCTTTGGTACTGGGTGTCCATAGTGTTGCTGCATATTCAAGTTTTGGTCTTATTAGTGTAGTTAATTTTTTTTTTTTTTTTATCATTTCCTCATCCAAATAGACAAATGCCACTTTTATTGACCTTAGTAAATTGTAGGTTTCTCCGACTATTTTATTAATGTGTTTGTCTGGTGTCATGTCTTTGGTGATCATCACTCCAAGGTCTTTTTCAGAGTTTACTTTTTTCACTTCTTCACCAATTTTATAATCTCTCGATATGTTTTTACTTTTTTCAGATTCCATTATACTACATTTCTTGATATTGAATTTCATTTCCCACTTTTGAGTCCATTTCCAGATCTTGTCCAAGTGTTGTAATGAGTTGCAATCCTCCTCCGTTCTTTAGTATTTTTGTGTCGTCTGCAAAGAAATTCATATAACACTCTACTCCTTCATCCATGTCATTTATGTATATGGCAAACATAATTGGGGCCAGTACTGATCCCTGCAGGACACCACTTATCATTTCTTCCCAATTTGAGAATTCATCCATTCCATTAATTTTCCTCTGATGCCACCTATTGACTCTATTTTCCTTATTAGTTTCTTGTGTGGTAACTTATAATTGCCTAAGGTCCAGAAAGGCACAGTCTGCCCAACCATCTCTTGTATTATATCTATTAATCTTGAGTAGAAGCAGATCATTTTTGTTGTACATGATCTTCCTTGTCTGAATCCAAATTGATTTGGATTCAGTAGATTTTTCTTCCCCAATGTTTAACCCATCTAATTTTTGATGACCTTTTCACAAAATTTTGCTACTGTGCTTGTCAGAGAGACTGGTCTGTAATTTGATGGATCTTCCTTGTTTCCTCCCTTATAAATTGGTACAATATTTGCATTTTTCCAGTCCTGTGGCACCTTTCCTTCTTGAAGTGAGAATTTAATTATATTGTATATTTTATCAGTTAATTCCTCCATGCATTCTTTCAGTATCCAATTTGCAATTCTGTCTGGACCATGTGATTTTCTGACACCAAGGGTTTTGATTTGGTCGCCGATTTCCTTTTGTATTACAATTATTTCTTTCATTGAGGGGGATATTTATTTCCTCAGAGATAGGCGAGTTTTCTATTGTGAATACTGATTTGAAGTGGTTGTTCATAATTTCAGCCATTTCCAGTTCTTCTGTATATTCGTATTTACCCTGGCACAGCTTTTCTATTTCTTGTTTATTCTTCAGTTTGCCATTTACATACCTGTAAAATAGTTTGGGTTCTTCCTTGCATTTTTCTGTTATTTAATTTTCGTAGTTTCTCTTTTCATTTCTGCATATTTTTACATAATCATTTCTTAGTTTGATGTACATTAGCCATTTGTTTGTTTTCTTGTCTTTTTTTCCATTTTTCCAAGCTCTGTCTCTTTTACCCTTAGCCTCACTGCATTTTTTTTGTACCAACTTTTTATGTATGTTCTTTCCTTTTTTGCTGTACGTATTTATTCACTCCCTCATTATAAATTTCTTTTAGTATATTCCATTTCTCTTCCATCCCTGTTTCTTCATTTAGGAATTTTTCCCAGTTTGCGTTGTGAAAGAATTTTTTGAGTTTCTCAAAAAAAAATTGTTGTACATTAGTCTTCCTATTCTATGTTTTTCATTTCTACTTTGAAGCATTTACTCTTTCAACTCAAATTTTATTAGTACATGGTCACTCTTTCTTATCGGAGTTTTGTAATAAATTTTTCGACAATATCAGGCTCTGTCATAAGTATTGAATCCAGCCTTGCAGGTTCTTCACTACCTCTGTATCTGATATTTTCGCTTATCCACTGAGTCATTGTGTATTCGATGGTCATGTCAAGCAGGACGTTGCCCCAGAGTTCCTCGCCACCCTTCACTGTCATTTCCTCCCAACATATTTCTTTTGAATTAAAGTCCCCCATAATTACTATATTTTCTCTGTCCTTCAGTATATTAGTTAATTTGTATTTTGTATCTTCAAATGTTTTGGAATAATCACTTTCTATCCAGGACTGTGTTTTGTGGGGCACATACACCACTACAAATTTTCTACTCTTCTTATATTTGCTTTCAACTTGTATCGTAATTAATTCTACATTGTTTTCTCCTTCAGTTATTTTTGTTACCTTTAAATCTGTATTAGTCAAAATTAACACTCCGCAACCCTGTTTATCCTTGCTATTCTTCATCCAACAATTATATAAACCTTGTCCCACAGTGTTGGGTGGTAGAGTACACATTAATTTAGTTTCCACTATTCCCATTTTTGTCTGGTTTTTCTAAGGTCTGATAATCATTTAATTCATTCATTCCTGAAATTATTGCATCTATATTAATATAAGATATTTTTAATTTCCTTTCTCATCTTTTTCTGCCTGTTTTGTTTCCTTTTTCCTTATATACCATTTTCTCAGCCTCAGGTCCACCACTTTCAAAAAAAAAAAAAAAAATCTTTTCACTTTGTTCTTTTTTATCATTTTTTTTTTTTTTCATTTGCTTCCTTTGTAATTTATTTTTCTTTTTCCTCGTTTCTTTTTTTATCCATATATTTTTGTATTCACTATTTCCTAATTTCGTTGTTCTGGATAGTACTTCCTCTACAAATGTTTGTGATCTAACCTTTACTTTCAGTGGCTTGTATAGTTTTTCTTTAGAGTATCTACCCATTCTGTAAGTCTCCTCAATTTCCCTATCTAAACACTGTTGTGCTTGTTATTCTTTCAGAATTTTTTTAGCAATCTTTCTCCTCCTTTTCCCTCTGATATCTAGGAACATCTTGCTTCTCTTTAATGCCATAGATTACAATGCATCTTTTTTTATTGACTGTGTCCCTAACTAAGATGCCTTTCTCTTTAATCACTTGGATCACCGTTTCCTTGTCATTCTCCTTGACCTGTTGCTCCACTGTTTCTTTAAAGGATACTTTTTGACATTCCTGTTCTACTTTCCACTGTTTATTTCCTGTAAGTCATTTTCTTCAATTTTTTCTTCCACCTTTTCAGTCGCTGCCTGCATTTGATCTTTTATCTCCTTTTGTAATGCCTCGTTTATATCTTCACTTTTCAACCTTTCATTTTCTCCCTTTAATTTACTTAATTCTTTTTTTAAGTCGTCTATCTCCCTATTATTCTCCTCATTGATTTTCCTTGGAGCTGCTTCTATGTACATTATCTTATACTCACTTTTGAGCTCTTAATTCATCCATGTCATTAATATCTATATTTCTCATTATATTTCTATACCTGGGCTCTCCATCTATTTCTATCCCTCTATGCATAAAATTTCCTTCCCCTTCAAACCCCCAAAAAATACCTCTTTCAAACCTTTGGTACTCCCTTGGTGTTTGAGAAAGACATGTCTTTCGAATAACACCAAGTGGAGTCTCTATTCTGTTTTCTTCCAAGCATCTTTTAGCTGGTTCTTTGTCTTTTGGAGTTTCTTTGATTCTTTCCATTTTTTTTTTTATAAAAAAGAACAAAGAAAAAATAGATAAAATGGAGATACAAAGACTGTTACATTTTGGTCACACTGAATACACTTCTCCCTTTGCCATAACTTTGTAAACAACTAGGCTTGCTTTCAAATTTGTTCATTCATGAATCGCTAAATAGCAGGTTCAGAGCGTTCGTTCCGGCACGTCTTGCTTCGACCGTGGTATGTGTGTATTTACCTAGTTGTATTCTATGGGAAGGGGAGCTATGCTCGTGTCCCGTCTTCATATCTCATTTTATCTAAACTATTTTTAAATTCATGTATTGTTTTTGCACACACCACTTTCTCATCTAACTTGTTCCAACTGTCTATTACTCTGTGAGGAAAGCTGTTCTTTTTCAGATCTCTTCTATAGCTGTCTTTCTTGATTTTCTTTCCATGCCCTCATGTATTTCTGTCATCCCATTTTATCAGATTCTCTCTATCAGTAATTTCTATGCCTTTCATGATTCTGTAAATAGCTATCGAATCTCCTCCCTTCTTTGCTCTAGTGTCTGTAGCTCAAGTTGTGCTAGTCTCTCTTCATATGATAGTTTTGAGAGTGTTGGTGCCAATTTTGTAATTGCTCTTTGTATTCTTTCAAGTTTTGTTATACATTTTTTTGTACTTGGTGACCACATCGTTGCAGCATATTCCAATCTTGGTCTTATCAGAGTGGTTAGAATTTTCTTCACCATTTCTTCATCCAGGTATGTAAATGGCACTTTGATTGTTCTTATTAGATTATAAGTTTCTCAAAAAATCTTGTTTATATGTTTCTCAGGTGACATATTATTCATAACAATGACTCCCAGGTCCTTCTCATTTTCTACTTTTTTTATTCCTTCTCCCAATTTATATGATCCTGTTATTCTGTTTTTGCTTTTTCCAAAATCCATTATACTACACTTTTTAGTATTGAACTCCATCTCCCACTTCCTACTCCATTCCCATACTTTATTTAGATCACTCTGTAGTGACTCGCAATCTTCTTCCGTGTTCACTTTTTTTAATAGTTTTGCAACATCTGCATAGAACCTCATATAACTTTCAATTTCTTCATCCATATCATTAATATATATAGCAAACATTATTGGGGCCAGAACTGTTCCTTGTGGAACACCGCTTATTACGTCATCCCATTTTGAGTGTTTGTATCTTATCACTGCTCTCATTTTTCTTTCTTGCAAAAAGTCCTCCATCCATTTAAGCAGTTTGCCCTGTATTCCTCCTTCAGTTTCTAATTTCTTAAGCAACTTCTTATGTGGTACCTTGTCAAAAGCTTTTTTTAGGTCTAGAAATGCACAATCAGCCCATCCATCTCTTTCTTGTATTATATCTATTAGCCTTGAATAGAAACATGTTAAATTAGTGATGCATGATCGTCCTTTTCTGAATCCAAATTGCCTTGGATTTAGCACGCTGTTTTTTTTTTTTTTTTTTTTCCTAAATATTTTACCCATTTACTTTTGATAATTCTTTCACAAATTTTTGCTATTGTACTTGTTAGAGAGACTGGTCTATAGTTGGTAGGGTCTTCTTTATTTCCTCCTTTATATACATACATACATATACCAAGGCTTTTTCCCCCTTCCAAGGGAGGTAGCCAAAAAGGGAAAGGCATAAAAACACTCCCACCCATTTCATCCCTAAATACACTCCACACCCCTCCCACCCCTCCTCTCATCTGAGCACCTCCTGGATGACGGGTCATCCCTGCACCCTGCCCACCGCCCTGGGTCAGAAGCAGTGTCGCAAGACACAGTACATCCACAGCAAGGCCGCTTCATTTAATCGGCGACCCCCCCTCTCCGTCCCCCTTTGCATATAAGGAGAGGACGGGGAGAAATCCCTTCGGGCTGCGTCAAAATTCACTCACACATACTACCCCACCCCCACCCCCCTGCCCATTCCTCCTCATGCAGTCACAACATCATCCATATACAACCATTCTCCACTCACCTCTGTCTTCCGTCCTCTCCCTTCCTCAACAGACATTCCCCTCTTCCCCAAAGCCCCCTTCACCCCATCCATCCACCTCATCCTAGGACGTCCCCTCATGTTCACTCCCTCCACATCTGCCTTCCATACCTCTTTTACTAGTCTTTCTTCACTCATTCTTTCCATGTGTCCAAACCATCCTAATATTCTTTCATCAACCCTATCTCCCAAATCCTTTTTCACCCCTGTTCTCCTCCTCACCTCCTCATTTCTCACTCTATCTAGCCTAGTAACCCCCACCATACTTCTCAGACACCTCATCTCAAACACATTCAAACTCCTCTCTTCTTCTCTTATGTTCCACGTTTCTGCCCCATACAGTGCTGTTGGCACAATCACTCCTTCATACAGTCTCCTCTTCGCATCCATTCCCAAATGTCTATTTCTCATTACACTCTTTAAACCACCAAGGCATTTACTCGCTTCTCTCAATCTACATTCTACCTCCACCTTCACTCCACCTTTTCCTGCTACACTTGCACCCAAGTATCTAAAACTATCCACTTCCTCCAGTCGCTCTCCCTTAATGTTCACTTCCAGTCTACTGCCACTTTCACCCCTTGTACATCTCATCACCTTACTTTTACCCACATTTATCTTTAGCTTTCTTCTATCACATACTCTCCCAAACTCTGCCACCAGCTTCCTCAATCCCTCCTCTGACCCTGCCACAAGCGCAGTGTCATCTGCAAACAACAGCTGGCTCACCTCCCACTTTTCTCCATTTTCTTTAACCATCTCCAATCCCTGACTCACTACCCTAGCATTCACCTCTCGCACCACCCCATCCATGTATAAGTTGAACAGCCAGGGCGACATAACGCATCCTTGACGAAGTCCCACCTTTACTTCAAACCACTCACTCTCTCCATTTCCAATCCTAACACATGCTCTACTACTCACATAAAAACTCTTAACAGCTCCCAAAAGCTTTCCTCCTATCCCATAAATCTGCATAACCTCCCACAGTGCCTTTCTGTCTACCCTATCATAAGCCTTTTCCAGATCCATAAAAGCCCAAAAAACATCCTTCCCCTTTCCTATAGCTTTCTCACATATCTGTCTTACCACAAAGATCTGATCTACACAACCTCTACCCGTCCTAAATCCACACTGTTCCTCACCAATTACTCCTTCTGTTCCTCTCCTAATCCTCTCAATTTAGATTCTCCCATAAGCCTTCCCTACTACACTCAACAGGCTAATCCCTCTGAAATTACTACATTCACACTTGTCCCCTTTTCCCTTGTAAAGAGGAACTATACAGGCACTACTCCAGTCCTCCGGTACTCTACCCTCTCTCCAGCAAACATTAAATAATCTCACCAACCAGTCCACCATCACTGAACCTCCCTTTTTCAGACATTCTGCATGACATCCATCCAGACCAGGTGCCTTACCTGCTTTCATCATCTTTACAACTGCCTTCACCTCATCCTTCCTTATTTCTCCTCCATTCTCCTCACTCATCACTCTCATTTTCTTCGTATTTCCCACTGCAGCTATCTTTCCCTCCCTATCCTCCTTCACATTCAGCAACTCCCTAAAATATTCTGCCCATCTTCCCCTCACTGCCAATTCTTCCATTATCAACTCTCCATCTGTACCTTTTACCTTTTCTTCCCTACTTGATTCGCCTCCTCTTCCTCTCTTAATTTCTTTCCAAAACATCTTTTTATTACTTTCAAAATTTTCTGTCATACTCCTACCCCATTTCACATCTGCTCTCCTCTTTGCCTCCTTTACCTTTTTCTTTACTTCTCTTTTCTTTTCTTTGTACGTCTCATATGACTCCCCTGTCCTCTTTTGTAACCAATCTGTGAATGCTCGCTTCTTCTCTTCTACAACCTTCTTTGTTTCCTCATCCCACCATTCACTACCCTTTCTTCTATTTCCCCCTGTCCTTCTTGTTCCACACACCATCCTTGCACACTTTAAGACTCCCTCCTTGAACCATCCCCATTCCTCCTCCACACCCATCTCTGCTCTATCCTTAACTCCCTCCCACTCCTCCTTCAGCTTCTTTTCGTACTCCTTCTCCTTTTCCTTTTCATTCAAGGAGTTCACTCTAAGAACCTCCCTACCTTTTGTCCCTTTCCTCCTTCTCCATCTATCCTCCACTCTCAACTTACCTTCCACCAAAAAATGATCTGATATTCCCCCACCCTCTCCCCTTAGCACATGTACATCCTTAACTCTTCCTATCATAATCCTATTTACCACTACATAATCCATTAGCGCTCTATCTACCACCCTTCCCTCCACCACCCTCTCCCATGTGTACTTATGCTTGACTTTCTTCCGAAACACTGTATTTGCTATCATCAACTCTCTTTCTAGACACATTTCCACCATCAACTCTCCACTACGATTCTTTCCTGGAACTCCACACTTCCCAACCACTCCATCGATTGGACCATTTCCCACTCTAGCATTAAGGTCTCCCAGTACTATTACATTGACATTTCTTCCTAAACCCTCTATGCACTCATTTAAATCTATCCAAAAGGCCTCCCTTTCTTCCATGCTCTTCTCACTGCCCGGCCCATATGCACTTACAAAGACCCACATCTCCTTTCCCAGTTTCACCTTCATCCACATTATCCTTGAGGAAACCTCCTTCCACTCCACTACCCCTTTACCTATCTCCTCACTTACTAGAATAGCCACCCCTTCCCTCCCTCGCCCTCTCTTCACTCCTGATAACCTCCCACATACACTCCCAAACATACACTCACCCTTCCCTTTCAACTTAGTTTCACTCAAAGCCAACACATCCATCTTTCTTCTCACAAACATACTACCTATCTCTTCCCTTTTACTCTCATCTGTACCACATCCACGCACATTAAAAGACCCAAACCTTAGGGTGCTGGCCCGAGGCCCGCCAGCACCCCTTATGCCTTTTCTTTTCATTTTAGGTAATTGCCCCTTGGGGCTACAGGGAGAAGGATGCCTAGTCCCTCTCCCCGTCCCTTTCTTCTCGCCTCTTACGATCCAAGTGGGAAAACTTGGTGGCAGTATTCTTTTCCCCCACCTTTATATATAGGTACTATATTTGCTCTTCTCCAATCTTCTGGAACTTTTCCTTCTTTCAAGGAACTATTTATTATGCTATGTATTTTGTCTGCCAGTTCATTTGTGCATTCTTTCAAAATCCAGTTTGCTATTTCATCTGGTCCATGCAATTTTCTAACATCAAGATTACTCAAGTGTTTCATTATTTCATTCTTTGTTACTTCTATTTCTTTCATAGGGGGGACTTTCTCCTTCCATTCGATCTCTTCCAGTTGTATGTTCTCCCTTGTAAACACTGATTTAAAATGCCTGTTCATAATTTCTGCAATTTCTATTTCCTCTGTGTATTCAACTCCTTGTCTTAATTTCTCCAAATCTTGTTTGTTTTTCAGTTGTTTTTTTTACAAATCTGTAGAATAGTTTTGGTTGATCTTTACATTTTTCTACATCTTTTTCATATTTTCTCTTTTCTTCATTGCACGCTTGTACATATTCATTTCTATAACAAGTATATACCCAGTAAACATGCCCGAAATGGCCCGCTTTATGCCCATTTCTGGTTTCCCTCTTAGCCAAAAGTGGGCCTATTCAGGCTTGCTATTATGCCGTAACGGTACCATTTTGGAACCTTAATGGCATCGGCAGTGTTTGCACACAGGCTTTTAAACGGGCCGGTTATGGCTGCCGTCATTGGTCAACAAAGGGACCAGTTCTGGCCCCTTTCAGGTTTTCCTTAATGGAGCCGGTTCAAGTCCAATAACGGGCCGGTTACGGCAGCCGTAACTGGGCCACAACGCGCCGGTTCTGGGCCTTTTTGGGATTCCCTTAACGCAGCCATTTATATACAGATATGGCCCAGTTATGGCAAATGTTATCCCCCTCGGCAATGGCTCATTCACGGTTAACCACAAATATCACCGGTGCTGAGAAATCATATTTTCTAAATTTGCTAAAATTGTTTGAATAACTATTATATATACACGATGCCAAAATTGAATGTACAAACTATAATTATCAGCGACTAACACACACACAAATGATTAGTCAATGTTTATACAGTCTTTGTCTAAAACTCAGTCCGTTATAAACAGACATAGTAAACATGGCGTTTGTCTCTGATATTAATAAGCTTACATTTTGATATTTCGCATATCGCATATATCCTAGACATACACAAATTTGGAAACAAATTCTCAGCACCCGTTAAATTGGTCATATATTTCGGCAGAATTTCATTTTACATGTGATCATTTTAATTTAGTGTTTGGAATTAGGCAAATGCATTAGAACCACTTGTCATTTTCACAAATGTCTAATATATAGTAATAGCTGTCAATCACGAGTCCAACACGTGATCCAAAGACCAGGTGAATACACAATAACAAGAAATATTAATATAACAAATATTATTTTATTTGCAATTGTACAGAAGAACTATGTATGTTGTACGTTATCTGACTTCTAGGTGTCGAGTGGGTCTGACTTAATGGCATTATACTTATTTTAAACTAAGACCAATTAAGACTTCTATTATCAAACAGATGTAGCAGAGTCCTGCTCTCTCCTTTTTCTGCCTCCACATCTGTCTGAGGCATTTCTCAGATAAATCATGATTTCCCGCTCTACATGGGCTTGCACAGCACCTTCAATGCAAGTTAAACGGAGGATAGCATCTGAAAAATGGAAAGAATTAACTATGTTAATAGATATTTAAAAATCAGTTGAACAAATAGAATTGATAAGACATTCAGAACCTCTAAGTTAGTATTTTTCCTTAAAACGAGTGAAGAAAGCTGAAAAAGAAATAGACTTCGATCTACATAAAAGTTCAAAACGTTTACGGGGAATTATAAGTTTTTTGTACTAAGATTAGGTTTCAGTAAGTACTGCTTGCTAACAAGCTTGCAAGAAATGCATAGTATTAGAAATAGATCCAATTCGACATTTATTTATTTAAATGCCTACTAAAGTAAGACACAAGGGATATAACAAAAAAAACAATCATGCAGAAACATGTGAAATAGACAGTGTAAACACCTATAGCTAATAACTTCAATAAGTTACGTTAGTGATCATTGTGCCCAAAACCATATTTCAGCACCCTAACAAGTAAACCAAAATAGGGTCGATATATAGAATCTTGACATTATTAAAAACAACCCCCCAATGGCCCCCATATACCCGGGTTATTCGTTTAATATAACAAGGGGCATCTGATGCACTTTCAACAATCTCAAACTGTAAATAAGAATAAAAAATTATTAACGAAAATGATGCTATTCATTCCCCATACATATCACCAGTATTTCGATATCAATATTCATTAAAAAATAGTTCTCTTAGACGAAAGATAAAACATACCAATCCAGACTGTAGACAGCGTTGTGGATTTAAAACCCCGTTTTGCCTCCACATCATCCTTGCTCTTCCAGCCCTTCGTTCCAATCCAGTTGAATTTGACCTGGAGCAGGTGGCTTAGTAGCAAAGAGCCCATCCTCCTGACGCAGTCCCGTAGGTCAAAACCTCCAATCAAGCAGAGCTTGTTCTCCTGAAGTAGAAGAGGTATTACACAGAAATGAACTATGAATGACAAACTTAAGCAGAGACAATTATTAGAAAGAGAAGCCAGGTTAGGGAGCAGGAGGGAGCCTAAAAAAAGTATTTAAAAGTCGAATAGCAATAATAAATTAAAAACAAAGAGACACCTACTAGAAAATAACTGCAGCAACAAAATGTGCCCTCTAAAATGACACAATCGTAGTTGGGTCAGAATTACCAGTAACAATCCTTAAAATGCTATTGTATGTACTCGTGTAAAACATGACAATAAATAAGATACGTTCTACAGACACTAGACAATATAAGAAATGTTGGTAAATACAATATTTGGACAGAGTCATCATAATTTTCTAACAGAAGTAATTGGCAAACGATTAAATGCATCTGAGTGGTACTCCTTTTTTGTCGCATATTAATCTAGATAATTTCAGAAAAGCTAGCGTACATTGAAAAAAACGTTCTTACCAATATCTTTTGGTGTTTTTTATCTTCATTCAACCAGCCCTTGAATACGTCAAACTCCTCTAAGGAGGTGAGTGGCAACTGCATTGGAAGCTCAGCGTCATCAACCTTTCCGCTCGTTTTATTGAGCTTCTGCAGCTCTGCCCTGCAGGCTCTCACCTCAGCATGTAGCTCCTCCAGATCATGTTTCAATTCCATTAAAATGGTAAGAAACTCTACATCTCGCGCTGCAAAAAGGGTAAAATACGCAAAATGAATACCATAAACTTTTTATTTTTAAAATTATCTTGCATCTTACACAAAAAAAATATTAACATTGTACTAAGAAAGGGACGGGGATAGGGACTAGGCATCCTTCTCCCTGTAGCCCCACGGGGCATATCTCCTAAAAATAAAAGTGAAGGCATAAGGGGTGCTGGAGGGCCTCGGACCAGCACCCTAGGGTTTGGGTCTTTTAATGTGCGTGGATGTGGTACAGATGAGAGTAAAAGGGAAGAGATAGGTAGTATGTTTGTGAGAAGAAAGATGGATGTGTTGGCTTTGAGTGAAACTAAGTTGAAAGGGAAGGGTGAGTGTAAGTTTGGGAGTGTAAGTGGGAGGTTATCAGGAGTGAAGAGAGGGTGAGGGAGGGAAGGGGTGGCTATACTAGTAAGTGAGGAGATGGGTAAACAGGTAGTGGAGTGGAAGGAGGTTTCCTCAAGGATAATGTGGATGAAGGTGAAACTGGGAAAGGAGATGTGGGTCTTTGTAAGTGCATATGGGCCTGGCAGTGAGAAGAGCATGGAAGAAAGGGAGGCCTTTTGGATAGATTTAAATGAGTGCATAGAGGGTTTAGGAAGAAATGTCAATGTAATAGTACTGGGAGACCTTAATGCTAGGGTGGGAAATGGTCCAATCGATGGAGTGGTTGGGAAATGTGGAGTTCCAGGAAAGAATCGTAGTGGAGAGTTGATGGTGGAAATGTGTCTAGAAAGAGAGTTGATGATAGCAAATACAGTGTTTCGGAAGAAAGTCAAGCATAAGTACACATGGGAGAGGGTGGTGGAGGGAAGGGTGGTAGATAGAGCACCAATGGATTATGTAGTGGTAAATAGGATTATGATAGGAAGAGTTAAGGATGTACATGTGCTAAGGGGAGAGGGTGGGGGAATATCAGATCATTTTTTGGTGGAAGGTAAGTTGAGAGTGGAGGATAGATGGAGAAAGAGGAAAGGGACAAAGGTAGGGAGGTTCTTAGAGTGAACTCCTTGAATGAAAAGGAAAAGGAGAAGGAGTACGAAAAGAAGCTGAAGGAGGAGTGGGAGGGGGTAAAGGATGGAGTAGAGATGGGTGTGGAGGAGGAATGGGGATGGTTCAAGGAGGGAGTCATAAAGTGTGCAAGGATGGTGTGTGGAACAAGAAGGACAGGGGGAAATAGAAAAAAGGGTAGTGAATGGTGGGATGAGGAAACAAAGAAGGTTGTAGAAGAGAAGAAGCGAGCATTCACAGATTGGTTACAAAAGAGGACGAGGGAGTCATATGAGACGTACAAAGAAAAGAAAAGAGAAGTAAAGCAAAAGGTAAATGTTGCAAAGAGGAGAGCAGATGTGAAATGGGGTAAGAGTATGACAGAAAATTTTGAAAGTAATGAAAAGATGTTTTGGAAAGAAATTAAGAGAGGAAGAGGAGGCAAATCAAGTAGAGAAGAAAAGGTAAAAGGTGCAGATGGAGAGATGATAATGGAAGAGAAGGCAGTAAGGGGAAGATGGGCAGAATATTTTAGGGAGTTGCTAAATGTGAAGGAGAATAGGGAAGGAAAGATAGCTGCAGTGGAAAATGCGAAGAAAATGAGAGTGATGAGTGAGGAAAATGGAGGAGAAATAGGGAAGGATGAGGTGAAGGCAGTTGTTAAGATGATGAAAGCAGGTAAGGCACCTGGTCTGGATGGATGCCATGCAGAATGTCTGAAAAAGGGAGGTACAGTGATGGTGGACTGGTTGGTGAGGTTATTTAATGTTTGCTGGAGAGAGGGTAGAGTACCGGAGGACTGGAGGAGTGCATGTATAGTTCCTCTTTACAAGGGAAAAGGGGACAAGTGTGAATGTAGTAGTTTCAGAGGGATTAGCTTGTTAAGTGTAGTTGGGAAGGCTTATGGGAGGATCTTGATTGAGAGGATTAGGAGAGGAACAAAAGGAGTAATTGGTGAGGAACAGTGTGGATTTAGGACAGGTAGAGGTTGTGTAGATCAGATCTTTGTGGTAAGACAGATATGTGAGAAAGCTATAGGAAAGGGGAAGGATGTTTTTTGGGCTTTTATGGATCTGGAAAAGGCTTATGATAGGGTAGACAGAAAGGCACTGTGGGAGGTTATGCAGATTTATGGGATAGGAGGAAAGCTTCTAGGAGCTGTCAAGAGTTTTTATGAGAGTAGTAGAGCTTGTGTCAGGATTGGAAATGGAGAGAGTGAGTGGTTTGAGGTAAAGGTGGGACTTCGTCAAGGATGCGTTATGTCGCCCTGGCTGTTCAACTTATACATGGATGGGGTGGTGCAAGAGGTGAATGCAAGGGTAGTGGGTCAGGGATTGGAGATGGTTAAAGAAAATGGAGAAAAGTTGGAGATGAGCCAGCTGTTGTTTGCGGACGACACTGCGCTTGTGGCAGGATCGGAGGAGGGATTGAGGAAGTTGGTGGCAGAGTTTGGGAGAGTATGTGATAGAAGAAAGCTAAAGATAAATGTGGGTAAAAGTAAGGTGATGAGATGTACAAGGGGTGAAAGTGGCAGTAGACTGGAAGTGAACATTAAGGGAGAGCGACTGGAGGACGTGGATAGTTTTAGATACTTGGGTGCAAGTGTAGCAGGAAAAGGTGGAGTGAAGGTGGAGGTAGAATGTAGATTGAGAGAAGCGAGTAAATGCCTTGGTGGATTAAAGAGTGTAATGAGGAATAGACATTTAGGAATGGATGCGAAGAGGAGACTGTATGAAGGAGTGATTGTGCCAACAGCACTGTATGGGGCAGAAACGTGGAACATAAGAGAAGAAGAGAGAAGGAGTTTGAATGTGTTTGAGATGAGGTGTCTGAGAAGTATGGTGGGGGTTACTAGGCTGGATAGAGTGAGAAATGAGGAGGTGAGGAGGAGAACAGGGGTGAAAAAGGAGCTGGGAGATCGGGTTGATGAAAGAATATTAGGATGGTTTGGACACATGGAAAGAATGAGTGAAGAAAGACTAGTAAAAGAGGTATGGAAGGCAGATGTGGAGGGAGTGAACATGAGGGGACATCCTAGGATGAGGTGGATGGATGGGGTGAAGGGGGCTTTGGGGAAGAGGGGAATGTCTGTTGAGGAAGGAAGGGAGAGGACGGAAGACAGAGGTGAGTGGAGAATGGTTGTATATGGATGATGATGTGATTGCATGAGGAGGAATGGGCGGGGGTGGGGGGTGAGGTAGTATGTGTGAGCAAATTTTGACGCAGCCCGAAGGGATTTCTCCCCGTCCCCTCCTTATATGCAAGGGGGGACGGAGAGGGGGGGTCGCCGATTAAATGTAGCGGCCTTGCTGTGGATGTGCTGTGTCTTGTGACACTGCTTCTGACCCAGGGCGGTGGGCAAGGTGCAGGGATGACCCGTCATCCAGGAGGTGCTCAGATGAGAGGGAGGGTGGGAGGGGTGTGGAGTGTATCTAGGGATGAAATGGGTGGGAGTGTTTTTATACCTTTCCCTTTTTGGCTACCTCCCTTGTAAGGGGGAAAAAGCCTTGGTATATGTATGTATGTACTAAGCTCATCCGGTTAGCATAAAAATAAATTATTTCACAACTTTTGAGAATGAGAAGTACATTCAATCATTCATATGACAGAAATGATAAGCAGCCCTTAATTGAAATTAAGTAGAATCTATATTATCATCCATAGAATCTATATTATCATCCATTAGAATCTATATTATCATCTATAATCATCCAGGAGGGCTAAGATGGGAGGGAGGGTGGAGGGGAGTCGGGTGTGGGGATGGAAAGGGTGGGAATGATTTTATGCCTTGTTCTTTTTTGGCTACCCCCCCTTAAAGGGGGAAAAAGCCTTGGTATATGTATGTATATTATTTGGAAAAGTTAATAACTCTGGCATAGCTTCAAACCAGTAAAAGTTACCACCAGAACTAGTGCTAAGAATAATTTTTTAAAACAAAGCAAGAAAATTTAAATATATTATTTTTTCGATAGAAATTGACTGAAATAGGTTTAACAGATAAACAGATACCTGAGTTAACGGGTGCTGTTGACGCTCTAATTGGGGTACTGGTTGGAGCTAGGCTGGATGTATCAATTAATATGTCAGACACACCCACTGCATCGTCAAACGTGTCGAATTGCGGAATGTTCACTGACACAACTGATGGCATCTTTTGGATTGCAGGTGCTTTGGCCAACTTTCTTTTTGCTTTTGGAACACAGTCCTCTTCCTCATCGCTACTAGGAGGGTATCTTGATCTAATCCTGCAAAAAATTCAAATCACCCCAATAATAAAGAACATGATTTTCACCATTCCTAAACAATACACAAAAAAATCGTTTCTACATTAATATCCAATAAGGAAAATCACATCTGAAATAAGTAATGAAGCTGGGTATGCACCAAAAATATGGGCACACAAGTTCTAAAATTCATACAATGAATGAAGTCAATAATAAATTAAAAATGTATACCTATGAAAAGCAAATTAAAATCAATGTAATTGTACTGAATATTTTGGTCCACAATCACAGTAACTAAGTACACCTTACCTACTACAAGAACACAACAATAAAATCCGAATGTTATCCCATTATATATCTCTTGTATATGGAGTAATATAACCAACTACTAAATATAAGGAATTATTTAAGGTCAGATATAAGCATAGGATTTTACAAGCAATACAAAAGTTACCCATAACCAATCAAAGCACCAATCACCTCCCACTAATTTATACTCACAAATAAAAAAAATAACAGCTTCATTATCCTGCAAAATTAGGATAATATACTTACAATATAAAAGGGTTTCAACCAAAATATTTCTGATAATATATATATTATCCAGAAAAGCCGGCACAAGATAAATCAGGACAGAAACTTTTCATTTATTACCCTTTTTGAGGATGTCCTGTTTTGTATATCAAATCTGCCTATTATATATAGTTATTGCTCCATCTCAGTTCTTTATGTAATTCACACTGATTAAATAATAGAATGTAATATCTCTTTTTGGTTATGGTTTTGTCAATTTATCTCCCCTCACACTTCTCCTTCACTCTATTATGTAAATAATCATATTTTTGCTCGGAGTTGCAGATCGCAGCTATCTGCCAGCTATACCTGATAAGGTAAAAGTACATGAAACCAATTTATACCTTCTTGCTCCTCATCCAAGCTCCTCTTCACCTTGGCTGACAGGGTTATCTGTCTCTTCAGCCTCCCTTGCTTTCCGTCTTCCATCTTCATATGTATCTGGAGGTCAAAAAATACCAAAAACCTCATATGAGTTTTATTGGAGAAAAATAATTTAAGATTATAGGAGAATTCTAGGAAATTATTTCAAAATTGTTCAAAGCCAATGTGATAAAGAGGCACATGTTTTTTAACTGCCTTATCAATTACAAAACCTGAGAATATTTCAAATAAAAAAATACCATAACCCAAAAAATGAACACAGATACTTTGTAACTTACTATCAGCAGTTTTAAGAACAAAAGAAAAAATCAGCAAATGAACTGAATTCAAAGGGGTGATATAATAAATAAGGAAAATAGCTGTAAAGTAAAAAAAAAAAAAAAACAATCAAAAGTTTAGTGGACACTTTATTATTAGAATTAGATCAAATGAAATCTTTGCAAATGAATGTATTCTAACAAAGTCATTTACCACCAAAGAATATTTACCTTCAAGTCTCATCAAGAGATATAATTATGGGGGGAAACAATTATCTCTTATCATTTTAACTGACTGAATTTATTTATCAATTTATATATGATATATCTTCAGCATTTAAAATGTCTAAAAATAAGTTTTATACTCAATTACAGAATCGACAGCAACTACAATTACAAAAACTTAACTTGAATGTACCAAGGAAAATCAGAGAGGGGATATATTAAGAGTTAATCATCCCATATGTCACAAATTTAATTATGTCATTCCAAGAATGATCAGATATTACATACCTGCCGCACAGATGACACGCATCTTATGCCTCTCCCATGTGTGGTCTGGCACCACCCTATCTTTTATCATCTTTGTAATTGCTGTCAATGATTTACTCTTTGGCCACCAGGTCTCATCCTGCCCCAGGATCCATCCACTGGGGACCATCTCAACAGTATTATTATTGGTGAATGCGACAATAACATACATTCTGTGGCAAATAAAGGCTAACATTAGCATAGGCATAGGTATTGTTTACAGCATAGAGAAAATTTCAAGTGGCAGCAAA
The DNA here is from genome assembly GCF_046742065.1 of Oratosquilla oratoria. Classification (NCBI taxonomy): domain Eukaryota; kingdom Metazoa; phylum Arthropoda; class Malacostraca; order Stomatopoda; family Squillidae; genus Oratosquilla; species Oratosquilla oratoria. The sequence goes on along the minus strand of NW_027467719.1, from coordinate 1,306,278 downwards.
TAGTATTATTAATAAATCAAAATATATGATATAGTATCATAAAATCAATAATGACAGAAATATCTGACTGCAGATAAGTTCTAACCATGTTCAGAAAACAAATAATTATATTCATAGCTTACATTTTACAAGAGAGTTTAGTTTAACCTTGTTTTAGGCATTGACATTTGGTTAAATTGTGTATTACGTGAAATCATTTATTTGAAACAACAACCCTATCTATTTTTAAAATGATAATGTTTCTAGGCATCACCGAGTGAAAACTTACTTTTACTTTTAACAATAAACATTACTGGTAAAAGTGTGTATCTAACATTTGGATATTTTCTACTGCATTTGCACTGAACACTTCCATTTAAAGTTAAAATACCCACTAATAGTACATATATTTTTGTCTTTCTAAACACAGTTTAATACCTTTAATTATTACTATATTCTCAAAATAAGAATGATGTAGATTAATTGTTTGGGTTCAAGCTAAATATAAGGTAAATACAGGCTTGAGGGGTAATAGGGCAAAAAATACTATATTAATCCATAGTATTATATTGGCATTTGACAGTTACAGTTCACTGGTAGGTCGAAAAGTGGGTTTCAGACATTCTCAAAACATGACTATTTTATAGTTTTTAGTAACAGGACTTGGCCTGCGGCACTGCTCGCTCTTCTTCTTCTACTTCTTCTTCTTCTTCTTCTTCTTCGAGTTCTTCTTCTTCTTCGAGTTCTTCTTCTTCTTCGAGTTTTTCTTCTTCGAGTTCGTCTTCAAGTTCTTCTTCTTCAAGTTTTTCGAGTTCTTCAAGTTCTTCTTCTTCGAGTTCTTCTTCTTTGAGTTTTTCTTCGAGTTCTTCTTTTTCGAGTTGTTCTTCGAATTCTTCTTCGAGTTCTTCTTCTTCGAGCTCTTCTTCGAGTTCTTCTTCTTCTTCGAGTTCTTCTTCTTCGAATTCTTCTTCGAGTTCTTCTTATTCCAAATGATACCTTTGGTAATCCCCATGATCCGATTTCCCCCCATGTTTTGTAAAATTCTTATAACCCGCAAAGTGATGTTTTTCGAACTCACACGTACTCTCTCGCGAAATTTCTCCGTCAAACAACACAAGTTTTTCAAAAGCTTCGTCAGTGTACTTGTACGATAACAATTTCCGAAAAAAAACTCATAATATTAATAAATGAACAACGTGAAACGAACTGAATAAACCCTTACACCTACCCAGGGTCCGGTGCGACCGTTTTGCCGGGTCTCGAGAAAAACTCGCAAACCAGAGAATTATTTTTTTATTTAGTATAATACCTGATATGCATTATCCCAACCTTTGGTAAAATGATTCAGCCAAATGGTATAACACTATATATATTCATATAAATCTTAATAGAATAATACTATCTCATGAAACAAAGAATATATAAATTAAGACAAAATCCCAATTTCAATGTTCTAATGTAATTTTACATAAAAGATAAAAATGACAGCTAAAATGAATGTATTAGAGGAATTGCAGCAGAGTTGGCACAATTGGGCAGTAAGACATACTTGCCTGATATGACTTTAACATTTGCTACTAACAATTCACTGTGTAAATTAGAAACAGCATGAATATTCAATTTTGAAGATTCTACTGGATAATCAAATAATAAATCTTGAGTCATGAAACGTTTATACACTACAAAAATTTCATCATTTTGGCTAAAAATATTTTGAACCAAACATACTGTGCCTTGAATTTGAAAACAGTTGTTGCCTGTTTTTTCTACTTATGACAAATTTCCCATTATGAAATTCAGTATACTGTTTATATTTTGAAAGTAGATACTGAGCTGGGACAGGTCCTTCATAATGTTGGCCTTTATTATATTTGAAATTTCTGTTAATCTCCTAATTATTTGGGGTAATGCACCACTAGGTTTTCTTAACATTCTCTTCAAAGCTCCAAGAAAATTCTCGAAAGGGAAGGATGAAAATGAATCTAGAGGTCCATGCAACTTTACATCATCAGGAAGATGCATTAGAGAATGTACATTATAGGTCACAAACTCTGAACCATACAATCTCATGAAATGCTGAATAAATGACAATAGAAACTGCTATGCATAATCACAATGAGTTGAAGCTAGCTTGGGATTGGCTAAAATATGAACAGCAGCAGATAGAAGCATGAAATTATGATATATTTCTAGAGGAAGTCTGTCAATTAATGAAACCAAGCCTGTATATAACAGAAACAATCTATATTCAGTAGCTTTCCATCGATCAATATCATCTAAGCCACGAGGTTTTCTTGAAAATTCTCGAGGGATAAATTGTCTTAAACTTTGAAGTCTTTCAGATTAACTATCTTTAACTTGTCTCCCTATTCTTACAGTCAATGGTCCTTTCAACCAAAGCCAAATCAGCTTCTTCATTACTCCTAAACACACAAGGTGCATGTAATCCAAAGGCACTTGAGACACAAGACCAACACCTAATCTTTTAAGAGGGGATTCTCCTTTGTGGTGGTCTCTATCATGCATTTCATCAAATGCTATGTCAGTGCGCAACTGTGCATTAGTATTGTAACGTAATATTAGATATTACATCATATGTGTAATTATGTTATAGAATTGTGTTCCTTTGTATTACATAACTATGTTCATATTTCTTGTCTATGTATGTATTGTAACAATGTTAAGCAGTAACGCCCGTCCACTATATGTAATCTTGCCTACGTGCGGAGAGGTGCGCACTCTTGTAGAACAAACAGACAAGCGAAATCCTGAATAGTTCGGAGCGCACAGATTTGACAGTTACTAAATAAATAGATTGTTCAAGCGAGTCGAGGGTCCTAAAACTACCCATGTTGACGTGTGTTGATTGCCTGTAAATATTTTCCATTAATAATTTCGTTTACTAGTTTTATCGCTAGTTTAATATTCCTTTCCTGGAATCTTCTTTGTTACCTTTACTTCTAGTCTTACGAATTATCTAGGCCCTGACCAGATAGTTCAGTCCTACAGTGGCTTCTAGAAGTGAGCTGGTTCTTAAGCACATATCCGTTATACGTAACGTCTCTTCACTAACCAGCCAGCCCGTAACAAAGTGGCGACCCTGCCAGGATATTGGATCAGGTATTTAACACATTCTTATAGAGATGGATGATATAATTCAAGAATTCGTTCAAAATCCCAAGGTAAGTTTCTTAAAGAAACAAACTAAAGACACTTTGATAGAAATAGGCAAGCACTTTGGAGTAGACATTGATACAAGTTTGCGAAAGAAAAAAATACTTCAGGAACTCGTTGAAAATCTGATCGAAGATGAGATCTTATCTCCAGAAGAGATTACAGCTATACAAATTTCTTCAAATAAGTTAGAAATAGAGGCACGACTAACCGAACTTAAGATTAAGGAGATTGAATTAAAGGTCAGGAGAGTAGAAATTGAGGAGGAAGCTAAACTGAAACAAATGCAAATTGAGGCAGAATTTAAAGCTAAAGAGGAGGAAACTAAACTGAAACAAATGCAAATTGAGGCAGAATTTAGAGCTAGAGAAGAGGAAGCTAAGGTGAAACAAGTAGCTAAAGAGGAGGAAACTAAACTGAAACAAATGCAAATTGAGGCAGAATTTAGAGCTAGAGAAGAGGAAGCTAAAGTGAAACAAATAGAAAGAGAGGACGAAACTAAAATCAAATTGGCAGAATTTAAAGCTAGAGAAGAGGAAGCTAAAGTGAAACAAGTAGAGTTAGAATTAAAGAAGACAGAAGTAGAAGCTAGGATTGTTGATAGACAACCCGTAGTTCAGGAAGGTCATATAGATATTTCCAAGTATGTAAAACTTTTACCCAAATTTTCAGAAGGAGAGCCAGAAATTTTCTTTCTTCAGTGGGAAAAATTGGCGCAACAGTTACAAATCCCTAAAGAAAATTGGCCATTAATCATTCAAACACAATTTAAGGGTAAGGCTCAGCAAATTTATACTTCTCTTTCACAAGCAGAAAGCGAGTATGATAATATGAAAGCTTGTATTTTAAAAGCTTATGAACTAATACCAGAGGCCTATAGACAGAAATTCCGTAATTATAGGAAGACACCTCAGTTAACATACGTAGAATATGCGGCTCAACAAGAGAGGTTATTCAATAGGTGGTGTTTGGCTAGTGAAACAGACACCTTAGATAGACTTAAACAGTTGATTTTATTGGAGCAGTTTAAGAATACCTTAGAGACAGATCTTAGGATTTTTATAGATGATCATGTTCCCGAAACTTTAACTAAAGCTGCTGTATTGGCTGATGAGTTCACACTAAATCATAAACCTAAGTCAAGACAAATGGAATCCCAAAAGTCAAAGTCATATATTCCAGATTCAACAAAATACTCTGATCCTTGGTCCCCAAAGAAACACTTTGAAAATCAGTCTAGCCCATCACATTTCAGTTACAGGTCTAATTTCAATCAATATCCTCCAAACCAACCTTGGCAAAGAATGGAAAGGTTTAAGACTAATCCCCCTGTAACTTGTTCATATTGTAAACAGGTTGGCCATCACATTTCTAATTGCAGAAAGAGACTGACACCCTCATTCTCCAATAAGACACCAACTCTTGTAAGTAATATAAAATCAGATGATTCAAAATCCTCTATTCAGGATACACTACCAAAGAAGCCGGTATTGTCAAGTAATGTAGAACCCCCCTCATCAGATCATGATCCTTGTTTCAAACCATTTGTATCTTCAGGAACTATATCTCATAGTAGTAGTTCACAACAATATCCTATTTCCATACTCTGAGACACAGGAGCAAAGCAAAGTCTGATTTTAAATTCTGTCTTGCAGAATCTGGGTGAGTCATATACAGGTTATGATATATTGATAGAAGGAGTTGGAGGAATTGTAAAATGTCCATTACATAATGTTTTCTTGCGGTCTGATTTTACAACCGGAATGGTTAAAGTAGCAGTAGTAGACTCTTTTCCCATAGTAGGAATATCCTTATTGTTGGCCAATGACATCGCTGGAAGCAAAGTCATTTCTCCTTTAATAACAAATAACCCTAAGACCTCAGTAGAACCTTCAGATAACTTACAGTTGTTTCCCGCTTGCGCTGTAACCAGATCTCAGTACAAGAAATCTGAAGAGGAGACCTATAATTTAGAATCCCTATTCTCCCAAACTGACCCATCTTCTTCTTCACCAGTTTCTCTATCTAGAGCAGAATTAATCAAAGAACAGAAGTCAGATTATTCTCTTAAAAATTTGTACGAGATTGTTTCATCTCCAGAAGAAGTTGAAAATATGTCACGAGGTTTCTATATAGAAAACGGAGTCCTAATGCGAAAATGGAGAGCATCCACCGCAACCGCTGACCAGCCATGGCAAGTAAGGAATCAAATAGTCCTCCCTCTTGGTTTCAGGAATAATGTTCTAAGATTGGCTCATGATACTCCCTTAGCAGGTCACTTAGGGGTAAGAAAGACCTTGTTCAACATAACCCAACATTTCCATTGGCCCACGGTTGTCAAAGATGTTGCCCAATATTGTAAAACATGTCATACATGTCAACTTGTAGGTAAGCCCAACCAGAAAATTGTAGAAGCTCCACTCCATCCCATTCCTGTAATGGAAGAGCCATTTAAAAAAGTTCTTATTGACTGTGTAGGACCTTTACCTCCTTCAAGTAAAGGAAATCAGTACATTCTCACAATCATGTGTATGAGCACTCGTTTTCCAGAAGCCATTCCTTTGAAAAATATTAAAGCTCAAAACATAATCAGAGAAATGTTGAAATATTTCACTATGGTAGGATTTCCTAAGAACATTCAAAGTGATCAAGGAAGTAATTTTCTTTCCAACAAGTTTAGAGAAACTCTTGTAACACTAGGTATAAATCATGTAACTTCCTCCGCCTATCATCCTCAATCACAAGGTGCTCTAGAGCGCTTTCACCAAACGCTCAAGACAATGTTAAGAATCTTCTGTGCTGAGAACACTCGAAATTGGGAAGACGGACTCCCCTTTTTGTTGTTCGCCACCCGAACAACAATTCAAGAAAGCCTTGGATTCAGCCCGTCAGAATTAGTCTTCGGTCATGAAGTCCGTGGTCCCCTAAAGATACTTCATGAACAATGGATGAAAGAAGAACCACCAGTTCCTTCTTTGAAATACGTGTCCCAGGTCACCGAGAAGTTGTTAGAAGCTTGGAAGTTGGCAAGAGAGAACTTGGCGAATGCTCAACGAGAAATGAAAGGTCGGTATGATAAAAATTCTAAACTTAGAACTTTCTCTCCAGGAGATCAAGTGTTACTTTATCTTCCCATACCAGGAGATCCATTGCAGGCTAAATACAAAGGACCCTATGAAGTCTTGTCCAGAGCCAGTGATCTCAACTACATAATCAAAACTCCAGACAGAAGAAAGAGTTCCCATCTCTGTCACATAAATACCTTAAAACCTTATCATTCCAGAGATCCAATTCCAATTTACAGCTCTACCACAATAGAATCGGAAGAGCCTCCTGATAACCTGCCTAATCCTCCTGAGATTCCCTTGGAAAACTCTCAGATACTACAAAATCTTCAGATAAAAGTAGGACACTTATCTGAGAAACAAGGTAAAGACATTCTTTTCCTCTTAAGAAGTTTTCCAAAATTATTTCTAGATTCCCCAAGATTCACTTCTTTGATAGAACACGAAATAATTCTAGACTCGCCAAGGGCTATCAAACAAGCCCCTTATAGAGTCAATCCAAAAAAGAAGGAGTTCATAAAAGCAGAAATAAACACACTGCTTCAACAGGGAATAATTGAACCCTCCAGTAGTCCTTGGGCATCTCCTTGCATTCTTGTCCCTAAATCTGACAATTCTTATCGCCTGTGCATTGACTACAGGAAAATCAATGCCCATACTAAGGCCGATGCTTTTCCTATCCCTAGGATAGATGATATCATAGACAGTCTAGGAACTGCCAAGTATGTATCCAAGTTGGATATGTTAAGGGGATACTATCAAATCCCTGTACACCCTCGCTCAAGAGAAGTTACCGCTTTCATTACGGAAGAGGGATTGTTCCAATTCAGAGCAATGCCATTTGGGCTTAAAAATGCCCCTGCCACTTACCAAAGAATGATAAGTAATCTTGTTGCAGGATTGCCAGGAGTAAAAACTTATCTAGATGATGTGATAATATTTAGTCAGTCTTGGACAGAACACATTGAACACCTAAATAATTTCTTTTATAGAGCAGAACAAGCAAACCTTACCATCAATTTGTCCAAATGTGATTTCGGACATACACAGGTCCCCTATTTGGGATTTAAAGTTGGAAATTCCCAAGTGTTTCCAATAGACGCCAAGATAAAAGCCATCAATGATGTACCAACACCCACTAATCGTAGAGAGGTATGTCGATTCCTTGGAATGAGTGGCTATTATCGCCGTTTTTGTCCAAATTTTTCAGATGTAGCAGAACCATTGACTGACCTGTTGAGAAAAGACCACGACTTCGTGTGGACACCTACCTGTGAGACGGCCTTCAAAAACCTGAAGTCCCTTCTCACTAACGCACCAGTTCTAAGGGCACCCGATTTCCAACGACCCTTTCTTCTGCAAGTCGACGCCAGCGACACCGGTATCGGTGCCGCCCTCTTGCAAGAACACAATGAAGTTCTTCACGCTATCGCCTACTACAGCAAGAAGCTGTCCCCTGCGTAGAAGAACTACTCAACAATTGAGGAGACGCTCGCTTTGGTCCAGGCCCTTATCCACTTCGAAGTCTACTTGGGTTCCTCAACTACCATTCAAGTATATTCGGATCACAACCCCTTAAAGTTCCTACAGACCATGAAAAACAAGAATCCGAGACTTACACGTTGGAGTTTATTTCTCCAACCCTTTAATCTAACAATTCATCATATAAAAGGCGTCTTTAATGTTTTAGCCGACGTCCTTTCTAGAACATAGCTTTTCAACAGAAAGTGAAAAGCTTTCCCAAACGGTGGAGGTGTAACGTAATATTAGATATTACGTCATATGTGTAATTATGTTATAGAATTGTGTTCCTTTGTATTACATAACTATGTTCATATTTCTTGTCTATGTATGTATTGTAACAATGTTAAGCAGTAACGCCCGTCCACTATATGTAATCTTGCCTACGTGCGGAGAGGTGCGCACTCTTGTAGAACAAACAGACAAGCGAAATCCTGAATAGTTCGGAGCGCACAGATTTGACAGTTACTAAATAAATAGATTGTTCAAGCGAGTCGAGGGTCCTAAAACTACCCATGTTGACGTGTGTTGATTGCCTGTAAATATTTTCCATTAATAATTTCGTTTACTAGTTTTATCGCTAGTTTAATATTCCTTTCCTGGAATCTTCTTTGTTACCTTTACTTCTAGTCTTACGAATTATCTAGGCCCTGACCAGATAGTTCAGTCCTACAGTGGCTTCTAGAAGTGAGCTGGTTCTTAAGCACATATCCGTTATACGTAACGTCTCTTCACTAACCAGCCAGCCCGTAACAGTATCTGGAAATGTTATTTTCTTCTCAAAAACACCAGACTGGTCACACTTCACATCCAGCATAGCCAGTGTGCCTTTTAATACATTTGATAAAGGATCGTGCTGGAGCATCACAAACAAAAGCCTTTATAACTACCTGATAGGTCTTATCTTCATATTTTATTCCATTTACCTTTAACTCTATCATTTCATCAATGAAATAAGAAAGAAATTCTTCAACACTACCTGGCTTTGAATCACCACAAAATATACCAAGAGCAAAAGGTTGTGATTTTGCTGTTCCTGGAATTAACCCCAGAATAGGCCAAAACTGAGTTTTGGCACTTTTAAACAGTGGTAGACCAATATTTATTTGTAACTTTAATACGACTTGCTCCAGTAAATCACTATGATATGTCAGCTGATTTAATATACCAGTAGCAACACCAAAATGATAATACTCACCACCTTGTATTTGCACAATTTTATCAATCTTCCCTATTTTAATTAGTGTTCTTGGATCTTTAGAGAGGTATGGTAGTACTAGACTCAAAATTTTAAGTAGTTCTTTTAGTGCAATATGAGTTACATTAAACTGTACTGCCCATCTGGACAATAAATCCATCAACTCAATTTGAAAAGTCTGTGAGTCACCATTTCCATCATTATCGGATGATACATAATCATAGTCAGGAGAATCATAATTATTATGACAATCACTATCATGCAGGATAGTATTGTCTTCCTCAATTTCAAAGCCAACCATTTCTTTATAAGTGAAGTTTGATGTATCTCATTACTATCTTTATATTTAACTGTATTTTGTACATAAGTAGAACTAGATGGCAAACTATGTGCTACTTTCGCAATGTTAACATTTTGGTTATGACTAGAATCAACAATATCCACGTTTTCTGAAGACTTCTACATAATATTTTCTAAATGATGATTTACATCATTTTTTATTTTTCGACGTTTTGTCCAAATTGACATTGCTAATTAAAAAAAATATATATATTGAATACTAAATTGTTTACATACATACATATACCAAGGCTTTTTCCCCCTTTCAAGGGAGGTAGCCAAAAAGGGAAAGGCATAAAAACACTCCCACCCATTTCATCCCTAAATACACTCCACACCCCTCCCACCCTCCCTCTCATCTGAGTACCTCCTGGATGACGGGTCATCCCTGCACCTTGCCCACCGCCCTGGGTCAGAAGCAGTATCGCAAGACACAGCACATCCACAGCAAGGCCGCTTCATTTAATCGGCGACCCCCCCTCTCCATCCCCCCTTGCATATAAGGAGAGGACGGGGAGAAATCCCTTCGGGCTGCGTCAAAATTTACTCACACATACTACCCCACCCCCCTGCCCATTCCTCCTCATGCAATCACATCATCCATATACAACCATTCTCCACTCACCTCTGTCTTCCGTCCTCGCCCTTCCTTCCTCAACAGACATTCCCCTCTTCCCCAAAGCCCCCTTCACCCCATCCATCCACCTCATCCTAGGACGTTCCCTCATGTTCACTCCCTCCACATCTGCCTTCCATACCTCTTTTACTAGTCTTTCTTCACTCATTCTTTCCATGTGTCCAAACCATCCCAATATTCTTTCATCAACCCTATCTCCCAGCTCCTTTTTCACCCCTGTTCTCTTACTCACCTCCTCATTTCTCACTCTATCCAGCCTAGTAACCCCCACCATACTTCTCAGACACCTCATCTCAAACACATTCAAACTCCTTCTCTCTTCTTCTCTTATGTTCCACGTTTCTGCCCCATACAGTGCTGTTGGCACAATCACTCCTTCATACAGTCTCCTCTTCGCATCCATTCCTAAATGTCTATTCCTCATTACACTCTTTAATCCACCAAGGCATTTACTCGCTTCTCTCAATCTACATTCTACCTCCACCTTCACTCCACCTTTTCCTGCTACACTTGCACCCAAGTATCTAAAACTATCCACTTCCTCCAGTCGCTCTCCCTTAATGTTCACTTCCAGTCTACTGCCACTTTCACCCGTTGTACATCTCATCACTTTACTTTTACCCACATTTATCTTTAGTTTTCTTCTATCACATACTCTCCCAAACTCTGCCACCAGCTTCCTCAATCCCTCCTCTGACCCTGCCACAAGCGCAGTGTCGTCCGCAAACAACAGCTGGCTCACCTCCCACTTTTCTCCATTTTCTTTAACCATCTCCAATCCCTGACCCACTACCCTAGCATTCACCTCTCACACCACCCCATCCATGTATAAGTTGAACAGCCAGGGCGACATAACGCATCCTTGACGAAGTCCCACCTTTACTTCAAACCACTCACTCTCTCCATTTCTAATCCTGACACAAGCTCTACTACTCTCATAAAAACTTTACAGCTCCCAAAAGCTTTCCTCCTATCCCATAAATCTGCATAACCTCCCACAGTGCCTTTCTGTCTACCCTATCCTAAGCCTTTTCCAGATCCATAAAAGCCCAAAAAATATCCCCTTTCCTATAGCTTTCTCACATATCTGTCTTACCACAAAGATCTGATCTACACAACCTCTACCCGTCCTAAATCCACACTGTTCCTCACCAATTACTCTCTCTGTTACTCTCCTAATCCTCTCAATCAAGATCCTCCCATAAGCCTTCCCTACTACACTTAACAGGCTAATCCCTCTGAAACTACTACATTCACACTTGTCCCCTTTTCCCTTGTAAAGAGGAACTATACAGGCACTTCTCCAGTCCTCCGGTACTCTACCCTCTCTCCAGCAAACATTAAATAACCTCACCAACCAGTCCACCATCACTGAACCTGTTTAATACTTGAATTATTTTATACAGCTCTATACAGCACAATAAACAAATAACTCAGATATGCTTCAGTGATTATACCTAACAATAAATTTATAAGTAGAGCTCTAGCCTTACCCAACACAACTCACTAGTATTAGTAACAGTAACAAGTAGTATCAAATAGAGCCCACAACTGATATAAAAAAGGCTGTGGTTGAGATGTTTTGACTATAGGCCTACTAGTTTAGTAATATTAATAATAGAATTATTCTAGTGTAGGTGTAGAATTGTTTTTAATAACTGTTAGGCCTAGAGGCTTTTAATAAACAACACTATACATGATAATATTGCTTAACCTAATTTCAAAATTCAGGAATAAAAATAAAATTTACTTAAGCTGGCATTGATAGCTTACAACATTATAGGCCCAGTGTCTGATAAACTGATAAAGTGCCAGACTTACACATTATCTCTCACCCAAGGAAATTTAATGCAACAGACCCGCTATAAAATCATTACCAAACAAACTGCTGCCTGTATACGCCCCATAAACAAGTAATACATCACTCAGTCATATAACCCACTCACCTCCACTCACTCCCACACTCACACTATGCCGGCAGACTATACGACGCCTAGACACTTCCTGGGAAAATAAGCTGAGACAAGCATTTTCCCACAACATGCACACGCGACCACACACCAATAAACACATTATTACGTATACTGACGAACCACCCCTGGATATATATATTATAGTCTGGCTGTCAGACTAAATTATAAACTAATTATGTAAATTAAAATATAAGATGTGACGAAGTAAACCCAGCTCACATAAAGAATTCAGTTATGCGAACATAGCAACTCCCCAAGCAACTTCCGAGGTTTATAACGGCATGCACGGGCTGGGAGCGGTGTTCTGCCAGTGACGTTGCCTAGGAAATAGAATAGTGTAAGAGTGTACCAAGAGAAACAGTAGATTGAATAGGACAATAAACAAACAAAACTTAGAGGCGTTTGGCAGCGGACATCCTTAAACATTTTCTGTGTTATAAGTGACCAGGATGGAGTAACGTAACAGTTAGTTACACCCGTCCGGTTACATATTACTGGTGGCAGCACTCCCGCAACCTACTACTTCGAAGAGACTACGGTGTACCTACTACGGTGAACCTCAAACCCGTCCACTCAAACCCGTCTCAAGAACAAGAACTTGGTCTACACTCCCTATTCACGGGCAATCGTCACAGGCTGATCTCCCACTACTATAATCAACATTATAAAGGTAACATCAATCCTTATATTTAACACCAATATATTCCAGTGATAATAATCATACATTACCAACTCCAAACCACACCTGATACTCGCATTTTTTTTTTCTATGCGAACATCAATTCACCGAGCCCTCTGGACTTCCTTCGCTTGAGCACTGACCTCACCCGCCCCAGAGGACTCACACCGGCTGCGCACTGACTCGCGTAACAGCCACCTCATCCGCTCAACCACCACCACTCATCCGAGTGTCACGTTCCACCGAGAACCACAACATCTAAAAAAAAAAAACTTGCTTCAAAGCACGGTATTAAGGTAACCCTTACGCCCTTAGATACCTACGCACGTACACCTTAGCTATACAACGAGTATGTAATCTCGCACTATATTAGCATATTGTCATTTAGAAGTTTTTTTTTTCTCTCCAAAAAAATTATCATTAAGTAATACCCTTTAATCTGCATATGCATTCTTCTAATTATGTAATTCTTGTTTAAACAAATAGTTCTTATATGTTTAAAATTCAATATTTACATAGAACTTATACATTTTTATCAATGTAACCTACCTTACTGCTGTAATTTTTTTATGAACAACCATAACTAATTCTATTATAAGAATAATATCACAAAAATTAACTCCTTATTATATAATATTAATTCCACATTCTTCTAGTTAAGTAATTCTTGTTTAAACAAATAGCTCTTATATGTTTAAAAATTCAATATTTACATAGAACTTATACATTTTTATCAATGTAACCTACTTTACTGCTGTAATTTTTTTATGAACAACCATAATTAATCCTATTATAAGAATAATATCACAAAATTAACTCCTTATTATATAATATTAATTCCATTTTTTTTTATATATATACATACACATATATTTTTATGATTTTGTAATCCCATTACTATATCCCCCTTCCCATATCTAAGCATAACATAATACCCTTAGTTATTATATACCTATTATTCATATTTTAACAACTCCCTTTTTTTTTCTCTTAGAGTACAATCAAAACTAACTATTAACTAATACATGACTTAACAACATGGCCTTTGCCACCAGATCCAAAATTAAACAAAGTTTACATAGCGTCTTCTCAAAGTCTAGAGAAGACAAACAACATGATATATCCAGTGACAAAGAGGAAATACACACAGAAGACTTAATTGGCAATGACAAACCAGACCATTTTTACCTATATCCACAGGTTGACAATACCTCTAAACAGTTAACCAATGACCAATTAAATAATCCTGACAAAACTAATCCCAATGCAGATACTCAAATAGACCCTCTTTATGAGAACGATGTCTTACCTTTTTTCAACCAGCCTTCTCAAGTAGACATCTCCAAACCATCTGAACCACAACAACCCACCCAACCAACTCCTCATATTGCTCCTCCAAATATGCAAACAAAACCTCCTATAAACCATAATCCATCCAACCCCCATATCCAAACACATAATAACCCCCCTCCCATTCAGCAGCAGTACCAAAACTTCCCCTTTCCTTCCCCCCATACCCCATCTGGTCAAACCCACTCTACACCATACCACCAACCACAACCTAACCTTCCTCCAAACCCACAATATTACCCTTACCCACTAACTCAACCAACAATAATTAACAACTATCAAACCATAACCCCCCTCACAGAAATCCCAACCTTTTCCCAGGATAGTGGAATATCCATTACAGATTTCTTGACAGCATGTGATCTATTTTTCTCTAAGAACATAACATATTCAGATACAGATAAAATAAATTTGTGCCGTCAGAAAATAAACCCATCTGACATTTGCCGTTCAAAGGCAAGGATGCTAGACACCCTAGTTGCATCTGGAATCACTTATCAGGAATATAAACACCACCTTCTTAAGGTTTTTCATAACAAACAACCTAACAACATTTCCTTCCTCATCACCTTCCTCAATAACACTAGAGTCCAACCACATTCCATTACTAACATAATGGATTTTATTGCAAACGGAATGAAAGAGGTCAGAGAAGACCTAGAAAATAACTCTCCTTGGACTCACACTGATCAATTTGGTCAAAATGTAATGCCAACAAAACACTTACTAACATTCCTTGAAATAGCTTCCTATCTCTCCCAACTCCCTCCAAAGTGTTTAAAGGAAGCCTCCAAAAAGGAACTAGACACTAGAAATCCTCTAGCTTATACCTATATTTTAGATATCATGAATGCTTGCAATATATCCTTAGATACCCCCAACCATCTCCCCAGACTAAATAGCCTTCACTCACAGCAACCCCCTCCCACCAATCAAGAACAACCTTCTAAGTGGTGCTCCTACCATTCATCAAACAGTCACAACACAAAAGACTGCATACAGCAACAACAATACCCGCAGGTACAACACCACCCTATCCCTTGCTCAGTTCATGGAACCTTCTCCCACACCGATGCCCAGTGTTGGACACAACAAAAGCAACACACACAGGTACAACCCCACCCTATCCCTTGCTCAGTTCATGGAACCTTTTCCCACACAGATGCCCAGTGTTGGACACAGCAAAAACAACAAGTTAAACCACACTTTAAACACCCACTCCTCCCTACACCAACACATCCAATCAAATACTGCAACCTACACCAAACATCATCTCACTCCAACGAAGAGTGTTACCTACAGAAAACACAACAACAACCGCATCAGAGAACTAACAACCCATTCACCACCCATCGACAAATACCCCCCTCCAACACGACAACCAGTACTCAACAACGATTGGGGGAACGTGTACCAGCCTCACACACCAAACCACCATAGGAATATCTCATACACAACACAAATACCTCACCCTAGAAGTAAGCCTAGACCAACTTAAAGTTGCCATGATGGTTGATACAGGAACAAACCTGAACATCATCCCAAGAGCTCTGTATGAAGCATTAAATGACCCACCCCAAATTCAATTTTCCAATATGGAAGGACTCTTAATAGAAGGGAGCACAATTCCTCTACACGACACCATAGACTTAAATATTGAAGTCAACAATCACAAAGTAGGTTTCACAACTTTCCACATAGCTGATGAATGGAGCCTTGATCAACAAGGTATAATAGGACTACATTCACTAAAGATTTGGAAAACTAAGATAGACTTTGAGACTAACAAAATCTCCTTCCGAGATGTAAATAATGAATCAACAGTCCCTGAGACACCCGACTCAGACACACAACATCTCTCATGTCTACCTTCCTTTAATACTCCCAATCCCACTAACAGCTATTCCTTCCGACCACCCCCTTATGTCACCTCAAAGGCACTGATGTCTAACACAGTCATCATACCCCCTAGACATTCAATAACAGTCCCACTATACATACCCGGTGCAATAGACCATCAGGACGTCATAATCGACTCAGACACGTCCAGGATTAACAACATAACCATTGAGTCCTCCTGGGACACAATATCAGAAAATAAACATACACTAGCTATGTTAATAAACACCTCAGAACAACACCGTAAAATCAGGAAGAATACAAACATCTGCGCAGTCCATCTCCATAACTCCCCTATCCAGGAACCACTTCCGCAACACATCAACCAAGTAAGACCAACTCAACCCCTCCCCCCTATTCCCCCAGACCAAATCACGACATCAGCTGATGGAGAAAGTCATAACGAGCTATTAGCTCTCCTACAGAGGAATAGATCAGCTGTCGCCTTAGAAGGCGAATCACTAGGCAAATGTGATATAATCAAACATCACATCCAAATTCCCCCAAACACCCCCCCTTCATACACCCCCGCTTACCGCATACCCCACAGTAGGAAATCCCAAGTCAATGACAGTGTACATGAGATGATACACCAAGGCGTAATTTCCCATTCAGACTCCCCATGGAACAGTCCCCTCTTTTTGGTCCCTAAGAAAGACGGAACCTTACGCCCTGTTGTTGATTTCAGAAAAATAAACAACCTAACTCAATCTGACCCACACCCCCTCCCCGCCATGCAAGAATTACTACAATGCATTGGCAACGGGAACTCTGTTTTTTCCACAATAGACCTCAAGTCAGCCTTCTGGCAGGTCGAACTAACAGAGGAATCAAAACCCGTAACTGCATTTTCCACGGACAAAGGACATTTTCGCTTTGAACGTATGCCCTTTGGCCTTAAGAATCCCCCCTCAACCCAACAAAGGTTGATGACCCGCATTTTCAGTGACATGATAGGAATCTCATTATTCGTCTATTTAGACGACCTCATTATATATAGCCCCACAGAAAGAGACCACCTTAACACTTTAGAGATTGTCATCAAACGTCTCAAACATACCGGATTAAAGATTCAATTAAAGAAATGTAGATTCCTCATGAAGGAACTCACCTTCCTAGGCCATAAAGTGGATGCAAAAGGGATTCACACAACCACAGATAAAATAGATACAATAAACAATTTCCCAACCCCCAGAAACGCTAATGAAACAAGAAGTTTCATTGGGTTAGCCTCCTATTACAGACACTTCATACGAAACTTTGCTGATATTGCTTCCCCTCTGACCAAATTCACAAGGAAAGGCGAGCCATTTCAATGGTCAGAAGCAGAACAGCAAAGTTTCGACACTCTCAAACACGCACTCACCACAGCCCCTGTACTAGTTTTCCCTGATATGAAGAAAGAATTCTTTCTTTACACAGACGCCTCCTCTAAAGGAATAGGCGCAGTCCTACAACAGAAAGATGACAATGGCAAAGAACACGCCATAGCCTACGCAAGTAGAGTCCTCAACAAAACTGAAAATAACTACTCAACAACACATAAAGAAGGTCTCGCAATCATATGGGCACTAAAACACTTTAAATACCTCATTTTAGGCTACAAGATTACCATACTAACAGACCACCAACCACTAGTCTATCTTTTTAACTCCAAAGACTTACATGGGAGAATTGCTAGATGGAAAACAACTCTCCTTGATTACGATCCCATGATCGTATACTTAGCTGGCAAAGCTAACGTAGTGGCAGACTGCTTGAGCAGACAAACTCACATCACCCCCATCACCCAAACCACATGCATACCCATGCGAGAACTTAGGGACGAAACAGACAGTGACCCAATATGGTCTCCAATAAAACAGCATCTCATCTCACAAACCCCCTTACACTCCCGACCACCTGTCCCTATTGAGGAACTCAATCTGGTCGACGGAGCCATAAGGAGAACCATTAATACAAGAGAGGTTACTGTTATTCCCAGAGCCCTAGTCCCCAAGGTCCTTCACATATTGCACGACAGTGCAATGGGAGGCCACTCGGGCAGAGACAAGACACTAAACACTGCTAGACACACATATTACTGGCTTAACATGAAAAGAGATATAACCACACACATAGATTCTTGTGTAACTTGTAACCAATTCAGAGGCCCTGACCCGAAACAAATCCACATTAAAGACATCCCACTCCCAGCTGAGCCATGGGAAACACTTGGCATTGACCTACTGAAAATGCCAACGAGCCATCAAGGTTCCAATTATGTACTCACAGCAATAGATTATTTCACTAAATACACAATCTTAATACCACTCCAAAACAAAACAGCAGAGACTGTAGCCAAAGCCCTGGTCAACAATATATTTTGTAAATACAACATACCACACACAATGTTATCTGACAATGGCTCAGAATTCAAAAATGAAGTGATGCGCGAAATAGCACACCTTTACAACATTGACCAAACATTTGCCACTGCATACCACCCCCAGGGAAACGGTCTGACTGAGCGAACAAATCGCAAGGTCCTAGAAATTCTCAGACCATTGGTCAATGACCTCATGGACACTTGGGAAGACTGGCTACCACAGGTACAAGCCAGTATCAATAGCACAATAAATTCCGCAACAAAGATGTCCCCACATGAAATCATTTTCGGCCAACCAATGCGCCTACCCTACCAAATATTCAACCAACCCCCCCCACCCTTATACAACATAGATAACCTCTCACACTGCATCAAAAGAGGTATGCAAACAATTTATAAAAAAGTTAGAGCAAACCTGAAAGAAGCCCAGGAAAAGACAAAGACTAACCAACACAAACGGTCAATTCCACTTGACATAGCACCCGACGACACAGTCATGATAAAGGACTCAGGTCGAACAAACAAACTCAAACCCAAATTCCTAGGCCCCTTCATAGTCACAAGTTCACTCCCTAACAATGTCTTCCTACTAACAGATCCTTCTGATCAATCCACCTTCACCATACATGGAGAGAAGTTGAGAAAGGTCAAACTGAACCTCGACCCAATCTCACCTCCCATCCACAACCCACCTATCACAGACACACACCAATCACCAATACGCAAGTCTCATCCCATGACTCTGCGTCGACGCAACTAAACATGCACTCTAGCTCTCGCCCATGAAGATGCAGGACGCCATGTATCTATCAGTGGAGGTTAAAATAGCCCATTTCCAATAAGAACTCTTTTCCACATATCTATAAAACTTCTCTACTCCCTTCCGACCAATATAATCTTAGCGAGGGTCAGACAAACATATCCTTAGTCACTCAGACACGACCCCTCTTTCCACAGATGAGATCTCTACAACTCATCCCACTCATCGTCCACCTCGCCCTCTCCGTCCCAAGGCTTTTGCCTGGCGCCATAGTGCACCAACACGGCACCACAGCCTGCGTTGAAGACTCCATCATGGTGAAACTCCGCATCTCACCCACATCCTTGCTAGAACCAATTTCTAAACTACAAAATGACATACAAGAAATACAGAACAACATAAATAGGCAAATACCAAATAACACACACCAAAATTATGAGACCTCACAGATACTCTACCACAACGTCAACTC
The DNA here is from genome assembly GCF_046742065.1 of Oratosquilla oratoria. Lineage (NCBI taxonomy): Eukaryota > Metazoa > Arthropoda > Malacostraca > Stomatopoda > Squillidae > Oratosquilla > Oratosquilla oratoria. The sequence continues at coordinate 1,286,864 of NW_027467719.1, read as the reverse complement.
ATTACAAAGTAAACTCAACAAGATAAAATACACAATATACCACCTTCCAGACCCAGACAACGACACTATCAACACCAGAAGAACCAAAAGAGGCCTATTCGATTTCGTTGGCATTATCTCTAAATCCCTATTTGGAACTGCTACTGATCAAGATATCCACACAGTGGATACACACATAGGAAAAATAACAAGAGTACTCCAACAACAAGGGAAACTCATTGACTTAAATTCACAGAACATAGATCTCCTCGCTGATTCTGTAAATTCAGTCATAGACAAATACAACTACCTTGCACAATTCACAAACACCCAGTTGTCTCAAATCACAAATTCCCAAACAGCCCTTTTCTTCCTTTATCACCTAAATAACCTAGACAAAGAACTAGATAGCCTCAAAGACCATACCAATCTCATACAGAAAGACATCTGGAACGCCCATGCAGGTGTAGTCGACTCCCAAATGATCACCCCAACCCAGCTTACCCAGACACTACGACGAGCCCACAGTACACTACAACTTACCCCTTTCTTTTCCAAACACGAAATACAACATTACTACCCCATCCTAGCATCAACTATCTTCCAACAATTTATTTTAATCAACATACCGATGGACCCTGTCAAGAGATTCTCCCTTTGGGAAATCTATCCTTTCCCATACCCTTACCAAAACCGAACAATGACCCTCAACCTACCAACCTCTACCATCTTAAAATCAACCGACGGTCAGTGGCTAACACTGACATCACCGGACACCATAACAACTTGCAAGACAGCACGACCCAACTTCCACATCTGTCCAGCCTATCCTTTCCATTTCCAACTAACTAAATCCCAACCCTGCCTCTCAGAACTTACAACCAACCGAATACATCTTACCGAAACTTGTGATTTCCGTTTCTCAGACAACACCAAAATTCACCATACACATGTAGGACATAAACACTTCCTATACCTCCCTCATCCAACCTTAGTATCTGTCATGTGCCCCCGTAAACCACCCACCCACCATAAGGTCAACGGCTCCATCACACTGCCTGACATTTGCCAAATCTACACAATGAACTCAATGCTACTACCCAATAACCTCCACGACCAAGGTACCCTCAATTTGACCCACGACCTAGGTCCCATAACCCAATTAATACTCCCTCCCCTACCCAAGAGTCCCAATACCATCCTTCCAAGCAAGATAGACATAATACACCAACTAAATAAATCAATCACTCTAGACATGGATTCATTCGACTTACATCATAGGATTCTTCCATATACCTCCACAGCCCTTTCCCTCTTAATCATTCTCTTTATACTAATAATAATAATCATATTCTGTTGCATGAAGTAACACCTTCCAAAACCTTTCCATCTCCATACCCAAATTGTTGTAAACCTAGATTAAGTTTATTCTTGTGTCTCACCCAATAGCTTGATAAAACAAGTGCAAGGTGACACACCACACTGACCATAGAACAGTGTTTAGAAAAACAACACTCCCAACAGTGATAGTGTTAAACCATAAAAACAATAACATTTAAAAAGTGAATTAAACAGTGTATGTGAACCCAATATAAAGTGTAATCTGGTGAGACACAACGTTACACTTCTGAGACACAACATCACTACCCCTATTTTCAGTGCATGATCCCTCTTGGGATCTCAGAATCTCTTCAACAACACCCCCCCATCTGCACATTTATAACCCCACAGGATTTTGTGTCTCTGAAACTTTTTCTCGATGTATTACCTATGTATATATACTTTTGTAAACCTTGTTCCATCGGTGCCGGGAGCCACCTAACCCCAGGGGGAGAGCGATATGTATACGCCCCATAAACAAGTAATACATCACTCAGTCATATAACCCACTCACCTCCACTCACTCCCACACTCACACTATGCCGGCAGACTATACGACGCCTAGACACTTCCTGGGAAAATAAGCTGAGACAAGCATTTTCCCACAACATGCACACGCGACCACACACCAATAAACACATTATTACGTATACTGACGAACCACCCCTGGATATATATATTATAGTCTGGCTGTCAGACTAAATTATAAACTAATTATGTAAATTAAAATATAAGATGTGACGAAGTAAACCCAGCTCACATAAAGAATTCAGTTATGCGAACATAGCAACTCCCCAAGCAACTTCCGAGGTTTATAACGGCATGCACGGGCTGGGAGCGGTGTACTCCCAGAGACGATGCCTAGGAAATAGAATAGTGTAAGAGTGTACCAAGAGAAACAGTAGATTGAATAGGACAATAAACAAACAAAACTTAGAGGCGTTTGGCAGCGGACATCCTTAAACATTTTCTGTGTTATAAGTGACCAGGATGGAGTAACGTAACAGTTAGTTACACCCGTCCGGTTACACTGCCACTGAAATGTAATCACTATGCTATAATGTATATGTTATGTCATTGCTTTGTTACTTGGTAATAAAAAGTGGAATCGACACAGCAAAATGAAAAATATATCAGCCCGTGAAAAAAACACTCTTCGGAGCATGCTTCGAAGGCTCGGACGTTGTTGTTGTTGTTGTCGTTCCCTAGACTGTCTGTCCGAGCAGTCCCGTCTCCCCAAGGAAGGCCACAGCCGAAACTGGGTTTTCCCACAAATCCTTTATAGAGTGTATGTTGTGTTGTTTGCGTGCATGATTGTGTATAATGCAGTCTTCCATTATGTGTTGTATGGTATGGGGTGAAGTGTTACATCCTGGGCAGCTGTTCACAACACAGTCGTCCAGCCTCTTCTGGTAGCTTAGAAGTGCTGGGTGGTGACCGCATCGCAGTCTGGCCAAGTGGACTCTGTCCTTTCGTGGGAGAGAGGATTCAGAAGGGTGGATATCAGGGGGTCTGGCATGCAGCAGTGTGTTGTCTTTCAGTGTGTTAATGGAGCGGTGAGTGATATGATTATGAATATGTTTCCGGAGGCTGGTATTTGGTGGTTGTGGAGGAAGAGAAGAGAGTATCTGTGCGTAATAAAGGTCTTTGGGTGTAGTTTTAATGTTTCTTGGTGTGTGTGTGGGTGTTCTGCTATGTAGTGTAGCGGGTGTGATGTGTTTGTGGTGGCTGCAGCAAGTGTTTGTGTGCCTCTCATGTCGAGGTGGTCCTTGACTTTGAGGACTTTTGTTTCATGGTGTAAATGGTCTGTAGGTGATGTATTTGTGCAGCCTGTAATTGTTTTTAGGGCTTTGTTTTGTATGATTTGAAGGGTGTTGTGGTGTGTCTCACTGAGATTAGGAGCCCATGCAGGACTCGCATAATTCATCACTGAGCGTATGCATTGTTTGTATATTGTTATATTAGTTTCTTTGTTTTGTCCAAATGTTGTTCCTGTGATTGACTTAAGTGCGTTAAGTCTAGGTGTGCATCAACAACACTCATCAACATCAACAACAACATCAACAACATCAACAACAACATCAACAACACTCTAATACCACACACAAACACACCGAAAATTCTTGGTGTAACATACGATACATCCATGTCTTTCAAACAACACCTCACAAACATAGAAAACAAATGCACACCTAGACTTAACGCACTTAAGTCAATCACAGGCTCGGACGTTATCTCCTTAGATGGAATGGCGCGAGATGTAACGTTATAAACACTGCAATCTACCTTAACCGGGCCAGAACTGGCCCATTTGTACGTTATGATTAAACGGCAGCATTCTGGTATGATAACGGTACAATTTAAAGTCGGTTATAAAATGGCAGCATTTAACTGGCGCCGTTACAGTTAGCTTAAGGCAAAACAGAACCCGAACTGCCTTAACATGCCGCAAGGAAACCAGAAACGGCCCATTTTAACCATGTTTACTGGGTATTTTCCATTTTTCAGGTCTTTTGTCTTTCTTCAATTTGGTCCAAGCTCTTCCTCTTTTGTCTTTTAACTCCCTACAACTTTTGTTGTACCAGCACTTTACATATTCTTTTTCTTGTTTTTGTCTTGGGACATACTTTTCCACTTTTTTTTTTTTTTTTTTTATAAATTTTTGTCAAAATATTCCATTTCTCTTCTACTGTTGTATCTTTGTGTATTCTTTCCCAGTTTTCATTTTGAAAGAATTCTCTTATTTTATCAATTTTGTTTTCATACATCAATCTTCCTTTTCTATATTGTTAATTTCTTTTCATGTATTTTTTCTCATTTAGTTCTAGTTCTATCAATATGTGGTCACTTTTACGTATTGGTGCCTGGTATTCTATCTTTTCCCCTATTTCAGGTTCTGATGTGATTATTAGGTCTAGTCTCGATGGTTCTTCTTCATTTCTATACCTAGTGTTCTCTTGAATCCATTGTGTGGTCAATAATCATCTCAAGTAGAACATTTCCCCACGAGTCTTCTCCACCCTTTACGATCATCTCTTCCCAGCAGACTTCTTTGCAATTAAAGTCGCCCATTATAACTATTCTTCCTCCATCTTCCATTATCCTGTTTAATGTTATCCTTGTGTCTTCTAACATACTTTTATGTTCACTCTCTTCCCACGAGGCTGTTTTTGGGGGCACGTAGTTTATTACAAACTTTCTGCTCTTCTTATCTCTGTCTTCTACTTCTATCATAATCATCTCTATTCTTTCCATATGTGACACTCTTCACATTTATATCCTTCTTAGTCAGGAACATAACTCCACCCCCTTGTTTTATCTCTCTGTTTCTAATCCAATAATTATATGCATTGTGTCCTATGCTGTTGGGTGGTAGTGGACCTTTTAATTTTGTCTCAACAATTCCCATTATGTCCGGTTCTTTTTCCTTCAGATACTCGTTCAGTTCATTCAGTCCTGTTATTAATCCATCTATATTTGTGTAGGACACTCTTAACTTTGTTATTTCCATTGTATTCTCTGTTTCTTTTTTGTTTCTCTCTGTTATGGTCCATTTCCTCACTTTCATATTCACTACTCTCCAGTAGAATTCTTGTTTTTCTGACTCTGTTCTGGTCTCGTTTCTTTTTTTTTTTTTTTAGCTTGTCTTTTCATTTTTTCCTCCTCTTTCCTCTTTATTCATTTCTCTTTTTATCCATACCTTTTTATATTGTTCACTTGCTGCTAGCTTCCCAGTTTTTGTTAAGATATTCTCTGCTGTTGTTTGTGACCTGAATTTAATCTTAATTGGTCTGGTCTTATCTGTACTATATTTTCCGATCCTAAACATCTCTTCAATTTGTTTCATTATTTCAGGTTCATCTTCCTGAACTAATTCTAGTAAATTGCTTACTTTTCCTTTTTTCTCACTGATTCTTGAAGTTCTATCTATGTTATGTTTCTCTTCCATCGCCAATATAATTATACATTTCTTTTTATCTGCTAAGTCTCTTACTATATTCTCCTTCTGTCTCATCACTTTGATAACTGAGTCAGTTTGTTCTTTCATTTGCTGTTTAATTATGTCAGTAAATTCAACTTTACTGTTTTCCTGGATTTTTTTCCAACCCTGTGCTTCTTTTGCTATGGCCTCTTTATTGTCTTTATTATTCCTCTTTAATTCTTCATTCTCTTCTTTTACTTCTTTTAACTGTCTTTTTAATTCTTCTATTTCATTAGTTAAATTTTTGTTCGCCTTCTCTAGTTCTTCCAACTTTTCAACTCTCTGCGCAATGTTGGTTACATTACCGAACCTGTCTTCCCAATGTTCGATCATCTTATCAAGTTTCTCCTCTAGTCTTTTCAATCGGGGGAGGTTGGTATCCCCCCCCACCCTCATTAAATCCCTGGAAATTATTATCCTCACCTTCCATTGTGCTGCTCTTATCTATATTTCTAATCTTTACAATTTTGTTAATCCCATCACCAGAATCATTGGTCCTTCGTTTGTTTACAAGACGCCTGGCCTCTTGGACCAAGTCTTCCCTCTCCTCATTTCCTTCCATTTCCCTCAGTAATCCCTCCCCTTCTCCTTTTTCCTCACTTTCCCATGACACCACGAGTTATCCCCTTCCCTGTAAATACAATAGGTACTTCCTTTGCGTTGAGGTCCATGAAATTTTCACTTTTTCTTCAGAACTCTAATCCTCGCCGTCCATCTGACAAAAGTGTGTGTGTGTGTGTATATATATATATATATATATATATACACATGTATATATATATATATGTGTGTGCGTATTTACCTAGTTGTATTTTATGGAAGGAGAGCTATGCTTGTAGTGACCCACTTTTGTATCTTTCAGCATCCAGTTTAACCTTAAATTCTTGTATAGTTTTTGCACACTCTGTTTCTTCATTCACTTTGTTCCAGACAGCTATCACTGTGTGGGAAGCTATTCTTTTTCAGATCTCTTCTGTAATTACCCTTTTTAAGTTTCTTTTCGTGTCCTCTGGTTTTTCTTCTATCCCACTTTCATAAGTCATCTCTAAAGGACTTCCATCCCTTTCATAATTCTGTATATGGTTAGCAGGTCTCCTTTCTCTTTTTTGTTCCAGAGTACATAGTTCGAGTTTGTCCAATCTTTGTTCGTATGTCAAATTGGAGAGTGTTGGTGCCACATTTGTCATTGCTCTTTGAAGTCTTTCTAATTTCTTTGTGTTCTTTTTTGTACTCGGTGTTGCAGCATACTCCAATTTTGGTCTTATCAATGTAACTAATATTTTCTTTACCATTTCTTCATCCATGTAGTCAAAAGCCACTTTCATTGATCTTAATAAATTGAAAGTTTCACCAACTAATTCATTATATGTTTGTCTGGTGTCGTGTCATTGGTGATAGTTACTCCCAGGTCCCTTTCTGAGTTGACTTCTTTAATTTCCTTTGTACCAGTTGTGTATTATCCTGATATTCTGTTTTTGCTTTTTCCAAATTCCATTATATTACATTTCTTGATGTTGAAATTCACTTCATTCTTTTGACTCCATTTCCAGATTTTGTCCAGGTCCTCTTGTAAAGATTTGCAATCTTTCTCTGTATTTACTCTCTATTAGTTTCGCATCATCTACAAAGAACAAGTCGAAAATGTAGTAGCACATTCCGTAAAATGTTTTAAATAACCCAGTATCGGAGAAACAAAGCAAAAGAAACAGACAAACTTCAGCAGATAGGTACAAGGTAAGATGTACAAGAATATATACAGTGAGAGAGGTACAAAGTGGGAACAAGGGGAGGTGGCTCAAGTCACATGTCCGAGGTGGGGCGGACTCGGGAATGGTAACAATTTATTCACAGCATAAGTTGTTATACAATCAGGTGACCATTGCCCTTTTGATGTGTTGAAATTTGGCAAGTTTTTGATATGGAAAGATTCGACTATCTTTATCCTAAAGCTACAATTGGACTTATAAATTATTTCTGGTTTGTTCCAATCTATGCGGTGATCCTTTGTTGATGTATGGAGGAAGACCGCGGAGTTGTTTTGTGCATACCTAACAGAGTTTTTGTGCTCTTTTACTCTGGTATTGAAGTCCCTACCAGTTTGACCCCAGTAAACCTCATTACAATCTTTACAAGGTAGTTTACATACTCCAGGGTTGTTATCTGATTTGGGTTTATGATGTATGTTTACTACTTTATGAAAAATGTTATTAGGATAGTTGAAGACCAATCTAATTTTATCTTGTGGACATTTTAGAAGCTTCATCCAATAAATGGTTGTATGGGATCTTTATACATTTATTGTCCCAATTGTGCTGGTTCTTAGTTTGGGAAGAGTTCTTATAATGGTTGAGTTTTACCTTGCTAAGAGCTTTTGTCAACAACCAATTTGCATAACCTAATTTGCTCAGTTGTAAGTTTATTGTTTCTAATTCTTTATTTAAAAATTGAATGCTACAAATTCTTAATGCTCTTAAATAGAGGCCCGAAGCAACACTTAGTTTAACCCTTTCTGGATGGTAACTAAAAAAATGTAAATAGCTACCAGTACTGTGAAATCCAAATGTCCATTACCTTTGATCACTAATATATCCAGAAAGGGAATGCTGTTATCTTCTTCCCATTCAACTTTAAATTTTATACTTGGTGACAAATTATTAAGTTTGAAATGAAAGTCATTAAATGGTCCCCAACTATCGTCCAAAAACGTAAAAATATCATCAACGTATCTAAACCAGATCATGTCAGGTGGCTTTATGTCTGGTAGCAACACAGTTTCGAAATATCCATATAAAGATTAGATAGTACTGGGGAGATACAAAGTTTGATTAATTTTAAGATTTTAGGAATAGGCAAAGGAAATTGTTCTTGGTATGGATGAAGTTTGGTTTCCAAGAAATTTAATACTTCATCTGTATTGACGTCTGGGGTATTGGCTGCTTGTTATTGTGGCAAAGTAGCATGCAGTTGATACTTTAGGGTCTATATGGGGCACCCCAACGGACCAGAGCCACACATCATTTTGTCTATGATAGAGGAAAACTCTGTTCATAGAGAAATGATGACACTTTTATACTACGACTGTCCCTCCGTTATGCTGTCCTCCAACCCCTTGTTACTGTCCTGTACCATTTCTCTGAGTATTCCTTTTCTGTGATGGAATTCCCTGTGGTGGGGGAAAAGAATACTGCCACCAAGTATTCCCACTTAGATCGTAAGAGGCGAGAAGAAAGGGACGGGGATTGGGACTAGGCATCCTTCTCCTTGTAGCCCCACAGGGGAAATTCCTAAAAGAAAAACAGAAGGCATAAGAGGGGCTGGAAGTCCTCGGACCAGCACCCTAAAGTTTGGGTCTTTTAATGTGTGTGGATGTGGTACAGATGAGAGTAAAAGGGAAGAGATAGGTAGTATGTTTGTGAGAAGAAAGATGGATGTGTTGGCTTTGAGTGAAACTAAGTTGAAAGGGAAGGGTGAGTGTAAGTTTGGGAGTGTAAGTGGGAGGTTATCAGGAGTGAAGAGAGGGGGAGGGAGGGAAGGGGTGGCTATTCTAGTAAGTGAAGAGATAGGTAAATGGGTAGTGGAGTGGAAGGTTTCCTCAAGGATAATGTGGATGAAGGTGAAACTGGGAAAGGAGATGTGGGTCTTTGTAAGTGCATATGGGCCTGGCAGTGAGAAGAGTGTAGAAGAAAGGGAGGCCTTTTGGATAGATTTAAATGAGTGCATAGAGGATTTGGGAAGAAATGTCAATGTGATAGTACTGGGAGACCTTAATGCTAGGGTGGGAAATGGTCTAATCGATGGAGTGGTTGGGAAATGTGGAGTTCCAGGAAAGAATCGTAGTGGAGAGTTGATGGTGGAAATGTGTCTAGAGAGTTGATGATAGCAAATACAGTGTTTCAGAAGAAAGTCAAGCATAAGTACACATGGGAGAGGGTGGTGGAGGGAAGGGTGGTAGATAGAGCGCTAATGGATTATGAAGTGGTAAATAGGATTATGATAGGAAGAGTTAAGGATGTACATGTGCTAAGGGGAGAGGGTGGGGGAATATCAGATCATTTTTTGGTGGAAGGTAAGTTGAAAGTGGAGGATAGATGGAGGAAGAAGAAAGGGACAAAAGGTAGGGAGATTCTTAGAGTGAACTCTTTGAATGAGAAGGAAAAGGAGAAGGAGTACGGAAAGAAGCTGAAGGAGGAGTGTGAGGGAGTAAAGGGTAGAGTAGAGCTGGGTGTGGAGGAGGAATGGGGATGGTTCAAGGAGGGAGTCTTAAAGTGTGCAAGGATGGTGTGTGGAACAAGAAGGACAGGGGGAAATAGAAGAAAGGGTAGTGAATGGTGGGATGAGGAAACAAAGAAGGTTGTAGAAGAGAAGAAGCGAGCATTCACAGATTGGTTACAAAAGAGGACGAGGGAGTCATATGAGAGGTACAAAGAAAAGAAAAGAGAAGTAAAGCAAAAGGTAAAGGTTGCAAAGAGGAGAGCAGATGTGAAATGGGGTAAGAATTTGACAGAAAATTTTGAATGTAAAAAAAAAAGATGTTTTGGAAGGAAATTAAGAGAGGAAGAGGAGGCGAATCAAGTAGAGAAGAAAAGGTAAAAGGTGCAGATATAGAGATGATAATGGAAGAGAAGGCAGTAAGGGGAAGATGGGCAGAATATTTTAGGGAGTTGCTAAATGTGAAGGAGGATAGGGAAGGAAAGATTGCTGCAGTGGGAAGTGCGAAGAAAATGAGAGTGATGAATGAGGAGAATGGAGGAGAAATAAGGAAGGATGAGGTGAAGGCAGTTGTTAAGATGAAAGCAGGTAAGGCACCTGGTCTGGATGGATGCCATGCAGAATGTCTGAAAAAGGGAGGTACAGTGATGGTGGACTGGTTGGTGAGGTTATTTAATGTTTGCTGGAGAGAGGGTAGAGTGGCGGAGGACTGGAGGAGTGCCTGTATAGTTCCTCTTTACAAGGGAAAAGGGGACAAGTGTGAATGTAGTAGTTTCAGAGGGATTAGCTTGTTAAGTGTAGTTGGGAAGGCTTATGGGAGGATCTTGATTGAGAGGATTAGGAGAGGAACAGAAGGAGTAATTGGTGAGGAACAGTGTGGATTTAGGACAGGTAGAGGTTGTGTAGATCAGATCTTTGTGGTAAGACAGATATGTGAGAAAGCTATAGGAAAGGGGAAGGATGTTTTTTTGGCTTTTATGGATCTGGAAAAGGCTTGTGATAGGGTAGACAGGAAGGGACTGTGGGAGGTTATGCGGATATACGGGATAGGAGGAAAGCTTCTGGGAGCTGTCATGAGTTTTTATGAGAGTAGTAGAGCTTGTGTCAGGATTGGAAATGGAGAGAGTGAGTGGTTTGAGGTAAAGATGGGACTTCGTTAAGGATGCGTTATGTCGCCCTGGCTGTTCAACTTATACATGGATGGGGTGGTACGAGAGGTAAATGCAAGGGATTGGAGATGGTTAAAGAAAATGGAGAAAAGTGGGAGGTGAGCCAGCTGTTGTTTGCGGACGACACTGCGCTTGTGGCAGGATCGGAGGAGGGATTGAGGAAGTTGGTGGCAGAGTTTGGGAGAGTATGTGATAGAAGAAAGCTAAAGATAAATGTGGGTAAAAGTAAGGTGATGAAATGTACAAGGGGTGAAAGTGGCAGTAGATTGGAAGTGAGCATTAAGGGAGAGCGACTGGAGGAAGTGGATAGTTTTAGATACTTGGTGCAAATGTGGCAGGGAAAGGTGGAGTGAAGGTGGAGGTAGAATGTAGATTGAGAGAAGCGAGTAAATGCCTTGGTGGATTAAAGAGTGTAATGAGGAATAGACATTTGGGAATGGATGCTAAGAGGAGACTGTATGAAGGAGTGGTTGTGCCAACAGCACTGTATGGGGCAGAAACATAGAACATAAGAGAAGAAGAGAGAAGGAGTTTGAATGTGTTTGAGATGAGGTGTCTGAGAAGTATGATGGGGGTTACTAGGCTAGATAGAGTGAGAAATGAGGAGGTGAGAAGGAGAACAGGGGTGAAAAAGGAGCTGGGAGATCGGGTTGATGAAAGAATATTAGGATGGTTTGGACACATGGAAAGAATGAGTGAAGAAAGACTAGTAAAAGAGGTGTGGAAGGCAGATTTGGAGGGAGTGAACATGAAGGGACGTCCTAGGATGAGGTGGATGGATGGGGTGAAGGGGGCTTTGGGGAAGAGGGGAATGTCTGTTGAGGAAGGACGGGAGAGGACAGAAGACAGGGGTGAATGGAGAATGGTTGTATATGGATGATGTTGTGATTGCATAAGGTGGAATGGGCGGGTGGATGGGGGGTGAGGTAGTATGTGTGAGCAAAATTTGACGCAGCCCAAAGGGATTTCTCCCCGTCCTCTCATTTTATGCAATGGGGGGACGGAGAGGGGGGGTCGCGGCCTTGCTGTGGATGTGCTGTGTCTTGCGACACTGCTTGTGACCCAGGGCAGTGGACAAGGTGCAGGGATGACCCGTCATTCAGGAGGTGCTAAGATAAGAGGGAGGGTGGAGGGGTGTGGAGTGTATTCAGGGATAGAATGGGTGGGAATGATATTATGCCTTTTTCTTTTTGGCTACCCCCCTTGTAAGGGAGAAAAAGCCTTGGTATATGTATGTATGTATGTATTGATGCTAGTGAAGAGAGAGACTATGTTGAGGCTTAGTAATTTACTATTAGCAGGTATATTGTGGTGCTTGATTTTATTGATGAAATCCTCAGAATGCTTGATATGTGAATTGGAAAAAGTACCCACAAATGGCGAAAGTAAACGTGTGAGCCATTTTGACAGTCTGTTTGTGCACGAATTCCTGTTATTGGTCTAAGTGGGGTTCCCTCTTTATGAATTTTAGGGAGACCGTAAAACTTAGGTAACTGAGGGTTGATCACAAGAGAATTATTATTGAAAAACTCATTTCCAACTATCTTCCGTGCTTGTTTGTTGAAATCAGTCACTGTGCTTTTAAGTGGGTTTTTGGTCAGCTGTTCATAAGTCTCTGTCCTCTATAGGTCAAATACTTTCGAATTATAATCTGATTCATTAATAATTACTATTTTACCCCCTTTATCGGCCATAGTGATGATGACATCTTTACGTCTAGAGAGATTTTCTATTGCAGTTTTGTAGCGTTTAGGTAAACCGCATCCTTCACTGAAACAATTCATAATACCTTGTAACAAAACACCTTTTAAGCATAGTAAGTCCTTATCATATTCATTTGAAGCCAAAAAATTGTCAAAACCAACAATATAATCAAGGGCCTGATGTTTACAAGGTTTCATGGCAAAACAGATACCAAGTCCTAACCATTTAATGACTTTCATTTCAAACTTAATAATTTGTCACCAAGTATAAAATTTAAAGTTGAATGGAAAGAAGATAACAGCATTCCCTTTCTGGATATATTAGTGATCAAAGGTCATGGACATTTGGATTTCACAGTATATAGAAAGCCCACGCATACTGGTAGCTATTTACATTTTTTTTAGTTACCATCCAGAAAGGGTTAAACTAAGTGTTGCTTCGGGCCTCTATTTAAGAGCATTAAGAATTTGTAGCGTTCAATTTTTAAATAAAGAATTAGAAACAATAAACTTACAACTGAGCAAATTAGGTTATACAAATTGGTTGTTGACAAAAGCTCTTAGCAAGGCAAAACTCAGCCATTATAAGAACTCTTCCCAAACTAAGAACCAGCACAATTGGGACAATAAATGTATAAAGATCCCATACAACCATTTATTGGATGAAGCTTCTAAAATGTCCACAAGATAAAATCAAATTGGTCTTCAACTATCCTAATAAAAAATTTCATAAAGTAGTAAACATACATCATAGACCCAAATCAGATAACAACCCTGGAATATGTAAACTACCTTGTAAAGATTGTAATGAGGTTTACTGGGGTCAAACTGGTAGGGACTTCAATACCAGAGTAAAAGAGCACAAAAACTCTGTTAGGTATGCACAAAACAACTCCGCGGTCTTCCTCCATACATCAACAAAGGATCACCGCATAGATTGGAACAAACCAGAAATAATTTATAAGTCCAATTGTAGCTTTAGGAGAAAGATAGTCGAATCTTTCCATATCAAAAACTTGCCAAATTTCAACACATCAGAAGGGCAATGGTCACCTGATTGTATAACAACTTATGCTGTGAATAAATTGTTACCATTCCCGAGTCCGCCCCACCTCGGACATGTGACTTGAGCCACCTCCCCTTGTTCCCACTTTGTACCTCTCTCACTGTATATATTCTTGTACATCTTACCTTGTACCTATCTGCTGAAGAGGACCACAATAGTGGTCGAAATATACAGTTTGTCTGTTTCTTTTGCTTTGTTTCTCCGACAGTGGGTTATTCAAAAAATTTACAAAGAAGTTCCCATAACATTCCACACCTTCATCCATGTCATTTATATGTATGGCAAACATTTTCAGAGCCAATACAGAGAATTGTGGGACTCCACTTATCATCTCTTCCCAATTTGAGTTCTTGTCTCTGAGTACCACCCTCATTTTTCTCCCATTCAAGAAATCTTTCACCCATTCCAATAACTTTCCTTGTACTCCACCTATTGTTTCAATTTCTCTTAGTAGCTGTTTGTGTGGTACTTTGTTAAATGCTTTTTGTAAATCTAAGAAGGCACAATCTGCCCATCCATCCCTTTTTTGAATTATTTCTATCTTGAATAAAAATATATTAAATTTGTGGCACATGATCTTCCACTTCTAAATCCAAATTGTTTTGGATTTAATATTTTGTTGTCCTCCAAGTGTTTAATCCATTTAGTTTTGATAACTTTTTCACACATTTTTGCTATAGTACTTGTAAGGGAGACCAGTCTATAGTTGGTTGGGTTTTCTCTGTCTCCTTTGAATTTTGGTACAATATTTGCATTTTTCCAACCTTGTGGTACTTTTCCCTCTTTGTGTGAGAAATCATTTACCTTGTGTATTTTGGCCTGTGTGACTTTCTGATGTCTAGGTTTATTTGTCCTCTTATTTCTTTGTGTGTGTATATAAATATATATATATATATATATATATAATATGCCAATAAGAACACGGGTATGTGTGTTCACTTATACAAAGTAGACCACTTGGAAAAAGACATTAACGAAGCAGAGCCATTTCATATATTACATCTTCAGTGCAAAAGTGAAGATGTAATATACGAAAGCGCTCTGCTTTGTTAGTTTCTTTTTCCACGTGGTCTACTTTGTATATATATATATATACAGACGCTCCTCTACTTACGTTCATTCGTTTTACGTTTTTCGATGTTACGTTTGAACTGACTGAAAATATATATATATATATATATATTTTTTGGTGAATTTTTTAGTTTAGCGCGCTCTCCGTAGTACGAGACGTTCAAATGATACGCATGACGCTGCGTCCATTGTTTACATGGCACAAACAACAGACTGAACGTGCCTTGCCTCCTCCTCCCCCTCCCCCTCCCCCTTTCTCCACCATCTCACTTTATGTTACTTGAATTTAAATTATTTGATATCAATGTTATTATTTTACAGTGTTATGTTTATAATTAATGATTTAGGAGTGTTTTATAAGATACAGTAATAGAATTTATGGATGTATAGTACAGTATGAACGGTCATAGATTACTGGAACGTACAGGAACAACTTATGTTCCTTTTCACGTTACGTTCGGCCGTTCGGAACGTAACTAAAACGGAAGTTGAGGAGCGTCTGTATATATATATATATATATATATGTACATACATATACCAGAGGCTTCCCCCCCCTTATAAGGGAGTTAGCCAAAAAATAAAGGCATAAAAACCACTCCCACCCATTCCATCCCTTTCACATTCCACTTATCTTGTCACCTCCTGGATGACGGGTTATCCCTGCATCTTGTTCACTGTCCTGGGTCAGAAGCAGCGTCTAAAGACACAGCACATCCATAGCAAGGCCACTTCATTAAATTGGCGACACCCCCCTCCGTCCCCTCATATCTAAGAATAACTAAAATTTAAATGACTCCCGGCTGTCTTTTAATGAACACGGGTGTATGTTTGTCCCCCACTGAAATGGCAAAAAGGCACAAGCGCCGCAGGCCAAGCACCCACGGCGCAGCCGTGGCTGGCGAAGCCAGGTGCTTGTATATACAAAAAAAGTTTATGTATATGTATTTGTGTATTTATATATATATGTATATATATATGTACATGTATATAAATATGTGCAATATGTATATACAACCACTCCTCATTTAACGACAATTCTGATCAGCATCGCCGTCGTTAACCGAATTGGTCGTTAAGCGAAAGTGTACACATATACGTACATGTACTGTATGTACAATGTCCAGCAATACATGTATCTTTATTTTCGTGTATTTTCCCTCTTTTATACAGTACATTAAAGCTTTATTTACTGTTTTGATATTACAGAAAGCCCTCAAATAACGTGTATGACCAAATCCGCGTATGCTGACATTCCATATTAAATACCGGGGTATTTTTTTAGTTTCGACCATGGGCGCAGTATAGCAATAGAAAACTAATCATTAATTTTGTAAATTAAAATGTATCAACGTAAAATGCAATTTTGTGGGCGGAAATTAAAATAAAAAATACCTTGCTACAAGCAAATGTGCTAATGAACGAAGTCGGTAGCATAGGATCGGGACGCCATCTTGTCGTCTGTCAATTGACGGCCTCGGTACTTCCGACAGTACCTCGCCATGTACATTTTCTTGAAGGAATGTTATGAAGCGGAGATACATGCATTCCTTCAAGCTGCAAGAACTTTGTATACCCCGCAAGCTGAGTGAGTGGTTGAAAAGCCCGCCAGCGTCTCTCATGACGAAGACAACGAGGACGAGCCAGATGGCATTTAATTTGCAGGTAATGATTTATTAAACACAGGTTAGGTTAGTTCAGTTTAGGTTAGACGAATTTATCATCCTTTCATTTCTTCAACGTCGGCATCTATCATAAAAAACATGGCGTCCCATTCGTCCGACACGACTTCGTTACTTTAGAAATCTGTTTTAGCACCTTTTTTGTTTTTATTTCCGCTCACAAAATTGCATATTACGTTAATACATTATAATTTACAAAAATAATAATTAATTTTCTATTGCTATATTGCGCCCATGGTTGAAACAAAAAATTTACGAATACCGGTATATACTGTATTCCAGGTAGTTTTTGCAGCTTGCATGATGGTAATGTAGGCCTAAGCTTCAGAACAATTTACCTCTCAGCTAATATCCACCGTACAAGTTCATTTATAACATCATACAAATTTGCCTCAGTCAACTTATCGTACACGACGTCGTAACTTCGGGAGATTTACGTTAAACGAATATTGGTCTGTCATAAAGCCCGTCGTTACTCTGTGTTGTCGTTAACCGAGTAGGTCGTTAAACGAGGAGTGGTTGTATATATTTACCTATTTTACCTAGTTGTATTTTCCGAGAAGGAGTGCTACACACGTTGTGTCCCGCCTTTGTATCTCACAGTGTCTAGTTTGCTCTTAAACTCATGAATGGTTTTTGTGCACACTATTTCATTGTTCAGTTTATTCCAAGTGTCCACTATGTGGAAAACTGTTTTTCTTCAGATCTCTTCTGTAGCTGTTTTTTTTTCTTTCTTTTTTTCTTTCCATGTCCTCTTGTGCTTATCCTGTCCCAGTTTAACAAGTCCTCTCTATCGAGTATTTCTGTGCCTTTCATGATTCTGTAGATGGTCAGTAGGTCACCTCTTTCTCTTCTTTGCTCCAGAGTCTGTAACTCCAGTTTAGCCAATCTCTCCTCATATGACAATATTGCAAGTGCAGGTGCCATTTTTGTTGCTGCTCTTTGGATTCTTTCTATTTTCTTTGTATTCTTTTTGGTACTGGTTGACCACAATGTTGCTGCATATTCTAGTCTAGGCCTTATCAGTGTGACCAATATTTTTTTAATAATATCTTAATCCAAATATGTAAATGCCACTTTTATTGATCTTAGCAAGTTGTAGGATTCTCCGACAATTGTGTTTGTTTGTCATAGGACAAGTCGTTTGAGATAAATACACCCAAATATTTTTCGGATCTCTCCTTCTTTACCTCCTTGGTTCCAATTTTATATTGTCCTGATATTCTGTTTTTGCTCTTTCCAAACTGTTATGCTACATTTCTTAATATGTCCACTTCCTATTGCTGACTCCAGTTCCATACATTATTCAGGTCTTCCTGCAGTGATTCACAACCCTTTTCAGTTTTAACTTTCCTTTACAGTTTGGCGTTGTCTGCAAAGAAGCTCGCGTAACATTTTACATCATCATCCATGTCATTCACATAAATAGCAAACATTATTGGAGCCAATACAGATCCTTGCAGTACTCCCCTGATCACCTCTTTCCAATCTGAATATTTTTCTCTGAGCACTACTCTCATCTTTCTACCAGTCAGGAAGTCCTCCATCCATTTTAGTAGGTTCCCTTGTATCCCTCCTATATGTTCCAGTAATTTTAATAATTTTTTGTGTGGTACTTTGTCAAAAGCTTTTTGTAAGTCCAGGAAGGCACAATCAGCCCATCCATTCCTTTCTTGCACTATGTCAATTAATCTTGAGTAGAAACATATTAAGTTTGTGGTACATGATCTTCCTTGTCTGAACCCAAATTGTCTTGGGTTTATTATATTGTTGTCTTCCAGGTGTTTTACCCATCTATTCTTGATGATTTTCTCAGAAATTTTGGCTATAGTGCTTGTTAGTGAGACTGGCCTATAGTTAGTTGGTTCTTCCTTGTTTCCTCCCTTATATATTGTTACAATGTTAGCATTTTTCCAATCTTTTGGTATTTTTCCTTCTTCAAGTGAGCAATCTATTATGTTATGTATTTTGTCCGTTAGTTCTTCTTTGCATTCTTTTAAAATCCAATTTGCAATACCATCTGGGCCATGTGATTTCCTGACGTCAAGGTTTGATAGGTGTTCTAATATTTCTTTTTGTGTTATTGTTATCTCACTCATGGGGGGAGATCACCTTTCATTATCTTCGTCCCAATATTGTGCTTTCTCTCTAGTGAAGACAGATTTGAAGTGATTATTCATGACTTTGGCCAATTCTACTTCTGTGTATTCTATATTCCGTTGGCATAGTTTCACCATTTCTTGCTTGTTTTTAAGTTTACCATTCATGTATCGATAGAATAGTTTGGGTTGCTCTTTGCATTTATCTATAATATCCTTTTCATGGTTCCTTTTTCCTCTCTTCTCATTTCTATAGTTTGACTTGCCATTTACCAGGTTTTTTTTTTTATCTTTTCTCCACCTTTTCCAAGCTCTGTCTCTTCTGTCTTTTGCCTCACTGCATCTTTTGTTGAACCAGCATTTAATGTACAGTCTCGTTTCTGTCTTGGTACGTGCCTATTTACCCCTTTATTGTAATTATTCGTGAAGATATTCCATTTCTATTCCACTTTTGTCTCTTCCATATAAATTTTTTCCAGTTATTCTGGAAGAATTTCTTTAGTTTTGCAAAGTCCATTTTGTTGTACATCAATCTTCCTTTCCCAACAAATTTCTTTGCAATTGAAGTCCCCCATAATTACCAGATTACCCCAGCCCATTAGTATCTCATTTAATGATTGCCTTGTATCTTCTAATATTTTTGTATGCTTGTTCTCTTTCCAAGTGTTTGTTTTTGGAGGCACATAAGTCACCACAAACTTTCTTCTTTTCATGTTCTTGTCTTCGACTTTTATCATGATCAGTTCTACATTACCTTTGCCCTCCACAATTTTTGTCACATTCAAGATTTTCTTGGCCAAGAACATGATTCCTCCTCCCTGTTTCTTATCTCTGTTTTTAATCCAGTAATTATTTAGTCCGTGTCCAACATCGATGGATGGTATTTTACCCCTTAGTTTAGTCTCCACAGTTCCCAATATGTCTGGTTTTTCTTCTAGCAGGTAATCATTAAGTTCGTTCAGTCCTGAAATTAATCCATCAATGTTGGTATAGGCCACTTTCAATTTTCTTCTTTCTCCATTTTTTCTCTCTCTTTGGTTTGCCCATTCTGATGTACCATTTCCTCAGTCTCATGTCGATTACTCTCCAATGGAATTCCTTGCTTTCTGTCTCCATCCTTATCGTGTTTTTTCCTTTGCTTCATCTCTTAGTGTCTTTTCATTTTTTAATCCCTCAATACTCATTTCTCTTTTTATCCATATCTTATTGTACTTTTCACTTCTTGCCAAGTTACCTACTTTTTCAAATATGTCTTCTACCATTTGTGATCTTAGTTTTATCTTTAGGGGTCGATTTCTATCCTTACTGTAGTATTTACCTAGTTGTAATATACGGGAGGTGAGCTATGCTTGTGGTGACCCGTCTTTGTATCTCTCCGCATCAAGTTTTATCTTAAAATCTTGTATAGTGTTAGCACATACTGTTTTGTTGTCTAATTTGTTCCATGTATTTATCGCTCTGTGTGGGAAACTGTTCCTTTCAAGTTTTTTCTATAACTATCTTTTTTCAATTTTTTTCCGTGTCTTGTTTTACCGTTTTCCCACACTAATAGGTCGTTCCTGTCTAAAACTTCCATTCCTTTCATTATTCTGTAGATAGCAAATCTCCTCTTTCTCTTTGTTCCAGAGTTGGTAGGTTCAATTTGGATAGTCTTTGCTCATATGTTAGTTCGGCGAGTGTCAGTGCTAGTTTTGTTGTCGCTCTTTGTAATCTTTCTAGTTTCTTAATATTCTTTTTGGTACTGGGTGTCCAAAGTGATGCTGCGTACTCAAGTTTTGGTCTTATTAGTGTAGTTAGTATTTTCCTTATCATTTCTTCGTCCATATAAGTAAATGCCACTTTGATTGCTCTCAATAAGTTGTAGGTTTCTCCGAACATCTTATTTACATGCTTATCTGGTTTCATGTCCTTTCCAATCATTACTCCAAGATCTTTTTCATAGTTTTTTTTTTTCCCCCAATTCTATACAATCTTTTGATATCCTGTTTCTACTCTAACCAAATTCCATTATACTGCATTTCTTAATATTGAATTTTACTTCCCACTTTTGAGTCCAATTCCATATTGTGTCCAGACCTTGTTGCAATGAGTTGCAGTCCTCTTCCGTTTTTACCTTAAGTAATTTTGCATCATCTGCAAAAAAAATTATATAACACTCCACGCCTTCATTCATGTCATTAATGTATACAGCAAACATGATCGGGGCCAGTGACTGATTCTATATGTTTCTTCAATGTCTTGGGCTCCCTCCTGAATTTCTTTTAGGATTTCTATTGCTGTCTCTTTTACTTCTTTTTCTCTCATGTACCTCGCCAAACCATGTTTTTCTTTTAGTCCATATACCGCAATACATTTTTTCCTATCCACTGTGTCTCTGACCCAATTTGCTTTTTCATTAATTACTTGGATAATTGTCTTTTGCATTTTCCTGCATTTGTTGTTGGACTATTTCTTTGAAAACAATTTCTTTATATTCACTGTTTTCCTTCCATTTCTTAATCTTTCGGATACTTTCCTCACCTAAGTTCTCTTCAATTTTTTCAGTTATTTCCTCTATTTTGTTGTTTACCTCTTTTTTTAATTTTTTTCTATTGGTAGTATCATTAATTCTCTTCTTTTCATTATCACTCTTCAGCTCTCTTATTTCCTTTTTCAATTCCTTAATCTTGTTTCTTAGATCCAAGTTAGTTTTCCTCAGGTCGGAGATCTCAGAGTTTGCTTGTGCTAAGCAATCCGTTAGACCAACCATTTTGTTTCTCAATTCCATAATTTCATTCTCCCACCGTATCCTATATTTGCTCATTTCCCTCTCTATCTCTAAGATTCGACTTAAACTCCTGCTTTCGTACTTACTAAATCCAGAAAAAGCATCTTTGTGACATTCCCGCATGATGGTTGGAGTGATGAAATGTTTGTTTACATCAGGGTTCGACATGACGTCACCAGATTGCTCTGGTTCACAGTTGCCTTTTGAGTCAGACTTCTCGTTATTTTCCTTCATTTTTCGCAAATTATGTCTTAATACAATTAACTAGCACTGCAGAGATATCATTACAGACACCCACGATTTCTCCCTTCCCCCACAACACAAACCAGGTTTCCTTTTTCTTCATTTATCCTCTTCTTTGGGGACCAGTGATGACGAAGGTGTTCACAGTTCCGTGGTTATGTGTGTACAGTCGGCACCACGGGTATTGGCGCGATGCTTTTTTTTTTATCTGTAGCACTAAAACAAGTGCAATACTAACATATATGTAGAACCTACCAGCCTCTAATACTTTGTGGGTAGTCCTTTCCTTTTCAGACAGCTCTCAAGGCGTCGAAGAACAGATTCAGCCAGTCTTTGGAGCATTGAGGGTTCTAAGTTGTCCCAAATGTCCTTAATCTCCTTCACAAGCTTTTCCACATTTGCCGTGTTACGTCCTCGTAGTCTTCGTTTTATCAGTGCCCACACATTTTCAATCGGATTGAAATCTGGACTATTACCAGGCCAATCGTTTATGTAATCCACTCCTTCAAATTCAAGCCATTCTTTGACTAGTTTTGTTGTGTGTGCAGGGGCACCATCCTGCATGAACACCTCACTCTTACAGGCATCAAAGCAATTTTCGAGATGGTCACACAACAGTTCCAAATATGATTCCTTGTTCACTGTTGTGTTTTTAGGTAATATAACTAGCTTGCCCACACCATAGTACCCAAACGCACCCCATACCATGACACTATCAGGGTGCCCGGACGGAGCCTAACCTTACCTCCTCGGTTCCCAGTAATATTAAATGTAGCCTCATCAGTCCACAAAACCTTCTTCCACTTTTCATTGTCCCAATTCAGATATTTCTTACAAAATTTCACACAATTGTGTTTCTGTTTCTCCATCAGAAGAGGTTTGCGTCGTGGTGCCTGATGCTCAAAAGACAAATCGTACTTGAGGCAGCGTTGTATTGTCCTAACAGACACATCTTGCAAGAGTTTTGGATTTTTTTCTTTCAATTCTTTGGCTGTTATCCTTGGTTCAGCTTCCACCTGTCTTTGGATAACCTTCAGAGTCCTTTTTGATGTCTTTTTAGCTGGTCCAGTCCTCTTGACTTGGAGTGGGGGATAATCACCTCCTGCTGTCTTGCATTTCTTTGTCCATCTCTGGACACTGCACAACGATACTCTGGTCTGGATTGTTAGACTTTCCTGCCTTATAAAGTGAGCTTATTGCTGCAATTTTCTCCCTTGTAAGCTCTGGGCCTCGTGGCATTATTACAAAAATCCCACAAAAAACACAGCATGTCAGAGCGGAAAAAAACAGTTGATGCGGTCACGACTAATCACAAAAAGCAACTGAGTTATTCAATAGGCAACTGAGATCTTTATTGTCTGCACGTGGGACTTAAACTCCGCCTACTCTACCATGTGCTTTCGCGCCAATACCAATGTCGGTTTTCTTAGGTGTATAATGGGGGTCCTTAATAATTTGTCACATGTATTGGCGCACATTTTTCGCGCCAATACCCATGGCGTCGACTGTATTTACCTAGTTGTATTTTACGGGAAGGGGAGCTATGCTCGTGGTGTCCCGTCTTCATATCTCATTTTATCTAGACTGTTTTTAAATTCATGTATTGTTTTTTTACTTTTATATGGGGGGACGGAGAGGGGGGGTCGCCGATTTAATGAAGCGGCCTTGCTGTGGATGTGCTGTGTCTTGCGACACTGCTTCTGACCCAGGGCAGTGGACAGGGTGCAGGGATGACCCATCATCTAGGAGGTGCTAAGATGGGAGGGTGGGTGGAGGGGTGTGGAGTGTTTTCAGGGATGGAATGGGTGGGAATGATTTTATGCCTTTTCCTTTTTGGCTACCTCCCTAGTAAGGGGGAAAAAGCCTTGGTATATGTATGTATCATTTTTGCACACACCACATTCTCATCTAACTTGTTTCAAATGTCTATTACTCTGTGAGGAAAGCTGTTCTTTTTCAGATCTCTTCTATAACTGTCTTTCTTGATTTTCTTTCCATGTCCTCTTGTATCTCTACTATCCCATTTTATTAGATCCTCTCTATCAATAATTTCTATGCCTTTCATGATTCTATAAATAGTTATCAAGTCTCCTCTCTCTCTTCTTTGCTCTAATGTCTGTAGCCTCAAGTTTTGCTAGTCTCTCTTCATATGATAGTTCTGAGAGTGTTGGTGCCAATTTCATAATTGCTCTTTGTATTCTTTCAAGTTTTGTTATACATTTTTTTGTACTTGGTGACCATGTCGTTGCTGCATACACCAATCTTGGTCTTATCAAAGTGACAAGTATTTTCTTCACCATTTCTTCATGCAGTTATGTAAATGCCACTTTGATTATATATTCTTATTGAATTATAAGTTTCTCCAAAAATTTGGTTTATATGTTTCTCAGGGGACATATTATTCATAATAATGACTCCCAGGTCCTTCTCATTTTCTACTTTTTTTATTTCTTCTCCCAATTTTTATGATCCCTCTATTTTTTTGCTTCTTCCAAATTCCATCATACTACACTTCTTAATATTGAATTTCATCTCCCACTTCCTACTCCATTCCCATACTTTATTGGGATCACTCTGTAGCGACCCACAATCTTCTTCAGTGTTCACTTTTTTCAACAATTTTGCATCATCCGCAAAGAAGCTCATATAACTTTCGATTCCTTCATCCTTATCATTATATAGCAAACCTTGGGGCCAAAATTGTTCCTTCTGGAACACCACTAATCACTTCATCCCAATTGGAGTGTTTGTCTCTTATCACCACTCTCATTTTTCTTGTATGCAAGAAGTCTTCCATCCACTTTGTCCTGTATTCCTCCTGCAGTTTCTAATTTCTTAAGCAACTTCTTATGTGGCACCTTATCAAAAGCTTTTTTCAGGTCAAGTAATGCATAATCAGCCCATCCATCTCTTTTTTGTATTACATCTATTAGCCTTGAATAGAAACACATTAAGTTTGTGACGCATGATCGTCCTAGTCAAAATCCAAATTGTCTTGAATTTAGTACTTTGTTTTTTTTCCAGATGCTTTACCCATCTACTTTTGATAATTCTTTCACAGATTTTAGCTATCGTACTTGTAAGAGAGACTGGTCTATAGTTAGTAGGGTCTTTCTTGTTTCCCCCTTTATATATTGGTATTATATTTGCTTTTTTCCAATCTTCTGGAACTTTTCCCTCTTTCAATGAACTGTTTATTAGGCTACGTATTTTGTCTGTTAGTTCATTCCTGCATTATCTCAAAATCCAGTTTGCCATTTCATCCAGTCCATGCAATTTTCTGACATCGAGATTACTCAAGTGTTTCATTATTTAATTTCTTGATACTTCTATCTCTCATAGGGGGAACTTTCTCCTCCCATTCGATATCTCAAGGTTGTATATTCTCCCTTGTAAACACTGATTTAAAATGCTTATTCATAATATCTGCCATTTCTATTTCCTCTGTGTATTCGACTCCTCCTTGTCGTAGTTTCTCTAATTCTTGTTTGCTTTTCAGTTTGTTGTTTACAAATCTGTAAAATAATTTTGGTTGATCTTTACATTTTTCTATGACATTTTTTAATTTTATCTTTTCTTCTATGCGCTTTTGTATCTATTCATTTCTATAACTAGTACTGTATATGTTTTCCATATTTTTTTTTTTTTTCATTTTATCCAAGCTTTATCCCTTTTGTCTTTTAATTCTCTACATCTTTTGTTGTACCAGCACTTTACATATCCTTTTTCTTGCTTTTGTCTTGGCACATACTTTTCCACTCCTTTATAAATTTTTGTCAAAATACTCCAATTCTCTTCAACTGTTGTTTCCTCCTTGTGTATTCTTTCACAGTCAGCTTTTTTAAAGAATTCTTATATTTTGTCAAAGTTTGTTATTTCATACATCAATCTTCCCTTTCTATATATATATATTTTTTTATGTATTTTTCCCTAGTTCCAGTTCAACCAATATGTGGTCACTTTCACTTATTGGTGTTTTATATTCGATCTTGTCCACTATTTCGGGTTCTGATGTGATTATTAGGTCCAGTCTCGATGGTTCTTCCTCATTTCTATACCTAGTATTCTCTTGTATCCATTGTGTCATTGTTCAATAATCATATCAAGTAATACATTTCCCCATAGGTCATCTCCACCTTTCACTGTCATCTCTTCCCAGCAGATTTCTTTACAATTAAAGTCATCCATTATAATTATTCTTCCATCATCCATTATCTTACTTAGTGATATCCTGGTGTCTTCTAACATATTTTTGTTCTCTCTCTTCCTATGAAGCCGTTTTAGGAGGCACATAATTCACTACAAACTTCCTGCTCTTCCTATCCTTGTCCCCCACTTCCATCGTTATCATCTCTACTCTATTCTTTCCATATGTGACATTCCTCACATTTATATCCTTCTTAGTCAGGAACATAATTCCACCCCCTTGTTTTACCTCTCTCTTTCTAATCCAACAATTATATGCACCATGTCCTACACTGTTGGGTGGTAGTGGACCTTTCAATTTTGTCTCTACAATTCCCATTATGTCCAGTTCTTTTTCCTTCAGGTAATCATTCAGTTCATTCAAGCATGTTATTAATCCATCTATATTTGTGTAAGACACTTTTTATTTTTTATTTTCTGCTACTTCCATCGTGTTTTCTGTTTCCCCTTCGATTTTCTCTGCTATGAACCATTTCTTCACTTTCATATCCACTACTCTCCAATAGAATTTCTTTTTTTTCTGTCTCTGTTTTATTCTTGTTTTTTTTTTTTTGTATGGTGTTGTAATTAAGTTACTTCAAACTGAGAACATTAGAGAACTTACCTGGTTGATTTCTCTAACAATCGTTGGAACTGAAAGTTTATTCTTGAGGCTTCAATCTAACAGTAGAATTCCCTTGCCGAGGTTTATTTGTCCCTCTGGTACCAGAGTTGAAGCTTGTCTGACGTACAGTACTAAACGTAGTCTCATTCGGCTGGAATTCTTACAAGCTCGTAAAACGGCTTCGAAGCCAGGAGAAAGTTCTCAAAGTTCCCGATTTGTTAATCAAAATTACAACATAGGCTTAAAAAATAAAGAGGGAGGGGAGTTTAATAATATATTAATTAAAATTACGATAGTGTGGTACAAAGTTACAGGAAAGGACCCCGATTCGAAAATTAAACAAGCTTTCAGGAAATTGCCGTAGCTCAAGGTAAACAATGCAATTCCCGTAACAACAATTACCACAGCCTCCCCGACAACAAGAAAGAAAGTGTTTAAGAAATATAACACTTTTGAACAAAATTTATGACAAGTTTTTGTTTGCTAGAGACCTTACTAGGTCTCTAGAGGCCAGTGCAGTCTTACGAGTTGGCCTCACAGAGGTAGGTTCCAGAGAGACACAATCGTCTTGTAAAGAGTTAACCTCCTATAAGTCTGAGACCTCTTCAAAGGGTTCAGACTCTCTAGCCTGAACATTAGGATCCCCAGGGGATTCATCCTCAAGACTGGAACTCAACTCAGCATGGAGCTCTAGAGGAATTAAAAGTTTAATGTTGACTTTAATAGAGTTTCCATCAGGCTTAACGACAGAGACTGTACGTATCACCTTGTCTTGGTCAGGAAAAGTTTCCACAATACGAACTAAGGGCCAGAAGGGTCTGGTCTTGAAGGGGAGTTTCAAAAAGGCAATATCACCCTTTTCCCAGCTTCTAGAACTGTGATATACAGCTCTATCCCTTTCCCTTAAGCTGACCAAGTACTCTGTCAACCATTGTTTCTTGAACTCTTCATAGAAATAATCCCTACAGTCCATAACCAAGTTGAGAAGAGAAGGGTAGTCTTCTCCTGATTCCCATTCAGGGACTTGTTCCCAGTCTCCAAACATCAAGGAAGGAATGGTCCTTCCAATAAGGAAAGATTTGGGGTAATAACATCTACCTCATTTTCACAAGAACGATAAGTTAGTGGTCTATTGTTCAAAAATTTTTGAACATCGGACAAAAGAGTGGTAATCTCTGCCATGGAAGGAACAGACCTATCCAATACCTTATACAAGCATTGTTTCACTGTCTGTATTAACCTTTCCCAAGTGGCACCATACCAAGCAGCATAAACAGGAATGGTTCTATGCTTAACAGGGGAAGTTTTAAATTTCTCTTCAAATTCAGAAGATATTGTTCAATAACATTTCCCGCTTGTACAAAAGATTTAGCATTGTCAGAATAAACAACAGAAGGAATTCCATACCTGTTAGGAAACCTAACGAAAGCCAAATTGAACTCAGGAGTGGACATAGTATCCACAACTTCTAAATGAACTGCTCTAGTATTGAAACATGTGAAAATAAGTATGCATGCCTTAACCTTCTCTCCATTCCTGTCTCTAACCCATAAATGCCCTGTGTAGTCTACAGCAGTATGGGCAAAGGGCACACTTAGATTCACCCTAGAGGCAGGTAAAGAGGAAGGAGAAGGATAATTAACTGTACGGGAATTGTATTTCTTACAAACTATACAATCCTTCAAAATGCTTAAAACAGCTTGTCTTGCCTTAAGTATCCAGAATCCGTGCATATGAAGGAAATTAAGTGTGGCCTGTAGTCCCATGTGCATAACTTGACAATGAGCAAAGAAAATTAGGATCTTAGTTAAATGATGAGATTTGGACAAGAGAAGGGGATTGACAACCTCATATTTGAGGTTAATGTTCTTGTCAATTGTGCCCTTGGACCTAATCAAACCATTCTTGTCCAAGAACAAGGTTCATTTGACTTACCAAAGGAGGTACGTCATTAGTGTTGGAATTCTGCAAATAAGCCAATTCAGCAGGAAAGGAATCCCTTTGCATAATACTCATCAAATAATTAGATGCTGCCTTAACAGGGTCAGCATTAGACTTCTTGAACAGAAAGACAGCCTTAAAAATCAAAGAAGTGTGATGAAGAAGTTTGCTATAGGAAGAAAACTTAGATATCTATTAGAGGAGGAGTGTCAACTTGTACAACAGCCGCATTGACAATGTCCCCCTTGAAACAGGAGGGAATACATCCCAAGTGACCCTTTGGCCAAGTATGAGGAGGCAACAACAACCATTCAGGTCCATAAACCCACCAATTAAATTTTTCAAGGTTTAGTTAGGAAATCAGCCATATTATGTTCAGAAGGAACATAAGTAAAGGAAATGGGTGTGAACTTGGCCTTGAAAATTTCCAAAAGATTGGAAATTTCCTTCAATCTATTATTGACATATATTTTTCTTAGGAGCCTTGTTGATCAGGATCCAAGAAAGGGCAACTTGACTATCAACAAAAAGAACCACTGATTCAACCAGTGGGGCAGACACCAGTCCTTCCTCAAAAATAGTATTGAGGCATTTCAAAGATAGAAAAGTTGCCATAAGCTCCAAAGACGGTAAAGTACTCTGTTTAATAGGAGCCACCTTGACCTTGGCAAATAGAAGAGAGGTATTAGACTCCTTTAATTCTCTTCCTTCTTGCCCTACATATATGGCACCTCCATAGGCTTCCTTGGAAGCATCAGCAAATACAAACAATTTAATGGGAAATTCTGTACAAAAGGTTTTCCTTTTAATGGATAGGTTATTAACCTCCCTAAAATTTTCACATAACTTGTTCCATCTAACAAGTAACTCTATCTAATTTCCAATCCCAATCCACCATCTTTTGACACATCTCTCTAATAAGGATTTTTCCATGCAAGAGCACAGGAGAGAAAAACCCTAAAGGATCAAATACAGAAGACAAGGAAGACAAAACTTGTCTTTTGGTTGAGGCATTCTTGTCAAGGGAAACATCCTTGATTCTCAAAGTATCATGATCCTTATTATGAATATAACCCAAGACTTTAACCTCCTCTTTATTGCAAACTACTTCTTGATCAAGAACAGAAAGAACAGAAGTCGAATTGCATGTCCACTCCCTGAGAGGTAAACCTCCATTGAGCATGATCTCATTAATCTTCTCGACCATTGCAGGGAGAGAACAAAGCTCATTGGTAGTGTAGACCAAATTGTCTACATAAAATTTATCTTTGATTAAGGAGGCAGTTAGAGAGTCAGGCTGCAAAGAAAGATGGTGTTGGATAATGAAATTTAGAATGAAAGGGGAGCAAATGAAGCCAAAAATGATAGTATTATACCTGAAGGGTATATACTGGTCGTTAATCCTCCTGAAGAAACAGAACCTGTTACAATCAGCCTCATCCTTCAAAGGGATCTCCAAGAAGGCTTTTAAAACATCAGCCAAAATAACATGATTATTGGTCCTGAAATACAACAAGAAAGAGAGAAGGTTGTTCATCAAGTCAACTCCCGGGAATGCAGCTTCATTTAAGGAAGGAGCTTTTCCTACTTTGAGAGAACAATTGAAAACTGGCCTTATTCTAGAAGTGGAAAGATCATCATCCTTCAACACATGTCTATGGGGTATAAAGATTTGTCCAGGGACTCTTTTAGTTACTGGCTCAATAATACCCAAGGCCTCTTGCTGGTCAAACACAGCTTCATAATCCTCTCTAAGCCCTTTTTGCTCAAGTTTGTCATAAATCCTATGAGCTACAGCTAGAGATATCTTAAGGTTAGAGGGAACAAGATCCACCAAATCCTTTTTCCACGGGATCTTCACATAGTAATGTCCATTCTTGAAGGAAATGGACTGTTTAAATTCATCAATGTGTAAATTATTAATATCTGGGGTCTGTTCCTCTTTAATACCAATGGACTCTAAGGAATAGAAATTGTCAAGACCATACTCAACATTAGAATTAATAAAGACTTCCTGCAAAGGATCAAATTGAGAACTTACAGGTTCTAAACAGAAGTTGACAAGAAACTTTTCTTTGCCTAACCTTTTGGGAGGAAAATATTTAACAGTCTTATAAGACTGAGTAAGGGAAGTGCCTTTCTCAGTTTTCTTTAGAGAAACTCCATTGGTCTTGAAAGAAGAATTATAGAAAACAAGTGAATCTTCATGATATTCCTCTAAGCAAATTAAAAGAATCCACTCCAAGGTCAGAGTCTGGTTTTATCCTCAAAGGCCTCTCCTTACATTTAAAACTATCAACGTCTTGGATTTCATTAGAGGGCATTTCAGGAATCCCCCATATTATTGTCTTTATGTAGAAAGGCTTCTCACTAGGAGTGATATATTGAGCCCCAGTCCCATATGGAATGTAACCATCAGCAAGTTTGATAACCTTGCATGACAGGTTACCATACAAGGGGGCACTTTCAATTGAAAAGTTTGAGAAGTTTTGAAAAATATCATTTCCGAGGATCCCTAAAACATTCAGTTGGTCTCCCTTCACTTTTGGAAAACTTGGCAAGACAAAAATTGGTGATTATTCATACTAAGTAGTACAGAAGATAAGGAAGGAATTTGTAAGGACAAGTTGAATCCTTCAATGGCAAAGAACAAACTAAACAAATTCATCCCTGAAGGGAGTTTTAAGTTAGCAGTATAGTTAAAACCTCTTTTATTCATTAGAGGTAAACCAAAGGAAGAAACTAACTTGTCCATAGGAGGACTTAAAGAAGGTCCAACTTTGTCCTCTACAAATTCCTTGTTAATGATAGAAAACTGGGCTCCAGTGTCCAGTAAAAAGAGACATTGGGCAGTTCTCTTTCCTCTGCTAATAGGAAGGGAGACCAAAGGAACAATGGAATCTGTTGAATTATGAAAATTAAACACTTTCCCCTCAGAAAGTGGTGTCTTATAAGCCATAGGACACATGGCTCCATGATGCTCAGGTTTGTTGCAAACAAAACATCTGTAAGGCAGAGCAGCCTTTAACCCAGGACATTCCAAAGAACCATGTCCATGATTTAGGCACCTATTGCACAGTCCTAACTGAGATGCTCTAGCTTTCCTGTGCTCAAGGGATTTATATGAAGTACACTTCGAACTAGCATGGTCGGAAGCGGGGCAAAATTTACATCTACTGATAGACTTCTTAATGGGATTAGAATTGACCTTAAAGGAGCCATCAACTCCCTTACTGGAATCAACAGGTTTTTTCAAGGAAATTTCCTTGAAAGCAAGGGAGCTGGTAGTAAGGCTTTATTTAGGTTTGACACCAAGATCATCTGATCCCATTTTAAGTCTAAACAAAATTGACTGGTAAACTTCCTTGAGTTGATTAAAATTGGGGTAATTAGAATTAATCACCCGAGACAATTCAATTAGAAAAAATTTAGGCAGTTTAATCAAGATTAATTTACTTATCAAGAAAATGACCTCGCTTCCTGGCCTAGTGAAATCTACCCCAATTCCCTTAAGGTCTTGTAGCTTGGAATCTACAGACCTAATGTAACTTTCAAGGTCTCTCAAGAGTGAGACCTCCGGCGCATTAATAATGGAAATCAACACCTTATCAAGAATTTCTTCCTTGTTGAAATACAACTCATCAAGAAAAAGGAAAGCAGAGTCAAAACTTGAATCATCCACTGGAAGGTTCTCTACTAAATGGAAAGCCTCCCCTCTGAGGTATCCATTCAAATAAATTAACATCTGACTATTAGTCAGATTGGGGATACCAGCTAAGGCATTCAGAAAACCCTTTTTAAAGTTAAAATAAGCAAAAGGATTGCTGGAATTGTTCTCGAGATGTTGAAGAACAATAGGAGGAAGAGGAAGTTTTACAGAATTATCAGTGGACTTGTTTAGTTTTTCACCTATTTGAGATTCAAAAACTCCCCTTAACTCTTGTTTCCGTTCCTTATAAGGAGACAATTGAAGAAGAACGGACAGGCGGTAAGCTCTGGATTTCTCCATATCCTCGTCCTTTTCTTCTTCGGGGAGCAATTCTTGAATTTCCTTGTCAAAATCTAGTATTTTTGAGAGGAAATTCTCAATCTGAATTAACATATCGTCAAGGATGGAAATAGATAAAGAGTCAGACTGTGCATTTAGAGCTTTAAAGTCCTTAGAGATAAGCCCCCTTTTATGAGCTCTCTGTCTTCGGAGTTTTTGCAAAACTTCCGAATCGGACAATGTCTTATCGTGGCTAGCCATAATGATGCCAACCCTAACAATTCGTCATAAATACACAAGCAAAATAGTCGTGCCAAGAACCGTCTTATAGATTAAGCCCAACGAAGATAGAAATTAAGTAAAAATCATTAATTTGATTTAAATACGAGCTTAAATTGGATAAAGGCAACAAATCAAAGAAACCACGACAATATAACAATAGAGGCCACCAAAAATAGAGAACTATTCGAAATTTTC
Organism: Oratosquilla oratoria; assembly: GCF_046742065.1. NCBI lineage: Eukaryota > Metazoa > Arthropoda > Malacostraca > Stomatopoda > Squillidae > Oratosquilla > Oratosquilla oratoria. Next base: position 1,254,300 of record NW_027467719.1, on the reverse strand, counting down.
CGAATGTTCACAAGAAAGACAAGGTACCAAAGCCGGCAAAAAAAAATTCCCGAAAGTTAATAAAGTCCTCAAACGAGGAAATTAAAAATCGAACAAATTCTGTATAAAGAACAGGAAACCGGACTTCGTAACCACACCCTATCGTAATTTTAATTAGAACTTACATAGCAGCTTACGACACAAAGGGGTAATAATTTAATGTCAAAATCGACTACTAAAGTTAAATTTAGATATTTACGTAAATTCTCAAATTCCGAGCTAATAAACTAAATCTGAGAATTCGTTTAGTTAAAGAAGACCTATGGTGTTGTAATTAAGTTACTTCAAACTGAGAACGTTAGAGAACTTACCTGGTTGAGTTCTCTAACAATCGTCGGAACTGAAAGTGTGCCGTTACGAGCAGTAACGGGGCTTTTTTTTATAATTCCGTGTACCTCCATGTTTACATATTTTTTGTCGTAAGGCTCGTTTCCCCTTGGAAGGGGTTTCAATTTTGTTTTTTGTAATGCTTTAATTTTAAGTGTATTTCGAACAGAGACCTCATCTGTTCGAAATCCCACCTTTGTAAGTTGTCTGCAAGCCATGTTGCAAGATAACATCGCATTATTTGTACAATGTTCACTTTAAGAATTAGAATTAAGAAGGTGTGTAAGACCGGTTGCCGTTTGTGATGTCACGTCACACATCTAGGCGCCAGTCTGGTTCGAAACTCGAAAGGTGTACACACCCCTCTTTGTAACCAACTCAGTAAGTAGTAAAACCCTTTATATTTTAGGTTTAGAGTGTACTAGTGGATCCTTGGAAATACTTTTATATCATGTGTAGCTTTTAGCCTTTAGTAACTACAGTCCCATTTCTAGTTTTCATCATTCCACCGTAACTATCGAAATTCCTTTGGGTCCATCCTGCGTGATGGATCGGATCTGCAATAAAGACGCATCGAACATTCCCGTGAATAAATAACCTGTCCCAAGTCTGTCTACGTCACGGACGCTATGATGCTGATTGTCCATTTGATCTGCGCAGTCCCCAGTTCGCTGCGCCACAGAAAGTTTATTCTTGAGGCTTTGATCTAACAGTAGAATTCCCTTGCCGAGGTTTATTTGTCCTTCTGGTACCAGAGTTGAAGCTTGTCTGATGTTCAGTACTAAACATAGTCTCGTTCGGCTGGAATTCTTACGAGCTCGTAAAACGGCTCTGAAGCCACGGGACAACTAATACTTTAAGTTCTCACAGTTCCCGATTTGTTAATCAAAATTACAACATAGGCTTAAAAAATAAAGAGGGAGGGGAGTTTAATAATATATTAATTAAAATTACGATAGTGTGGTACAAAGTTACAGGAAAGGTTCCCGATTCGAAAATTAAACAAACTTTCAGGAAATTGCCGTAGCTCAAGGTAAACAATGCAATTCCCGTAACAATAATTACCACAGTTTAGCTTCTAGTCTTTTTGTTTTCTCATCCTCTCTTTCCTCTTTATTCATTTCTCTTTTCATCCATACTTGTTTAAATTGCTCACTGTCTGCTAGTTTCCCTGTTTTTGCTAAGGTATTCTCTGCTGTCATTTGTGACCTGAGTTTAACCTTAATTGGTCTGGTCTTATCTGTATTGTATTTCTTGAGCCTGTACATATCTTTTATTTGTTTCCCTATTTCTGGTTCATCATCTTGAACTACTTCTAATATACTATTTACTTTTTTCTTTTCCTCCTTTATTCTTGTAGTCCTATTTAGATTATACTTCTCTTCCATCCCTAATATAGTTATACATTTCTTTCTATCTGCTAAGTCTCTTACTATATTCTCCTTCTCTCTCATCACTTTAATAACTGTGCCTTCAGTTTGTTCCTTCATCTGTTGTTTCACTATATCTCTAAATTCAATTTTGTTATTCTCCTGAACCTTTTTCCAACCACTTCTTTTGTTATGGACTCTTTTATTTTCTGTATTATTCCTCCTTGATTCCTCATTCTCTTCCTTTACTTCTCTTAACTGTCCTTTTAATTCTACTTCTTTAGTTAGATTTTGATTATCTTTTCTTGGTTCTTCCAGTTTATCACCTTTCTCTGCAACTAGAGTCAAATATTCAAACCTAACCTTAATCTCTTTCCATTGAGCTGCTATTATCTATATTTTTGCTCTTCACACCTCTGCTTCCTTGTTCATTTGAATATTCTGCCCCCCATTTGTTTATGCCTCTCCTAAGATCCTGGGCCCATTCATCCCTTTCCTCATTTCCTTCCATTTTCCTCAGTAATCCCTCCCCTTCTCCTTTTTCTTCACCTTCCCACTACACCATGAGCTTTCCCCTTCCCTATTAATACAACACAGGTACTTGTCATTGTGATCCTTGAAATTTGCAGTTTTCTCTGGAATCCACACTTTGTTGTCACCTTTACCGACGTGTGTGTGTATTTACCTAATTGTATTTTGCGGGAAGGGGAGCTATGCTTGTGGTGTCCCACCTTTGTATCTTGCAGTGTCTAGTTTGCTTTTAAACTCATGAATGGTTTTGGCGCATACTATTTCATTGTCCAGTTTGTTCCAAGTGTCCACTACTCTATGTGGAAAACTTTTTTTCTTCAGTTCTCTTCTGTAGCTAGGTTTTTTTATTTTCTTTCCATGTCCTCTTGGGTTTCTCTTGTCCCAGTTTAATAAGTCCTCTCTATCAAGTATCTCTGTGCCTTTCATGATTCTGTAGATGGTCAGTAGGTCACCTCTCTTCTTTGCTCCAGCATCGGTAACTCCAGTTTAGCCAATCTTTCCTCATATGATAGGTGTGCAGGTGCCATTTTTGTTGCTGCTCTCTGGATTCTTTCTATTTTCTTTATATTCTTTTTGGTACTGGGTGACCACAATGTCGCCGCATACTCTAGTCTAGGCCTTATCAATGTAACCAGTATTTTTTTTATCATGTCTTCGTCCAAGTATGCAAATGCCACTTTTATTGATCTTAGCAAGTTGTAAGCCTCCCCGACAATTTGTTAATCTGTTTATCATAGGACAAGTCGTTTGTGATAATTGCCCCCAAATCTTTTTCAGATCCTACCTTCTTTACCTCCTTGGTTCCAATTGTATATTTTCCTGATATTCTATTTTTGTTTTTTCCAAACTCCATTATGATACACTTAGTATTAAAGTCCACTTCCCATTTCTGACTCCAGTTCCATACCTTATTGAGGTCTTCCTGCAGTGCTTCACAGTCCTTATCAGTTTCTATTTTCCTTAACAGTTTGGCATCGTCAGCAAAGAAGCTCGTGTAACATTTCACGTCCTCATCCATGCCATTCACATAAATAGCAAACATTATTGGTGCCAATACAGATCCTTGAGGTACTCCACTGATCACCTCTTTCCAAAATGAATCTTTTTCTCTGAGCACTACTCTCATCTTTCTACCAGTCAAGAAGTCCTCCATCCATCTTAGGTTCCCTTGTATTCCTCCTGTGTGTTACAGTTTTTTTTTTTAGTAATTTTCTGTGTGGTACTTTGTCAAAAGCTTTTTGCAAGTCTAGAAAGGCACACTCAGCCCATCCATTTCTTTCTTGCACTGTCTATTAGTCTTGAGTAGCATATTAAGTTTGTGGTGCATGGTCCTCCTTGTCTGAAACCAAATTGTCTTGGGTTTATTATGTTATTGTCTTCCAGATGTTTTACCCATCTATTCTTGATGATTTTCTCACAAATTTTGGCTATAGTGCTTGTTAGTGATACTGGCCCATAGTTGGTGGGTTCTTCCTTGTTTCCTCCTTTATATATTGGTAGTGTTAGCATTTTTCCAGTCTTTATGTATCTTTCTATGAGTGAGCTATTTATTATGTTGTGTATTTTGTCCATTAGTTCTTCTTTGCATTCCTTTAGAATCCAATTTGCAATTCCATCTGGGCCATGTGATTTTCTGACGTCAAGGTATGATAGGTGTTCTGATATTTCTTTTTGTGTTGTAAACTCACTCATGTGGGGAGATTGCTTGTAATTATCTACGTCCCAATTTTGTATTTTCTCTCTGGTGAAGACAGATTTAAAGTGATTGTTCATGACTTCGGCCATGTCTAATTCTTCTGTGTATTCTATATTCCCTTGGAGTAGTTTCACCATTTCCTGTTTGTTTTTAAGTTTACCATTCACATATCGATAGAATAGTTTGGGTTGATCTTTGCATTTATCTATAATATCCTTTTCATGGTTCCATTTCTCCTCCCTTCTCACATTAACATACTCATTTCTATAGTTTATATAAATTTGCCATTTACTAGGTTTTTTATCTTTTCTCCACCTTTTCCAAGCTTTGTCCCTTCTGTCTTTTGCCTCACTGCATCTTTTGTTGAACCAACATTTATTGTACTCTCTCGCTTTTGTCTTGGTACATGCCTGTTTACCCCTTCATTGTAATTATCCATCAATATATTCCATTTCTCATCCACTTTTGTCTCTTCCATGTAGAATTTTTCCCAGTTTGCATTCTGGAAGAATATCTTTAGTTTTGCAAAGTCCATTTTGTTGTACATCAATCTTCCTTTCCTATGCCGTTCATTTCTCTCCATGTCTATTTCTTCCTTTAGTACAGTTTCGATGAGTATATGGTCATTCTTTCCAATTGGTGTCTTGTAATGGATTTTGTCCACAATTTCAGGTTCTGTTGTAAATATTAGATCTAATTTCGACGGCTCTTCATTTCTTTTGTATATGGTGTTTTCACTGACCCATTGGGTCATTGTGTATTCCATGGTCATGTCCAGCAGTACATTACCCCACAGGTTGTATCCCCCTCGCACTGTCATGTTATCCCAACAAATTTCTTTGCAATTCAAGTCCCCCATAATTACCAGATTTCCCCTGCCCATTAGTATCTCATTTAGTGATTTTCTTGTATCTTCTAGCATTTTTTATGTTCGTTCTCTTTCCAAGTATTCATTTTTGGGGGCACATAGATTACCACAAACTTTCTACTTCTCATATTCTTGTCTTCGACTTTTATCATGTAACTTTCAATACCTTCATCCATATCATTTATATATATAGCAAACATTATCAGAGCTAGTACTGTACTGACCCCTGTGGGACGCTACTAATTTCTTCCCAATTTGAATATTTGTCTTCGAGCACCACTCTCATTTTTCATCCATGTAGGAAGTCCTCTATCCAATTCAATAGTTTTCCATGTATGCCTCCTCTTGTTTCCAGTTTATATAGCAATTTTCTGTGTGGTACCTTATCAAATGCCTTTTGTAGGTCCAGGAAGGCACCGTCTGCCCAGCCATCCCTTTCTTGTAATATATCTATCAACCTTGAATAGAAACAAATCAAATAAGTGGTACATGATCTTCCTTGTCTGAATCCAAATTGCTTCAGGTTCAGTATATTGGTCTCCTCCAGATATTTTGTCCATCTATGATGATTCTCTCATTGTACTCATTAGGGACACTGGTCTATAATTTGTTGGGTCTTCCTTATTTCCCCCCTTATATATTGGCACTGTATTGGCATTTTTCCAGTCTCCTGGTAGTTTTCCTTCTTTGAGTGAGCATTAAATTATTTTGTATATTTTTCCTGTTAGTATCTAATTTACAACTCCGGGCCATGTGACTTGTTAACGTCAAGCATTAATATTTGATTCCTTATTTCATTCTGAGTAATATTTAATTTCTTCATTGAAAGAAATATTACTTTAATTCTTTGATCAGTTTGTAGATTTTTTTCTCTTTGGTGAATACAGATTTGAAATGCTTGATCATAATATCTGCCATTTCTATATCTGTGTATTCTCTGTTACCTTGACGTAATTCAAGTATTTCCTGTTTATTTCTTAGTTTGCCGTTTACATATCTATAAAATAATTTGGGTTGATCTTTACATTTGTCTAGTACGGTATGTCCTTTTCATAATTTCTTTTTTCATCTCTACATTATTTTACACATTTCTTAAATTGTATATTTTCCATTTCTCAGTTTTTTCCTTCCATCTTTTCCAGGCTTTATCTCTGTCTTTTGCCTCACTGCACTTGTTATTATACAGGTTGACATTCAAAAATCCGGCAACTATAAATCCGAAACCTTCAGAAATCCGGGACAGATTTCGGGAGCGCATTTTCATATTTCCCATGTTGGTGCGCCACTATTTTCTGGAGCTGCTGCTTACACCAGAATCAGCTGTTGGTTCATGCTTCCACCTGCTAACAAGTAATCCTGTTCATTTTTCTCATTATTCTCCTCATAGTATTTGTTGTTTAGCCCCAATATGGAATCAACAAAGAAGAAAGGTGGCATAAAACACAAACATCATGCATTATCGATCGCAGAGAAAGTGGAAATATTAAAAAAAAAAGAAAAACAGCTGATACATGAACTTATTGACTATGTTAAAGATGTAAACTAATCCTGATGCCAAGGAGCTTTGATCAAGGTTAAATGAAGATGTTTTAACAGAATGGATGTTGATGATAATGTACCTACAGTTCATCATTACGCTGATTCAGAAAATGTAGATATGGTTAAAATTCTGGAGGGAAATGCCTGTACACGTGGTGATAAAGATGAAAGCAGTGAAGAAAACGAGGAAGATGTGAGGGAAAGAATCTCTTTTGACAGGTTAATTGCATTGACAACTGAACTGCTGGCTGGACTAGAGCAAAGAAGTTTCATAAGTGAACAAGAAATCATGAATGTTTACTTGCTCCAAGATAAACTTATTAAAGAAAGACCCAAGTTTATGAAGCAACAGACACTGCACGAGATATTCAAGAATATAGCTAGAAAGCAGGAACAGCAGTGTCCACACTAGATAATCCACTGCCATCAACTTCAAGTCAACCAGATGTGCTGTCACCACAATCAACAGTTCCTCCATCAATTGAAGCTGTTCCTGTTGCCGATGATGTTGTCACTGTCAGTAATGATGAAGATGATCCTGATAGCCCATCTGCTATTTAGCTTCTTTTCCCAAGAAGTACAGGGTATAGTACAGAGTATTATATTTAGTTTAATTAAAATTCTTAGGATCAGTTTTATTTAGTTGAATTAAAATTGAATTAAAATTATGTAGAAAAAGTCCATCTGCTATTTAGCTTCTTTCCTAAGAAGTACAGTACCGAGTATTTTATTTAGTTTAAAATTCTTTGGAGGATCAGTTTTATATGTTTTATTAAAATTGAATTAAAATTCTGTATAACTATCTTTACTGTATTTTATTTAGTTCGTGAATAATAAAATTTAATTTGCTTTTCACTTAGTGTTTATTTTTTCCATTAAAGGACTGTACAGGTGGTAATTTTCTTTATATACAGGGTACACCATACAAAATTATAACTTAAAAAATCCGGCAGTCCTCAGGTCCCGAGGTTGCCGGATTGAATGTCAACCTGTACCAGGATTATATATATACCCTTTCCTGTTTTTGTCTAGGTACATACTTATCCACTCCTTCATTGTAGATTTCCTTCCAAATTGTCTCCACAATTCCCATAATGTCAGGTTTCTCTATTTCTAGATAGTCATTTAATTCATTCATACCAGAAATACCATCCATATTTGTGTATGCCACTTTTAGTTTTTTAAGTTTCCATTTTTCTGATGTACTGTTTTTTCAGTCTCATATCTAATACTAAAAAAATTGCTTTTTTCTGTCTGTTCTTTTCTCATTTCTATTGGCTTCAATTCTGAGAGCCTTGTCTTCCTCTTTTTCCTCTTCATTAATTTCCTTTTTTATCCATATATGTCTGAATTTTTCACCGTTTGCTAGTTTCACCGCTTTCGATAGTATCTCCTCAGTTATCATTTGATTTTTTAGTTTGATTTTCAGAGGTGTATGTTGTTTTTCTTTTGATTATTTGCCTATTCTGTGAATCTCGTCAATTTGCTTTTCAAAATTTTGCTCTTTGTCTTGGATTTCTTTCAGAATTCCCTTAGCTATTTCCTTTTCCTCTTTTTCTATTTTGTATTTATAAACACTTTTTTTTCTCCATCTGCTTTTGTACTATTTCTCTAAAGGATATACTGTATATATTTTTATTTTCCTGTTCATGCTTCCACTGATTTTTATTTTAAGGTCTGTTTCCTTGATCGACTCTTCCACCTTTCCAGTCACTACCTGTAATTGCTCTTTGACTTTTCATTCTTTCATTTTCTCTTTTTAGCATATCAAGTTCACTCTTAAGGTCACTCAATTCTCAATTGTTTGCTCATTACTCTTATGCAAAGTACAGGTACTCCTCGTTTAACGACCTACTCGGTTAACGACAACTCGGAGTAACGACGGGCTTTATGACGTCGTTTAACGTAAATCTCCCGAAGTTACGACGTCGTGTACGATAATTAAGTTGGCTGAGGCAAATTTGTATGATGTTATAAATGAACTTGTACGGTGGATATTAGCTGTGAGGTAAAGTGTTCTGAAGCTTATGTCTACTGTACATTACCATCCAGCAAGCTGCAAAAACTACCTGGGGTACAGTGTATACCGGTAGTGGTAAATTTTTAGTTTCGACCATGGGCGCAATATAACAATAGAAAATTAATTATTGATTTTGTGAATTATAATGTATCAACATAATATGCAATTTTGTGAGCGGAAATGAAAAAAAAAATGCTAAAACAGATTTCGTAAGTAACGAAGTCATGTCGGACGAATGGTACACCATGTTTGTTATGATAGATGCCGATGTCGAAGAAATGAAAGGATGATAAATTAATTCGTCTAATATAAACTAAACTAACCTAACCTGTGTTTAATAAATCATTACCTGCAAATTAAATGTCATCCGGCTCGTCGCCGTAGTGAGAGACGTTGGCAGACGACAAGATGGCGTCCCGAGCCTATGGTACCGACTTCGTTCATTAGCATATTTTCTTGTAGCAAGGTATTTTTTACTTTCATTTCCGCCCACAAAATTGCATATTACGTTGATACATTTTAATTTACAAAATTAATAATTAATTTTCTATTGCTATATTGCGCCCATGGTCGAAACTAAAAAAATACCCCGGTATTCAATATGGAATGTCAGCATATGCGGATTTGGTCATATACGGTAATTTTAGGAACCTAACCACCGTAAATAAACAGTAAATAAAGCTTTAATGTACTGTATAAAAGAGGGAAAATACACGAAAATAAAGATACATGTATTGCTGGACATTGTACATAAGTACATGTACGTATATGTATACACTTTCGCTTAACGACCAATTCGGTTAACGACGGCGCGCTGGTCCCAATTGTCGTCGTTAAACGAGGAGTACCTGTAGTCAGTTCCCCAAGTAAAGCTTGGTAGACCAATTTTAAATTGATAATCTCTTCCAATAATTCATTTACTTTGCGATTTCTTAACGCATTGCTGTATCTAACTTCTATCTATATCTACGCCTTTACCTATTTCTCCTATATTTCTTTGAAAACCTGAAAAACTGTTATTCTCCCACCATTGATTTATTCTTGGTTTATCAATTAAACATGTCCTCTTTGGTATAACTCCTCTTGGTGATTCAACTCTACTTACATCCAGCCCTCTCTTCGTTGGTTCATTTATTATTTTTTCTTCTTTTTCTTTCTCCATTGTGCCAACTATACTTTTTTCAAGAACTGGATTACCTTGTCCATCCAAGAAACACAGCCTAAACGTTCCACCAAATAACAACTAGGCATTTCCTTCATATCAGCAACAAAACTGCTAGACCAGAGCTCAATTACTGCACTTCCTTTCGCTTTGATGTCTTGTTTATGCGTGCACATGACTTGGAGTGGTAAAGAACCTCATTCCTCACATGTACTGGTACTGAAGATTTTATTAGTTTATTGTGTCACCCAGATGAATGTTGTATGTTTAGGTAATTCCTTGAGCTTCCCTGCACTTGCATATGTGCAAACTGAGTGTAAACCCCCAAGAATGTTCTGCATTGTGTCTTCTACATTCCTCCAGTATGGGATCTCCACTGTTTTACATTCACTGGCCCTGTTAATAAAGTTACATCACATAGGAAATGGAAGTCAAGTAGGTCACAAGTGCTAGACCATCAAAAAGAAATTCCCAAAACTTGCCTAACTTTTGGCATGCAAATTAATGATTTGTGGCTCTGTTGTAACCTATGGTAATTACATGCCTTACATGTGAGAATGAAAAAATTTAACATATTTACCATAAACTCACCATCTCACTCCCATGAAGGTGGTTGCCTCCCTGCCTGGCCAGGGCTGTCAGGAACCAAGGCAAGAAGCACACAGTGGATCTTGGGAATCAAACTCATGACAATCTGCTCTTGAGTTTGACATTGTATCTACTTGGCTACGGTGCAGCCCATATACCAATTTTGAATATTCACAAGCGACTGCAAACTAGTGCATGGCATAAGAGAATACCAGACAGTAGTGTCTGATCATAATATTCTGGGAGTAGCATTAAACCTAGCAAAAGATACAGCAAACACAAGGGTATCTAGCAAGGAAAAACATGTTGGTCTGAGAGAACTGAATTTCTTCAATGAAAAAGCTGATTACTAAACACAGCAAACTTAAAAGTCAACTGGACACTATGATGAGGCCACATTGACAAGTGATATTAAACCTTTTTACTAGGATTTGTGAACACGAGTGCATCAAGTACATTCCCTCAAGAAGCAGAAACAGTCATTGAAATAAGATACCTCAGGACAGGAAAATACTAGTGAGAAGGAATAGAATACTGAAGAGAATTCAAGAGATGCCAATGGGATGTAAGAGAAGGGAAAGTTTAGAGACAAGGTTGAAGGACACAGAAGTCACATTCAGTGCTATATGGGAAAGAAAAAGAAAAGGCTACACGAGGAAAAGAAAGCAGTGGCAGCCATAACGACAAAATCTAAATTCTTCTACTGTATACCTATAGCAGAAATTGAAAACAAAGACAAAACTTGGTCTTCAGGACAATGGAGGAGTTGAGTTAACAGACAACCACACAACCATGGCTAACATACTAGAGAAGCAGTATCAAAGTGTATCCAGCTAAACAATATTAGGGATATAAAGTCCCTTAGGGTTTTTTGGAGGTCATTTTGGTCACTTGCTCCAATTGGGTCACCATCTCACTCACAGCTTGAGGGCCACAAGGCTTCCTGCCTATTTGACTTGAGCACCACTCAGGACAAAGGTGTGGGCACCTGAGGCAGGAATATGAAATGCAAAAAAGACTCAAATGTGGCTGGGCCCCATGCACATGGCTCTGGGTGCAGGTTCCTCGCAGTACTGTGCACCACCCTCTCCTTGTTGGGCAAGCTTGGGCCAAATTGATTACCTAATGACATTTGGTAAAATCCATAGGTCTATTAGGGTGTTTTTAGGGTCATTTTGATCACTTCTTCCAATTGGCCCACCATCTCACAGGTTGAGGGCCACAAAGCTTCCTGTAGATCTGGCTTGGGCACCACTCATGCCAAAAGTGTAGGAGCCAGAGGCAGGAATGTGAAATGCAAAAAAAGCCTCAAATTAGGCTGGGCTCCACACACATGCCCTTGGGTTCAGGTTCCTCACATGAAATTTACAGTGCCCTGTGCACCATTCTCTCCCTTTGGAGCAAGTTTGAGCCAAATCAGCTAAATGAACTTTTTTTTAATCCATAGGCACCACAAAATTCACAGATGGGCAATCCAATTCAGGAAGTCCAATTATAATTATCCATGTGAGATTCGAAAAAATTGAAGTCCGTATATGTATTTACCTAGTTGCATTGTATGGAAAGGGGAGCTATACTTGTAGTGACCCATCTTTGTATTTTGCAATATCTAGTTTGTTCTTAAATTCTTGTATGTTGTTTGCACACACTATTGTTTTTTCAAATTTGCTCCAAACATCAACCACTCTGTGTGTGTGTTTTTTTTTTTTTTTTTCTACAACTGTCCTTTTTGAGTTTCTTTTCATATCCCCTTGTTTGTCTTTTATCCCACTTTAGTAAGTCCTCTCTGTCAAGGATTTCCATGCCTTTCATGATTCTGTAAATGGCCAATAGATCTCTTTCTCTTCTTTGTTCCAGGGTTGGTAGTTCCAGTTTAGACAATCTTTGCTCTTATGCGAATTTTGAAAGTGTTGAGGCCATCTTTGTCATTGCTCCTTGGATTCCTTTTATTTTCTTTATATTCTTTTTTGTACTGGGTGTCCATAGTGTAGCAGTGTACTCCAATCTTGGTCTTATCAGTGTGACCAGTATTTTCTTTAACATTTCCTCATCCAAGTAATAAAAAGCCACCTCCATTGATCTCAGTAAATTATAGGTTCCTCTGACTATTTTGTTTATATGCTTGTCTGGGGACATGTCTTTGGTGATAATTACTTCTAGGTCCTTTTCATAACTTTCTTTACTTCCTTTGCACTGATTTTATATTGTCCTGATATATATATTTTTTTTTCCAAATTCCATTATACTACATTTCCTAATGAAATTAATTTCCCACTTGACTCCATTCCCAGACCTTGTCCAGGGCTCTGTAGCGATTATGTCTTTTCCCGTACTTACCCCTTTTAGTAGTTTTCTGTCATCTCCAAAGAAGTTTATATAGCATTTTACACCATCCATGTCATTTACATATACAGGTAGTCATCGACGTATGACTGCAATTGGTTCCGACCAACCAATCGTAACTCGATTTGGTTGTATATCGGACATGTGTTAAATTCCTATAGGAATAATAGACTTTTAAAGTCATAATTAACCCACATTTTCTTATACAATAATATATCATCATATTTAAGTCATATTTATTATTCTGAACACGGTTCTCTAAACATCATACCGTTTCATATTGTTGGCTTAAATGAAACACAGAATATTAAAGTTACTACAATTGGTTTAATATTGAAAACATATCAAAATAATAGTCATACTGAAAAATACAATTATGGATATATGTGCGTTCTGGCATTTCCTACCAATACAATCCTGTTTCGTCTACACCTATCCCCCAGCTATCGTGTTTTACTGCTATCGCGCATACTTGAAAAGCTGACACAATTTCCATATCGTGCATCAAATTGGCTGCTATTGCGAGCCTCTAGCCCAAATTTTCATATCGCGCAGTGTGCACTGCTATCACGTGCCCCTGTGACGTCATAGGCAGCAGCCATCTTTGTTGGCTTGAGCTGCACGCTGATTGGTCGAGGGTTTGTTTGCATGTACAGGCCACCACACTGCTCCTACACAGGGCGCTGTGTGTTAGTGTTGGCACATGATAGCTGCAACATTTTTTGTAGAAGTGACCTGTTACTTGTTCTCAGGCCCCACTCCGTGAATAAGTGAGTACTACAGTACATACAGTATTCAGTTTCTTTTTGAACACTTCTGGAAAAATGTGACCCAAAAGACAATTCACCATGCATGGCAAAATGTGTTGTTGTTGTCGTTCCCTAGACTGTCTGTCCGAGCAGTCCTGTCTCCCCAAGGAATGCTACAGCCGAGACTGGGTTTTCCCACAAATCCTTTATAGAGTGTATGTTGTATTGTTTGCGTGCATGATTGTGTATAATGCAGTCTTCCATTATGTGTTGTATGGTATGGGGTGAAGTGTTACATCCTGGGCAGCTGTTCACAATGCGGTCATCCAGCCTCTTCTGGTAGCTTAGAAGTGCTGGGTGGTGGCCGCACCGCAGTCTGGCCAAGTGGACTCTGTCCTTTCGTGGGAGAGAGGATTCAGAAGGGTGGATATCAGGGGGTCTGGCATGCAGCAGTGTGTTGTCTTTCAGTGTGTTAATGGAGCGGTGAGTGATGTGATTATAAATATGTTTCCGGAGGCTGGTATTTGGTGGTTGTGGAGGAAGAGAAGAGAGTATCTGTGTGTGATACAGATCTTTGGGTGTTGTTTTAATGTTTCTTGGTGTGTGTGGGTGTTCTGCTATGTAATGTAGCGGGTGTGATGTGTATGTGGTGACTGCGGCAAGTGTTTGTGTGCCTCTCATATCGAGGTGGTCCTTGACTTTGAGGACTTTTGTTTCATGGTGTAAATGGTCTGTAGGTGTTGTATTTGTGCAGCCTGTAATTGTTTTTAGGGCTTTGTTTTGTATGATTTGAAGGGTGTTGTTGTGTGTTTCACTGAGATTAGGAGCCTATGCAGGACTTGCATAATTCATCACTGAGCGTATGCATTGTTTGTATATTGTTGTATTAGTTTCTTTGTTTTGTCCAAATGTTGTTCCAGTGATTGACTTAAGTGCGTTAAGTCTAGGTGTGCATTTGTTTTTTATGTTTGTGATGTGTTGTTTGAAAGACATGGATGTATCGTATGTTACACCAAGAATTTTTGGTGTGTTTGTGTGTGGTATTAGAGTGTTGTTGATGTAAAGATGAGGTATGTATTTGTGTTCTTTTGTCCAGTTGGTGAGAAGTGTTGCTGTAGATTTTGTTTGAGCTATTTTGAGTCTGTGATGAACCATGAGTTGAGTGTATTAAGGTATGGCTGGATTATTTCTGCAGCTTTGTCTGTTTTACGATGTGTGCATGTGATTGATATGTCGTCTGTGTAGGAAGAGATTTGTATTTCTGAGGTGGCTGGTGTGGGTATGTCATGCATGTATAGATTAAAGAGTGTAGGGGATAGAACAGAGCCCTGTGGTACTCCATTCTTAATGTTTCTGATATGTGATGATTGGCCATTATATGACACATAAGCATTCCTACCTGCCAGATAATTGGGCAGCCATCTTTTGGTGTTATTGTGCATGTCTGTGTTATATATTTTATTTGTTAGGTTGTGGCGGGGGATAACATCAAAAGCTTTACTAATGTCTAATGTTATAAGAAGTGTTCTGTGGTGGAGCCTATCTGAATTGATGCCATCTAAACTTCTTTGTGTGAGGTTTATCAAAAGAGTGTTTGTGGAGTGTAGTGGCCTAAAACCGTGTTGTGAGTCAGCAAGGGGAATATGTGGTGTGACAAGTTGAAGTATTAGGCATTCAATGACTTTAGAGGGGGTGCAGAGAAGTGTGATTGGGTGGTGCGATGTTGGAATTGTTGGGTCTTTGTTCGGTTTTGGAATGGTGATTATTTTACCATGCTTCCAGATGTCGGGTATAGTGTTGTGTGAATAGCTGTAGTTTGCAATGTTTTTTGAGTTCGTGTATACCTTGTGGTCCAATGTGATTTAGGTGGTTATGGTCCTGGAGCCGCAGCGTCTACATCGTGGGACCACCCCCCAACCCCAAGAGTTGGGGGCCAAACGGCGGCAACCAGCTCTGGCCACCGGCTCTACGCAGGTGGCACTGATCCCCAAGAGGAGCTACACCTGCCTTGGGGAGTACCACAATCCTTTTTCTCAACATGGTAAAATGTGTTGGAGGGTTTGCTGGAGGACCAACGGGGGAGAGTGGAAGGTGAGCCACAGTCAGTGAAGGCCGAGGCAGAGCCAGCTGCACAAGAGGCCCGCCAAGTTCCTGGAGGTGGTTTTGAGGACACAACAGATGGTGAAATCCTGGAAATGATACAGCAACCCCCTGTTACAGTTGCTGACATCATGGAAGAGGACAAGGATGAAGAGAGAGGAGAACATGAGGAGGAGGAGGGTCAGGTAACCACACGTGCAGGACTCACCATAGCCAGCATCAAGGAACTGATCGACTGGGGCATCAGGATGCAGCACCTCTTTGAGTAGGATAGCTCCATCAACAGTGAAGCAAGATGTTCGCTCGTTATTAGAGCACTAGAAGGTTACAACGAACAGTATCATGCCCACATCAATGCCCTGCAGCAATGCTAGATCACAAAATTCTTACGCCGGTTCGCCGAGACACAACCAGTGACCCACAACCAGGACCATCACAAGAGGAGGATTCTGGGGATGATTCGGATTATTTTGAGGGTTTTGAGACTCCTGCAGCCATAGATGACTTCCTCGACATGATACAACGTCGAGTGGGTGGTCAGTAACAAGCCACCCCAGCCTCAGAACTCCTCTAACTCACCCAAGCCCCTCACACCCTCAAAAATGTAAAATAAATGTCTATGAAATGTCTATTTTTCATTTTATAGCCTTGATGTGTTTATTGTATTACAACACTGGATTGTATGTTTAAGCAATTTTGTTAAGAAAGGTGTAAACAGTGAAGATAAAAGAGAAATACTGTATTGGTGAAGTTGGAGGAAAATTTTTGGTCTGGGTACCAATTATAATTAATACCATTAGTACTTAAATTCCGCTATCACATTTTCAGCTATCACGCGGCTTTAGCCGCACCAATTAGACACGATAGCAAGGGGATGGGTGTACAGTACATTAAATATTTGCTGTGGAAGATAGCCATCATCTGTAATAATTTCATCATGCATTTCTACAAACTTTTTAGCTCCTTCATCTGCACTCACTGCTTCTCCAGTTACACGAACACTATTAAGTTGAAATATTTTCTTACATCTTTTAAACCATCCAGTACTTGCAACAAAATCTTGCATGTTACATTGATAAGGCCTAGACTAGAAGTATGCGGCGACATTGTGGTCACCCAGTACCAAAAAAAATATAAAGAAAATAGAAAGAATCCAGAGAGCAGCAACAAAAATAGCACCTGCACTTGCAAACCTATCATATGAGGAGAGATTGGCTAAACTGGAGTTACTGATGCTGGAGCAAAGAAGAGAGAGAGGTGACCTACTGACCATCTACAGAATCATGAAAGGCACAGAGATACTTGATAGAAAGGACTTACTAAACTGGGACAAGAGGAACACAAGAGGACATGGAAAGAAAATAAAAAAACATAGCTACAGAAGAGAACTGAAGAAAAACATCCCTGTATCCCGCCCACCGCCCTGGGTCAGAAGCAATGCAGCAA
Source organism: Oratosquilla oratoria (assembly GCF_046742065.1). Taxonomy (NCBI): domain Eukaryota; kingdom Metazoa; phylum Arthropoda; class Malacostraca; order Stomatopoda; family Squillidae; genus Oratosquilla; species Oratosquilla oratoria. The sequence goes on along the minus strand of NW_027467719.1, from coordinate 1,237,522 downwards.
GACACAGTACATCCATAGCAAGGTCGCTTCACTTACTCGCCCCCCCCCTCTCTGTCTCCTCATACAGAAAAAGAGAAGATGAGAAATCCCTTCGGGCTTTGTTAGATATACATAACCACTCCCCACCCAGCCACTCACCCCCTCCCTTCCTTGTATGATAGTATCATCTATATTCAGACATTCTCCACTCACCCCTATCTCCTGCCTGCTTCCGTCTTTGCTCGACAGACATTTCCCTTTTGCTCAGTGCCCCCTTCACCCCATCTATCCATCTCACCCTCAGTCGTCCCCTCATGTTCACAAAACTGATTCCAAATATCAAAAATAAATCATACGAAAATCGACTAAAACATATGAATCTGTTTTCCCTAAAAAAGCGTAGACTCAGAGGTGACTTGATACAGGTCTTTAAGATTTTAAAGGGAATTGACAACATCAAAAGTGACAAAATTTTCACATTGAATGAGAATCAGACAAGAAACAATGGTCTCAAACTGTCCGGAAATAGATTCAATTTGGAAGTAGGAGGAAACAACTTTGCCAACTGTGTAGTTAATGAATGGAATAAACTTCCTGCACAGGTAGTGCAATGTAGTTCAGTTCGAAGCTTTAAGAATCATTTAGATAAATACCTAAGTAAGATGCTGTAATGATTATAATTTATCTTATATTATTTGTTTTTGTTTTGTTATCATTTGTCTGTGATTTTCATTTATCATTAGTTATATGTCAATTTATTATTTACTATTTACCTGTTTGTTTATTATTTTAACTATACCTATGCATTTATTTATGTATTTCATTTGTTATTTACATTATTATAGTTTTTATTTATTATTTTATTATTATTATTATTATTGTTTTTTTTTTTTTTTTTTTTTTTTTTTTTTTTGCATCCGACCTAGATATGGATCAAAAAGTCTCCTGTCGGTATGCTCCGCCTTTGTAATCTGGTTGTTCTCTTTGCATCAGGCTACTCAGTTTCGCCACCTTGTTCCCCAGTCCATCTAAGTTTGTGTAAAGACAGTTATACACCATACGTTGGGGGTCTCTGGAACCCTTGGCATTAGTTTCTGTATCCTCTGTATGTTCTTGGGCGAAATGTCCGTCTCTCGATTTGACCATTTTCCCCTAACGGAACTTTGACTACTCTGCCTTTCCCATAATCGACAATCCATCTATGAGTGGCATTTTCTCCTTCGTTTTCGTTGTTTGCTTTTGCTTGAGCCCTCAGATTGTTCCTGGCGTTTCTCTCTTTTTTGCTCCGGTCTTTAAAGATTCTAATTCCATTTTCGATTCCACCTTGCCCCTCGCTGGCTGCTTCATACTGTGAGGTTGCTCTCAGCACCATTGTAGCCATTTCCTCAGTCTGTAGCCGAACCTTTAGTAGTCTAGGTTTTTGTTCATCGCCTTCTCTTATATTTGCTCGTCGACGGTGTAGCCTAGTCGCCTCTACAATGGTGAAATCTGTTGGGTTCATCTTCAGCTTTGTTGTGAAGATGTCTGCCACAGACTTTTCATCATGTTCCATACCAACTCTAAGGTCGTCAGTATCAGGTTCCACGACTCCATATAATATAATGTTTTTGGCCCTGTACACTCTGTCCCTCTCATCTTCAACAGCAGTTTTTACTTCTGACTTTACTTCTTCCTTCCTTACTGGCTCCTCTTCGTTGGTAGGTCTAGGTCTATTTTGGGCAGTTCTATCTGCTGAAGGGCCTTCCCCGTTACTGTTTGGTTCAGGATTTACAAGCCTAGCTAACCTCTCTTCGTGTTCAGCCACCGTAGCCTCAAGTTCCTTCATCTTGCTAAATTTCCCTTCATGTTCCGTTAATTTCTGCTCTAAGTCATTTGTGTTACCCACTTTCTCTTCCAGTACATCTATTCTCTCGGTATTATTGCTTACCTGGTCACTAAGTAGAGCCACAGTATCCACAAAGTGACTGGCGACAAAGTTGCAACTCCTCACTGAACAATAAAACATAACACGTGGACCACTTTTTATGAGAGCCTCATAATCATTATCACTCAATTTTTCGCATGTTTTATGCACCCAGTATTTACAACAGTTGCATTTCACACCTTTACCATTCTCCCCTGTATTTGTTACCTTCATATTACAATGACCACATATGTCCTTTTGTTTGGTGTCTCTTACAGCATTGCTGCTTCGCTTGTTGATAACATTGGTCGCCGCCATCCTGTACAATCTTGGACACAGTACTAGGCACGACACTGGTATAATAACCAATACTACAACAAAAATGGCACAATACCTATATTTCCCCACTACCACATATACTTAGGTGAGCTTTGTAGAAGTGTAGTGTTGCTTAGAAGGTCCCTTTCACATGGGATGGCCTGCAGTCTCTCACGACTATGTTTTGACAAACTTTACGTTTAATTATATATTAACCTCCGTCTTCTGGGTCTTGAATGATATTTTTGAGTCTTGGATATCCAAATCCTTGATATATAATCATCTATATTATACACAGGTTTCTGATCTGCAGTCAAAATTTCATATGGAAGAGTTTTGTCTTCCCCAAAAAATTATAAAATTAGGTGTATCCCCTGTTGCTATATTAATTTGGTTGTTCAGTACACTTAACACAAGGAATTCAAGTATCCCAGGTTATACTATGAGGACTTATCACACTTCTAAGACATGTAATTATTTTCTTATTTAACCTGTCTACAACTCGATTACTCTGTGGATGATTCACTAAGATATTGAATTTCTTGATCTTAAATGAACTACATAATTTTTCAAAAATTTTGTTATTAAATTCATTTCCATTATCTGAAACTAAGATCTTAGGCGTAGTGAAATTACAGATTATCTGATCATAGATTACTGAAGCAATAGTTTCAGCTTCCTTATTTGGAATGGGTTATAAAATACAAAATCTTGACAAATAATCAATGGCAACAAATACATATTTATATCTACTCTCAGACATAGGTAACTCCAATGTATCAATGTTAACTCTCTATGCTAACTTTGAAGGAACACGATTGGTTCATAATCAAATGCATTTCTGTCATGCATTGTTTTGATTTTTAACCCGATATTATACATGGTGCTACATAATTTAGATAAACTTAATTCCATGCCGTATATTCGAACTGCATTGTAGGGTTAAGGAAATAATCATAAGGCCAGCTTACACGCCGCTGCTTTTGACTCTAGACGTTAGCGACATTATTCGTTATTGAAACGATAGACACGAGCGGTAAAGTTGAACATGTTTAACTTTATCTCGACATCAAACAGACGCTGCATATTCGTGGTTTTAGTTGTTAGAAAATTAAGACGCTTGTCCAAAACTAATAAAAACTGCGCCGTGTAAATGACGCTCTACTGATGCAAATATTTACGAGATCACGTACAGATGACTATTGTTTGGGGTCACTTAGTTCAACATACGAATTTAATTGTAACTCTTCATAATTATTATGAAAAAAAATAATAGAGTGGTTCATCGGGAGAACTTATTAGTTGTGTATTATTTCAATAAGGATAATCTTAAGGAACAGACGCAATAAATAATTCAGTTCCATGGTGACGTAGGATTGTATACTATTATTTTCTGACCTGTTCTACATGTTAATTTCTACCATGCGCTAATTTATTTCTTTTTACTATTTGTGATAATTTATTTTTATCAAATGTTAGATATTAATATTTTTCTGGTCCTGATTTTTTATGGCAAATTTAGTTTGCTTGTCCGTTGACAACAGGATGTGTCCAAACGAAGGACGACACTTACCAAGTGGGTGCGTGGTAATCTTACCTGATCGAGAAACGGTGAAGAAATAACCAAGACAGTCGTGATCCCCCACCTTAGGACCTGTTAGCCAGTTATTTGATGATTTTTGTGTGAGCGAGTGTTAAAGTGTAGCAATGTTTTCTATATTCAGTTCTTCAACTTCATGCGACTTTATAGACACGAGTGAAGGAAAGTAATGCATATTTATATTTCGTAGACGCGTAGAGAAGTTCTAGAAGAGGCCTAATGATATGTGAGTAATGGTTAATATAATTATGAAACTACAAATGAAATAGGACAATTTACAGTTTCATCCTACCAATGATTTTGTGATGTGGCTTGTGTGTTCCTGGTGAGATATGTTGTGTCTTGAATGATGGTGTACATCATTTCCGTCGCAAATGCGTACGTTTCTAGTAATTAATTATTGAAGTTATGCACTTAAGTGACTTATGCCTACATCTCCTCCCCAACGATCTGGGGGGGGGGGACCTGTGGGAAATCGGGGTTTTTGGGTGAGGAGCACTAATAAATCGAGTAATGCACATTGCAAAACACTATAAAATTAACAAGAACACAAAAAAATATATATAAAAATAGAAACTATAAATTGACCACGAAATATTTGTTTTTGTCTAAGAGTAGGTTGAACTTTCTGAAGGGACAAATTATTATTATTATTATTTATGAGAAAAGGACATTTCCAAAAGTGGAATAATTATAATGGTATGAAATTCATTGGTAGTTTCAGATTAGGCAAGTGTGCAGTTAGAAATAATAACTATGCAATATATTCCTAGAGGTGAAAGTGATTGGCGATTAATGAATATGCAGACAAATTATGACCAATTATTTTCTGAAGATGAACCAGTATTATGACAAAACTAGGACCAGAATTTTCAGATTGGTGTGAATCTTCATTACATAACTATTAATACATATTAGGTGCTGTGTCTTGCAACACTGCTTCTGACCCAGGACAGTGGGCGAGAAGGGAGGGAAGGGGGTGGATGGGAGTGGAGTATGTTGGGGATGGAATGGGTGGGTTTTATGCCTTTTTTTTTCTCTTTTTTTTTTTTTTTTCTCTTATACCTCCCGGGCCTTGTAAGGGGGGAAAAGCCTTTGGTATAGGTGTGAACATTGTGACTAATGTGGGTAGGAGGTAAAGGGAACAAGGGGCTGAGGGAAATACTTTTACTCCTGACTAGTTTTGCCTGAGTGGCTTCTTCAGAGGAATTGTTCATTTATTCCTCTGAAGAAGCCACTCGGGTGAAACTAGTCAGGAATAAAAGTGTTTCCCTCGGTCCGTGTTCCCTTTACCTTCTACCCACCTTTGGTATATGTATGTATTAATACATAATTAGCTATTTCCAACAACGAAGGTCTTTAATATAATGGAGACTGGCGTTGGATGGAGGGGCATGTGTCCAAGCTTCTGGCCTGAGGATCAGATGTCTTTGATTTTAAATTGCAATAATGTTAATAAGGCAGTGGTTATTTTTATGACGAGTCTTAAGAATAGTACTCAGGCTATTTGTACCTGCTATTGTGAACTTTTGAACCAAATTTTTATGACAGTAACCTAACCTAATGTGGCCATTTTTATGACGAGTCTTAAGAATAGTCCTCAGGCTATTTGCACCCTCATATTGTGAACTTTTGAACCAAATTTTTACGACAGTAGCCTAACCTAACGTAACAACAATCCTCCCAGGAATGTTGTTTCAAAATATTTTAAATGTGCAAATTTGTCTTAAGTTACTAATGATGGATGATGTCTTGGAATAGACAAAAGGCCAATTCTTACATTTGATTTGGTTGTGTCCCAGTAGTAGATTTCAGCTGGTATTTTCTACCTCTATGCTGACAGCAATAATCTATTGAAAAATACTGCAGCTCAGGTTTGAAACTTATGTTAGGAGCATGTTTAGTAGCTGATTGTATTGTTATGGAGTTTCTGGTGTAAAGATTTACATTGTTGGACTTTTCCCAGCTGGAAATCAATTCTTTTAGAGCTCCAAATGAATGAAATTATGCACCTGCTGCAAGTAATTTGAAATTAGTGGGAGCCATTTTGAATTTAGTTCAAAAGTTCATGATAGAGGGTGCTATTAACCATGTCATAAGAATAGCCTGAGGACTATGCTTAAGACACATTGCAAAAATAGCCACTGTGATACAATAAATGCCACAGATATGTTTAGATGAGAGATAAGGTACAAAATAAGATTATTGTTACTGTCACAAACATGTAGTAGTTGTAGGCACCCAGCACAAAGAAGGACATAAGAAAATAAGAATCCAAAGAGCAGCGACAAAAATGGCACCTACATTGGCAAATCTGACATATGAACAAAGATTGGAGAAACTACATCTGTCAACACTGGAACAGAGAAGAGAAAGAGGTGATTTATTGACCATTTACAGAATTATGAGAGAGATGGAAATCCTCGATAGAGATGACTTATTGAAGTGGGACATGAGAGAAATGAGGACATAAAAAGAAGCTAAAGAAGGACACTTATAGAAGAGACCTGAAAAAGAATAGCTTCCCACATAGAGTGATTGATATCTGGAACAAACTGAACAGAGAAACGGTGAATGCCAAAACTATACACGATTTTGGCATTCACCGTTTCTCTGTTCAGTTTGTTCCAGATATCAACACAACATACACTCTATAAAGGATTTGTGGGAAAACCCAGTTTCGGCTGTGGCCTTCCTTGGGGAGACGGGACTGCTCGGACAGACAGTCTAGGGAACGACAACAACTATACACGATTTAAAGAATTAATTGGATGCAGAGAGATATGAAAACGGGTCACTACGAGCATAGCTCTCATCCCATAAAATACAACTAGGTAAATACACCTTGTATATTTAATGGTGGATACTGTGCTGAATTCATGAGCAGATGGTTGCAAGTTCAACTCTCGGGGCCCTCTGCATGCTTCTTGCATTGTTTCCAGACAGCCCTGGCCAAGCGGGAAGAAGACCCAAACACTGGCCTAAAAAACTGATTGGCTTGCCGCAACTGACAGGGCTTGCCCTACCAGTGGGCTCCTCACTCACCACGTTGTGGGAGTGGAATGGTGAGTTTGGTCCTCAGTTCAGTCACAAAACCGTTAATATTAATATCTACTAACTATTTTCTGCTTTTACACATTTTGTCACAAATAAACAATGTATATGAATACAGTGCATACACAATGTGCACATAAGCAGTTGTGGCTTGATTTATTATTTGTGATTAGGTGCATTCCTAAGCATCTTTCGTTCATCCATTTTTCTTTAGCTCTTATACATTCCATGTGTACCTTTCTGTTAAGCTCTTTTTATTGAACACCTAGAAAGAACAGACCAACAAGAGATGCATGAGAAAGTAAAAGAAGTAATAAAAACAAGAAAACACAAACAAATATAGCAATTTTCAAGAAAGATGGGACAGTTGCAATGGAAGAAAAAAAAGTGAAGTATGGATGGAAAGATACATTGGGGAACTTTTTGCAGATGTAAGGGAAGAATTAGAAGACACTTTTAATGAAGAGGGTCCAGACATAATGGAAGATGAAATAAAAGCAGCACTATCAAAAATGACCAAAGGAAAAGTGATAGGAGAAGATGGAATGGCAACGGAAATGTTTGAGGCTTTAGAATATTTTGGAATTAATATTATGACAGAAATAGCCAATAAAGTGTATGGAACTGGAATGTGCCAGTCAGCTTTCATAGCAAGTACAAGAATGTCTGAGAACTTACTTGGTAGCGTTCTCAGACAATTGGTCTGAAATGATGTAGAACTTGAAGGCTTCTTATGAGAAGATGTAAGAAGGTCCCTTGCTGACTGGTTTCAAGAGTGGTCAGACTGGTACCAGAGCTCTGGGTGTTCTGCCATTCAGACCCAACGATAGCGGCTGTATTCGGCGGGACACTTATGTGTTTGAAAAAAAAAAAACTCGAAGCCACGGGGTTAACTTTTACCTTAAGCAAATTCTCAAAGTTTCCTGATTTTTAAACCCGTACAGTGTTGCTTTATAGGAGTGAAACAGGTCACATGGGGTTGGATTTTGGCCAAATAATATTATTGTCTAATAAAATTGGAAAAAAATAGCTGATTTCAACAATATAAATGCGATATCTGAGTGTTTCCTGTAGGCTGTCATTTCCTGTGATTTCTTTCACGCCTGGCTGCAATACTAGAGTGGTGCTGCGTAAGACGAAACATGTGGAATAGTACTATGCAATCTCCGCTTCTTATTTATTATTTCCGACACACTTTGAATGCTTCTTCCGTGACTATATATTGTTTAGTTTGAGTTTCTTGTAAAATATATCTTAGGATTGTTTGTCTAGCCTTTCTATAGTCATATCATAGTACCAAATTTATCGCGCTCGTACAGACTATATTTTCTGTATGTGTATATAAGTAGCACAATATTATCCCTTCATTGCACAAGCATAACATGTTTTCTAACACCAACAACAAAAAAATTGTACACAGCTGCTCAAATAAGCCATTATACCAATTTGATGTTTTTTATGTTGGTACTCCTGCATACCACAGCCCGCCCGCTCTCGCCTGCCTGCTGTGTGGGGTGTGGTACCCCACACATTTTCCCATTTATTATGTAGCTTCCGTGTCTTTGCATTTGCTGCCGACCAATTTGGTATTGCTCTGCTACTGTACAGTTCACATAACATCCCAATTTTACAAGTATATCTAAGAGATAATTGTGTATTACCTCTGGACTGTAGCATACCCCATGAAAATCCGTACGGCTGGGAAACTAAGGACTCAGGTTCCGAGGCAGAAATGAATGAGTGAATGATATGAACGCACATGTGAATGAAACACAGCACAGATAATGTGGCAATTGATGCTTACATAGGGAAAAGTGTATTGGCTAATGTACCTACAACTGCCGACCAGTTTTTTTTTTTTTTTTTTTTTTTTTTTTGAGATACATATACATATATATATATATATATATATATATATATATATATATATATTTCCCACATCCGACCTAGTAATGGACCAAAAGGTCTCCTGTCGGCATGCTCCGCCTTTGTAATCCTTTGTAAACTGTTGAACACGCAAATACGCATCCCATGGCCATAGGGGAAAAAAATCCTGTGCCTGTAAACTTTCAGGTTTCCTTATTATAAACGGCCATAGGGGGGAAATTCCTGTACCTCTAAACTTTCAAGTTTACCTATTTATAAACGGCCATGGGGGAAAAAAAATCCTGTAACTGTGACATTATCGTCATAAAGAACACTCTCTATTTCCGCCGATGTCAAGCCCCGGGGCATGGTGCAGGATAACACGTGCGAGCAGGGAAGATGTGACAGTGCGTCTGGATAGCATGCATGGCCAGCTTATCACGCCGCAGGGGTGCCAACACAACCGACGATGACTCTACGCATGAACAAAAAATACAGGTAAACGTCGACTTACGATGGCATTAGGTTTCGATAGAGCCATCGTAAGACGATCTCATCGTAAGTCGATCCCCACTCTGTTCCGTGGTCAATGTACCTAGCCTACCTGTATATTATCCACCAGAGATACTGAATATAGCCTATTGAACATGTACAGTAGTTTATTTAATTATTTTTATCCTTTTTACCATATTCAAACACTATAATATGTATTTTCAGTACAGTACTTAAATCTCGCGGGCAGCAGCCAATGCCAGCCGTACGACGTGACGTAATAATACTCGCATCATAAAATATAGTCACCGCTTATATCGATCGTTCTCTCTTTCACCCGCGAATTTTGAAAACCACAGAGAATGAATCATTTGAGAGAATGTAAAAACACAGGGGCGACTACAATAAATATAATCAAGACGCCGATATGGCAGCATCGCGAATCCACTTGCTCCTCATGACGCCTACGTGTGCGGCACCGTATGGAAGGGGTTAAATTATCATATCGTCGTCGCCGTCATCGTAAAGTCGAACAATCGTAAGTCGCGGCCATCGTAAGTCGACGTTTACCTGTACCTTGAAATTGCTATTCAAGTTGGAATAATATAAAAATAGCTGATCTACTAAACAGGATTTTGAGTATATTGATAAGTAATCATGACACCACTGATATATTTCTATAAAAATACCTATTTCTTCAATAAATCACTCGTGGTCATGGATACATTCAATGAAATAGACCACAGCAATACAATAAAAATCAGAGTGAGCTTTCAAAATCATATTTAGGAATAGAAAAGACATCTTGAACCATTTCTACAAGTTTAGGTGCCGTGAAGTAAAAGAAAAGATGATCCGTATATATACGTACTAAACACTTTCCCTCCCGAACGTATATATACGTACTAAACACTTTGCGGGTTAAACCAAAATTACTTCATAGATTTAATAAATAAAAGGGAGGGAAGGTTAATCATATCTTATTTAAAGTTACGATAGGAGTGGTTCGAAGTGTCAGGAAAGGCTCCTGAATCGAAAGAAATTAAGTTAAGAAGAGAAGGATAGTCTTCTCCTGATTCCCATTCAGGGACTTGTTCCAAATCTCCAAACATCAAGGAAGGAATGGCCCTTCCAATAAGGAAATGATTTTGGGTAATGATGTCTACCTCATTTTCACAGGAACAATATGTAAGTGGTCTATTTAAAAAAAAAGAAAAATTGAACATCAGACAAAAGAGTGGTAATCTCAGCCAGGGAAGGAACAGACCTACCCAATACCTTATAGAGACATTGTTTCACTGTCTGAATTAACCTTTCCCAAGTGGCACCATACCATGCAGCATAAACAGGGATGGTTTTGTGCTGAACATGGGAAGTTTTAGACTTCTTCAAATTCAGAAGATGACAAAAGATGTTCAATAACTCTTCCCACTTGTACAAAGAATTTAGTATTATCAGAATAAACAGCAGAAGGAATTCTATATCTGTTAGCAAACCTAACAAAAGCCAAAATGAAATCAGGAGTGGACATAGTATCCACAACTTCCAAATGAACAGCTCTAGTATTGAAACAAGTAAATAACAAAATATAAGCTTTTACCTTATCTCCATTCCTGTCTCTAACCCATAAATGCCCCATGTAATCCACACCAGTATGGGCAATGGGCACACTTAGATTCACTCTAGAGGCAGGTAAAGAGGAAGGAGAAGGATAATTAAATGCACGGGAATTGTATTTCCTACAAACTATACAACCCTTCAAAATGTATAAAATAGCTTGTCTGGCTTTAAGGGGGTTGACTCTCATTTCGGTGATTCGCTCGATCGGATTATGCATTTCTGGTCCTCCCAACCTTATCTTTTTATGTAAGACAATAGAAATTTAACACAATGTGCAGGGAAATGGGATGCATCTGTGACAGAAATTTCATTGAAATCCATTAAGAAATGTTTACACAACAGACGATTTACTTGCAATTTTGAGTTATTTTTGAAATAACATTTATTTTTCCAAAAGTATGAGGAGAATAATGATTTCCTTTGGTGTACAGTTAGTAGACATCCAGATGTACCTAAACTAGTATACTTGTAATTATAAGTGAAAAAGAAAGAAAGTCAGCCTTACAGCAAATTATAAAAAAAAAAAAAATCACAACTTTAAAAAATTGTCAAAAATATATATCAAGTAGGTTAAGAATGAATTTACTAATATTGTTAGATATAAGTATCACGATCATTTTCCAACAAGAATGATCAAAATTGCTTATTTACACACGAAGTTATAGTTACTTTTGTGCGAAAAAACAAGTTTTGAGAAAATAGCATTTTTATGTTTATATATTCACTACTCCATAAAAGTGCCTCCAAAGAGTATCAAATGCACATATCTACTTACATAATCCTTTGACCATTTCTGGGAAGTAAGCAGATGTTCATTACATTTCTTTTATACCCATGCCAGCTGAGAATTGTGACAATCCTAACCTTCCATATCCTTCACATAATGAATGGTACACATGCAGTACAATCCCTTTGCTAAGGTGAGTATTCTTGCACTTCTCAGGTTCAGAATGGAGCAAAATACTTCGGCAACTATCACATCTGACATATTTAGTTATGGAGTAGTGAATTTATAATCAAGAAATGTATAAAACAGGATAGCACGTGGAGAAATTACGCACGCATACGCTGAACCCTTTTTCGATCGCACTGAGTGTGGTGACTGCTGCCTAACCTATCGTACAACAATATCAGAGTATAAAATTCTCAAAAACAACAAACAAACAAAAAAAAAACGACAAAATACAAGGAAAACAAACCATAGCAAAGAAAGGGGCGTGGCTGACAGGCGGACCTTTAAATCTCTAGCCCTTTAAACTCGCCATTACCTGAGAAGGGTGGCGTTATACGTCTGGAAACCAGTCCCGCGGTGTTCAGGGACACCACACCAGTCCACACACGAAGTTTGACAAAATCAAGTATTTTTCACCGAAATGAGAGTTAACCCCCTTAAAGATCCAGAATCCATGCATGTGAAGGAAATTAAGTGTAGCTTGTAGTCCCAAGTGCATAATTTGGTAATGTGCAAATAATATCAAAAGTTTAGTCAAGTGATGAGATTTGGACAAAAAAAAGGGGATTCACAACCTCATATTTGAGGTCAATGTTCTTGTCAATTCTGCCCTTGGACCTTATCAAACCATTCTTGTCCAAGAACAAGTTCATTGTTTATGTCGTCACTCAGGTCAGGTCAACTGGGTAGCTGTTTCAGTTAGTGATATGGCGAGCAATTGTGTTACCGTGTTCAGCATTGATGAGGTACAATCTCAACTCAGTAGAATTGAAGCCTTGGAGGATGCTGTTAAGTGCCTTAAAGAGGAGAATCGAGTTGTCCACTCGAAGGCCCAAAATATGAAAGACAAAATTAGCTATGAGCATGGATGGGAAACAGTGAAAAATAAGATGCAGAATAGTGAAAAAAACTCCTCACCAGCCCTGCTGGATTGCAAGAACTCGTTTCAAATACTAGCAAAGCTGCAGGAAGAAGAAACTAATGAAATTCAAGAGAAGAAGGGAAGGGCAGATGCTGGATCCCTGCCCACAGGTAAGATTTTGGTTGTAGGAGACAGTCAAGTAAGGTACTTAGACAGGGCTTTCTGCGATAAAGATAGGAAACATAGGATGCAGGTGTGTTTCTCCGGTGCGGGGATATGAGATGTTAGAGATAGTATTGAAGAGTGTTTAGTAGGGGAAGGTAAGGACCCAGTAGTTTGCATAAGTGCCGGGGGAAATGATATAGGTAAGTTAGGGAGTGAGGAATTGTTTGCACGGTTCCGGGATGCGCTAGACAAGATTAGAAATAGGGGAGGTGTTCCTGTTGTATGTGGAATCTTTCCGAGGCATAGAGTTGGAGGCATGTGGCATTCCAGGGCTATTGCAATGAATTGCAGGCTGGCAAAACATTGTAAGGCCAATGGATGGGCATATGTCGACAACTGGGACTACTTTTATGGTAAGAATCACCAATACACAAGGGACGGGGTGCACTTGTCGCCCAGAGGATTTCGGCTCCTTGCTGAATCCCTTGAGCGAGAAGTAGGCATCCTACAGGGTTTTTTTCGGGTAGATTATGTGGGAGTAGGTGGAGAAAATATCAGAATATAGTTTAGGCAATAGAAGCAACTTTAGGGACTGTGAAAAGAACCACCAAAGCAGGTGGAGGGAAGATAAACTTAAAGTTTACTATACAAATAGCAGGAGCATAATTAACAAAATTGATTTGCTGCGAGGTAAAGCATGCATAGAGAATCTTGATATTATAGCTATTACTGAATCCCGGATCAACAGGGCTGATAAACATTTCCTTCTGGAAATCGAAATAGAAGGATATAAGTTTTTTCACAAGCATAGGGTTGGCAGGAATGGGGGAGGTGTAGCACTTTTAGTTAAAAATACATTAAACTGTATAATCAACAATTTGATTAAGGAAGAGGACTGTACGGAATCTATTTGGGTAGAGATTATAGGCAAGAATAAGAAAGTTATTATTGGCGTCTTGTATAGACCTAACCTCAGCATTGAGCAGACTGATCCCCTGATTCATGAAATTCACAATGTCCCAGTACAAAAACATTGTGATCATGGGAGATTTTAATTATAGGAACATTGACTAGGAAACTTTAATAGATCATGAAGGGAAGAAATTCCTAGATGTGGTGCAGGATAATTTCCTAAAACAAGTGATTACCGATCCTATGAGGGGTCAAAATACCCTGGACTTAATTTTAGATAATAATGAGTACCAAATTAGCAGCGTAATAGTGGGAGATAGTCTAGGCTCAAGCAATCATCAAGAAATAAGATTTAGTGTTAATTGGGAATGATTAAAAAGTACGAATAACATTCAAGTACCAGACTTCAGGAAAGCAAACTTTGACAATATAAAACCTATTTGAAATTGAATACGAAATGTCATGCAGACATTTCAAACATTGTCAGGTCTCGGTGCATGACTGGGGGTCAGGTCAGGACTAGGGGTCGGGTTACGAAGGGTAATATGCATACCTTGGGTCAGGTCATTTGGGGGCGAGGGCTCAACAGTCAGGTCAGCAATTTGGATGAAATGTATAGCAATCTAACTGATCTAATTATTAATGCACAAAACACATTTATGCACCTAAAGTCAACATGGAAAAATAGTAATACTCCCAAATGGATGACGAACAGATTGAAACATGAGATCAGAATGAAAAGAGGACTTTATGTAAAAATAAAAAACCGGGAATCACAATTTAGATCAAGATATAACAAAATGGCAAAGCTGGTTAAAAGGAATACACGTACAGTGAAATGTAATTATGAAATCAAGGTTGCCAGTCAAGCAAAATCTAACCCTAAGGGTTTCTTTCACCGCTATAGAACAAAAAAAAATAAAGTATAGGACCAATTAAAAACGATGAAAATGTCATGATAGAATCGGAGAGAAAAATGAATGAGGAGTTTAACAATTATTTTCTATCCATGTTTACTAATGAGAGGTTAGATAAAGTACCTGACTGCGATCCAATTTTCAGAGGGGATGAAAAAAGTAGTCTATCTAATATCAGCGTTAGTAAAGAAGTAGTCAAGCAGATTGAAAGACTTAAAGCTACAAAATTTCCGGGTCCAGACGAAATTTTTCCTAGAATGCTAAGGAGGGTAAATTTGAAATCTGCGACAAGTTAACTGAAATATTCAATAAATCGGTAGACACTGGTTTTGTTCCAACTGCTTGGAGGCAGGCAAACGTTGTTCCTGTTTTTAAGAAGGGAGATACATACACATATACCAAGGCTTTTTTCCCCTTACCAGGGGGGTAGCCAAAAAGGACAAGGCACAAAAACATTCCCACCTATTTCATCCCCGCAAACACTCCACACCCCTCCACCCTCCCTCCCATCTTAGCACCTCCTAGATGACGGGTCATCCCTGCACCCTGTCCACTGCCCTGGGTGAGAAGCAGTGTCACAGGACACAGCACATCCACAGCAAGGCCACTTCATTAAATCGGCGACCCCCCCTCTCCGTCCCCCCATATAAAGGCGAGGACAGGGAGAAATCCCTTCGGGCTGCGTCATAAATTTTTGCTCACACACACACACTACCTAACCCCCATTCCCCCGTCCAATCCACCTCATGCATCACAACATTTTCCATATACAACCATTCTCCATTCACCCCTGTCTTCTGTCCTCTCCCGTCCGTCCTCAACCGACATTCCCCTCTTCCCCAAAGCCCCCTTCACCCCATCCATCCATCTCATCCTAGGACGTCCCCTCATGTTCACTCCCTCCACATCTGCCTTCCATACCTCCTTTACTAGTCTTTCTTCACTCATTCTTTCCATGTGTCCAAACCATCCTAATACTCTTTCATCCACCCTATCTCCCAGCTCCCTTTCCACCCCTGTTCTCCTCCTCACTTCCTCATTTCTCACTCTATCCAGCCTAGTAACCCCCATCATACTTCTCAGACACTTCATCTCAAACACATTCACATTCCTTCTCTCTTCCTCTCTCAAGTTCCATGTTTCTGCTCCATACAGTGCTGTTGGCACAATCACTCCTTCATACAGTCTCCTCTTAGCATCCATTCCCAGATTCCTATTCCTCATTACACTTTTTAAACCAACAAGGCATTTACTCGCTTCTCTCAATCTACATTCTACCTCCACCTTCACTCCACCCTTTCCTGCCACATTTGCACCCAAATATCTAAAACTATCCACTTCCTCCAGTCGCTCTCCCTTAATGCTCACTTCCAGATTACTGCCACTTTCACCCCTTGTACATCTCATCACCTTTTACCCACATTTATCTTCAGCTTTCTTCTATCACACACTCTCCCAAACTCTGTCACCAGCTTCCTCAATCCCTCCTCCGATCCTGCCACAAGCGCAGTGTCGTCCGCAAACAACAGCTGGCTCACCTCCCACTTTTCTCCATTTTCTTTAACCATCTCCAATCCCTGACCCACTACCCTTGCATTCACCTCTCGCACCCCCCATCCATGTATAAGTTGAACAGCCAGGGTGACATAACGCATCCCTGACGAAGTCCCACCTTTACCTCAAACCACTCACTCTCTCCATTTCTAATCCTGACACAAGCTCTACTACTCTCATAAAAACTCTTAACAGCTCCCAGAAGCTTTCCTCCTATCCCGTATATCCGCATAACCTCCCACAGTGCCTTTCTGTCTACCCTGTTTTAAGCCTTTTCCAGATCCATAAAGGCCCAGAAAACATCCCCTTACCTATAGCTTTCTCACATATCTGTCTTACCACAAAAATCTGATCCACACAACCTCTACCTGTCCTAAACCCACACTGTTCCTCACCAATTACTCCCTCTGTTCCTCTCCTAATCCTCTCAATCAAGATCCTCCCATAAGCCTTCCCAACTACACTTAACAAGCTAATCCCTCTGAAACTACTACATTCACACTTGTCCCACTTTCCCTTGTAAAGTGGAACTATACATGCACTCCTCCAGTCCTCTGGCACTCTACCTTCTCTCCAGCAAACATTAAACAACCTCACCAGCTAGTCCACCATCACTATACCTCCTTTTTTAAGACATTCTGCATGGCATCCATCCAGACCAGGTGCCTTACCTGCTTTCATCATCTTAACTGCTGCCTTCACTTCATCCTTCCTTATTTCTCCTCCATTTTCCTCACTCATCACTCTCATTTTCTTAGCATTTCCCACTGCAGCTATCTTTCCCTCCCTATCCTCCTTCACATTAAGCAACTCCCTAAAATATTCTGCCCATCTTCCCCTTACTGCCTTCTCTTCCATTATCATCTCTCCATCTGCACCTTTTACCTTTTCTTCTCTACTTGATTCACCTCCTCTTCCTCTCTTAATTTCTTTCCAAAACATCTTTTTATTACTTTCAAAATTTTCTGTCATACTCTTACCCCATTTTACATCTGCTCTCCTCTTTGCCTCCTTTACCTTTTTCTTTACTTCTCTTTTCCCTGTACGTCTCATATGACTCCCTCGTCCTACTTTGTAACCAATCTGTGAAAGCTCGCTTCTTCTCTTCTACAACCTTCTTCATTTCCTCATCCCACCATTCACTACCCTTCCTTCTATTTCCTCCTGACCTTCTTGTTCCACACACCATCCTTGCACACTTTGTGACTCCCTCCTTGAACCATCCCCATTCCTCCTCCACACCTACCTCCACTCTATCCTTCACTCCCTCCCACTCCTCCTTCAGCTTCCTCTTGTACTCCTTCTCCTTTTCCTCTTCGTTTAGAGAGTTCACTCTAAGCACCTCCCTACCTTTTGTCACTTTCCTCTTCCTCCATCTGTCCTCCACTCTCAACTTACCTTCCACCAGAAAATGATCTGATATTCCCCCACCCTCTCCCCTTAGCACATGTACATCCCTAACTCTTCCTATCATAACCCTATTTACCACTACATAGTCCATTAAAGCTCTATCTACCACCTTTCCCTCCACCACCCTCTCCGATGTGTACTTATGCTTGACTTTCTTCCTAAACACTGTATTTGCTATCATCAACTCTCTAGACACATTTCCACCATCAACTCTCCACTACGATTCTTTCCTGGAACTCCACATTTCCCAACCACTCCATCAATTGGCTCCTTTCCTACCCTAGCATTAAGATCTCCCAGTACTATTACATTTACACTTCTCCCTAAACCCTCTATCCAAAAGGCCTCCCTTCTACATTCTTCTCACTGCCAGGCCCATATGCACTTACAAAAACCCACATCTCCTGTCCCAGTTTCACCTTCATCCACATTATCCTTGAGGAAACCTCCTTCCACTCCACTACACATTTACCTATCTCTTCACTCACTAGTCTAGCCACCCCTTCCCTCCCTCTCCTTCTCTTCACTCCTGATAACCTCCCACTTACACTCCCAAACTTACAATCGCCCTTCCCTTTCAGCTTAGTTTCACTCAAAGCCAACACATCCATCTTTCTTCTCACAAACATACTACCTATCTCTTCCCTTTTACTCTCATCTGTACCACATCCACGCACATTAAAAGACCCAAACCTTAGGGTGCTGGACCGAGGCCCTCCAGCCCCTCTTATGCCTCTGCCTTTTTTGCTAGGAATGTGCCCTGTAGGATAGATCGTCTATATGCAACTACAGGCCAATCAGTTTGACATCGGTTATAAGAAAAATGCATGAATCAATAATAGTAAATAGACTCAGAGAACACATTGAAGGACATAGTTTTGGTCTCCGTCCTACAGAATGGACATAACTAACATTCTATTAATATCCAACTTGCAATTACGTCTGGACTGGGTGATTTTCTAACATCAAGGTTTTATTTGGTCCTTTATTTTCTTCTGTGTCACAGTTATTTCTTTCATTGGGGTGATATTCCTCTCTGTCCTTCATCCATATTTTGTGTACTTTCAATTGTAAATACAGATTCAAAATGTTTGTTCATAATTTCAGTTATTTCTACATCTATATATTCATCATTCCCTTGATGCAGTTTTGCTATTTATCTTTTAATTTACCATTCACATACCTGCAGAATAGTTTATGTTGGCCTGTGCATCTGTCTATTGTCTTTTTCATATTTTCTTTTTTCTTCCCTGTGTATTTTTACATATTCATTTCTTTGTTTGATATATGTTTGCCACTTACTCTTTTTTTTCCCAAGCTTTTCCAAGCTTTGTCTCTCTTATCTTTGGCCTCACTACTTTTTTTGTTGTACCAGCACTTAACGTACACCCTTTCTTGCTTCTGCTTTGGTACACATTTGTCTATTCCCTCTTTATAAATTTCTTTTAATATGTTCCATTTCTCTTCCATGTTTGTTTTATCATTTAAGAAGTTTTCCCAATTTACTTTTTGATAGAAATTTCTGAGTTTCTCAAAATTTATTTTATTGTACATTAGTCTTCCTTTTTTGTTTCTCATTTCTTCTCAAATGAATGTATTCCTTTAGTTCAAACTATTATTATGTGGTCACTCTTCTGAATTGGTATCTTGTATTCCATTTTATCCACAATTTCAGGCTCTGACATAAATATTAAATCTAGTCTCGATGGTTTGTTACTGTTTCTATATCTGGTATTTTCCTTCATCCATTAAGTCATTGTGTATTCAGTGGTCACCTCCAGTAGTATACTTCCCCAATGGTCTTCTCCACCTTTCACTGTCACTTCTTCCCAACATATTTCTTTCAAGTTAAACTCGCCTATAATTATTATGTTTCCTCCTTTCAGTAATTCAATGAATGCTTTGTGTCTTCCAACACTTTGGAATGATCACTGTGTCCTAGAGTATGTTTTAGGGGGTACATGTATTACTACAGATTTTCTACTTTTCTTGTCACTGTTTTCAACATTTATCATTCTCAATTCCACATGATTTTTTCTTCTGTTATCTTAGTCAAGTTTAAGCCTTTCTTTGTTAAAAACATGAGTCCACCCTGTTTCTTCTTTCTATTTTTCATCCAATGGTTGTATAAACCTTGTCCCACAGTATTAGGTGGTACATACATACATATACTAAGGCTTTTTCCCCCTTCCAAGGGAGGTAGCCAAAAAGGGAAAGGCATAAAAACACTCCCACCCATTTCATCCCTAAATACACTCCACACCCCTCCCGCCCTTCCTCTCATCTGAGCACCTCCTGGATGACGGGTCATCCCTGCACCCTGCCCACCGCCCTGGGTCAGAAGCAGTGTCGCAAGACACAGTACATCCACAGCAAGGCCGCTTCATTTAATCGGCGACCCCCCCTCTCCGTCCCCCTTTGCATATAAGGCGAGGACGGGGAGAAATCCCTTCGGGCTGCGTCAAAATTTACTCACACATACTACCCACCCCCCCGCCCATTCCTCCTCATGCAGTCACAACATAATCCATATACAACCATTCTCCACTCACCTCTGTCTTCCGTCCTCTCCCTTCCTTCCTCAACAGACATTCCCCTCTTCCCCAAAGCCCCCTTCACCCCATCCATCCACCTCATCCTAGGACGTCCCCTCATGTTCACTCCCTCCACATCTGCCTTCCATACCTTTTTTACTAGTCTTTCTTCACTCATTCTTTCCATGTGTCCAAACCATCCTAATATTCTTTCATCAACCCTATCTCCCAAATCCTTTTTCACCCCTGTTCTCCTCCTCACCTCCTCATTTCTCACTCTATCCAGCCTAGTAACCCCCACCATACTTCTCAGACACCTCATCTCAAACACATTCAAACTCCTTCTCTCTTCTTCACTTATGTTCCACGTTTCTGCCCCATACAGTGCTGTTGGCACAATCACTCCTTCATACAGTCTCCTCTTAGCATCCATTCCCAAATGTCTATTCCTCATTACACTCTTTAAACCACCAAGGCATTTACTCGCTTCTCTCAATCTAAATTCTACCTCCACCTTCACTCCACCTTTTCCTGCTACACTTGCACCCAAGTTTCTAAAACTATCCACTTCCTCCAGTCGCTCTCCCTTAATGCTCACTTCCAGTCTACTGCCACTTTCACCCCTTGTACATCTCATCACCTTACTTTTACCCACATTTATCTTTAGCTTTCTTCTATCACATACTCTCCCAAACTCTGCCACCAGCTTCCTCAATCCCTCCTCTGACCCTGCCACAAGTGCAGTGTCGTCCGCAAACAACAGCTGGCTCACCTCCCACTTTTCTCCATTTTCTTTAACCATCTCCAATCCCTGACTCACTACCCTAGCATTCACCTCTCGCACCACCCCATCCATGTATAAGTTGAACAGCCAGGGCGACATAACGCATCCTTGACGAAGTCCCACCTTTACTTCAAACCACTCACTCTCTCCATTTCCAATCCTAACACATGCTCTACTACTCTCATAAAAACTCTTAACAGCTCCCAAAAGCTTTCCTCCTATCCCATAAATCTGCATAACCTCCCACAGTGCCTTTCTGTCTAACCTATCATAAGCCTTTTCCAGATCCATAAAAGCCCAAAAAACATCCTTCCCCTTTCCTATAGCTTTCTCACATATCTGTCTTACCACAAAGATCTGATCTACACAACCTCTACCCGTCCTAAATCCACACTGTTCCTCACCAATTACTCCTTCTGTTCCTCTCCTAATCCTCTCAATTAAGATCCTCCCATAAGCCTTCCCTACTACACTCAACAGGCTAATCCCTCTGAAATTACTACATTCACACTTGTCCCCTTTTCCCTTGTAAAGAGGAACTATACAGGCACTACTCCAGTCCTCCGGTACTCTACCCTCTCTCCAGCAAACATTAAATAACCTCACCAACCAGTCCACCATCACTGAACCTCCATTTTTCAGACATTCTGCATGACATCCATCTAGACCAGGTGCCTTACCTGCTTTCATTATCTTTACAACTGCCTTCACCTCATCCATCCTTATTTCTCCTCCATTCTCCTCACTCATCACTCTCATTTTCTTCGCATTTCCCACTGCAGCTATCTTTCCTTCCCTATCCTCCTTCACATTCAGCAACTCCCTAAAATATTCTGCCCATCTTCCCCTCACTGCTATCTCTTCCATTATCAACTCTCCATCTGTACCTTTTCTTCCCTACTTGATTCGCCTCCTCTTCCTCTCTTAATTTCTTTCCAAAACATCTTTTTATTACTTTCAAAATTTTCTGTCATACTCCTACCCCATTTCACATCTGCTCTCCTCTTTGCCTCCTTTACCTTTTGCTTTACTTCTCTTTTCTTTTCTTTGTACGTCTCATATGACTTCCCTGTCCTCTTTTGTAACCAATCTGTGAATGCTCGCTTCTTCTCTTCTACAACCTTCTTTGTTTCCTCATCCCACCATTCACTACCCTTTCTTCTATTTCCCCCTGTCCTTCTTGTTCCACACACCATCCTTGCACACTTTAAGACTCCCTCCTTGAACCATCCCCATTCCTCCTCCACACCCATCTCTGCTCTATCCTTTACTCCCTCCCACTCCTCCTTCAGCTTCTTTTCGTACTCCTCCTTTTCCTTTTCATTCAAGGAGTTCACTCTAAGAACCTCCCTACATTTTGTCCCTTTCCTCCTTCTCCATCTATCCTCCACTCTCAACTTACCTTCCACCAAAAAATGATCTGATATTCCCCCACCCTCTCCCCTTAGCACATGTACATCCTTAACTCTTCCTATCATAATCCTATTTACCACTACATAATCCATTAGTGCTCTATCTACCACCCTTCCCTCCACCACCCTCTCCCATGTGTACTTATGCTTGACTTTCTTCCGAAACACTGTATTTGCTATCATCAACTCTCTTTCTAGACACATTTCCACCATTAACTCTCCACTACGATTCTTTCCTGGAACTCCACACTTCCCGACCACTCCATCGATTGGACCATTTCCCAGCCTAGCATTAAGGTCTCCCAGTACTATTACATTGACATTTCTTCCTAAACCCTCTATGCACTCATTTAAATCTATCCAAAAGGCCTCCCTTTCTTCCATGCTCTTCTCACTGCCCGGCCCATATGCACTTACAAAGACCCACATCTCCTTTCCCAGTTTCACCTTCATCCACATTATCCTTGAGGAAACCTCCTTCCACTCCACTACATGTTTACCTATCTCCTCACTTACTAGAATAGCCACCCCTTCCCTCCCTCGCCCTCTCTTCACTCCTGATAACCTCCCACTTACACTCCCAAACTTACACTCGCCCTTCCCTTTCAACTTAGTTTCACTCAAAGCCAACACATCCAACTTTCTTCTCACAAACATACTACCTATCTCTTCCCTTTTACTCTCATCTGTACCACATCCACGCACATTAAAAGACCCAAACCTTAGGATGCTGGCCCGAGGCCCTCCAGCACCCCTTATGCCTTTCCTTTGCTTTTTAGGAATCTGCCCCTTGGGGCTACAGGGAGAAGGATGCCTAGTCCCTCTCCCCGTCCCTTTCTTCTCGCCTCTTACGATCCAAGTGGGAAACTTGGTGGCAGTATTCTTTTCCCCCACCACCACAATTACCATTATATCTGGTTTCTCTACTGCCAGATAGTCATTTAATTTGTTTAGTCTTAAAATCATGCCATCTTTGTTGGTAAGTAAAGCAAAAGGTAAAGGAGGCAAAGAGGAGAGCAGATGTGAAGTGGGGTAAGAGTATGACAGAAAATTTTGAAAGTAATAAAAAGATGTTTTGGAATGAAATTAAGAGAGGAAGAGGAGGCGAATCAAGTAGAGAAGAAAAGGTAAAAGGTGCAGATGGAGAGATGATAATGGAAGAGAAGGCAGTAAGGGGAAGATGGGCAGAATATTTTAGGGAGCTGCTAAATGTGAAGGAGGATAGGGAGGGAAAGATAGCTGCAGTGGGAAATGTGAAGAAAATGAGAGTGATGAGTGAGGAGAATGGAAGAGAAATAAGGAAGGATGAGGTGAAGGAAGTTGTTAAGATGATGAAAGCAGGTAAGGCACCTGGTCTGGATGGATGCCATGCAGAATGTCTAAAAAAAAAGGAGGTACAGTAATGGTGGACTGGTTGGTGAGGTTATTTAATGTTTGCTGGAGGGTAGAGTGCTGGAGGAGTGCCTGTATAGTTCCACTTTACAAGGGAAAAGGGGACAAGTGTGAATGTAGTAGTTTCAGAGGGATTAGCTTGTTAAGTGTAGTTTGGAAGGCTTATGGGAGGATCTTGATTGAGAGGATTAGGAGAGGAAGAGAGGGAGTAATTGGTGAGGAATAGTGTGAATTTAGGATAGGTAGAGGTTGTGTAGATCAGATTTTTGTGGTAAGACAAATATGTGAGAAATCTATAGGAAAGGAGAAGGATGTTTTTTTGGCTTTTATGGATCTGGAAAAGGCTTACGATAGGGTAGACCGAAAGGCACTGTGGGAGGTTATGCAGATATATGGGATAGGAGGAAAGCTTCTAGGAGCTGTCAAGAGTTTTTATGAGAGTAGTAGAGCTTGTGTCAGGATTAGAAATGGAGAGAGTGAGTGGTTCGAGGTAAAGGTGGGACTTCGTCAAGGATGCGTTATGTCACCCTGGCTGTTCAACTTATACATGGATGGGGTAGTGCGAGAGGTAAATGCAAGGGTAGTGGGTCAGGGATTGGAGATGGTTAAAGAAAATGGAGAAAAGTGGGAGGTGAGCCACCTGTTGTTTGCTGACGACACTGCACTTGTGGCAGGATCGGAGGAGGGACTGAGGAAGTTGGTGATGAGTTTGGGAGAGTATGTGATAGAAGAAAGCTAAAGATAAATGTGGGTAAAAGTAAGGTGATGAGATGTACAAGGGGTGAAAATGGCAGTAGACTGGAAGTGAGCATTAACCCCTTCCATACGGTGCCGCACACGTAGGCGTCATGGACTTAGATCTCGGTGGCAGCAGCCAATGCCAGCCGTACGACGTGTCGTAATAATACTCGCATCATAAAATATAGTCACCGCTTATATCGATCATTCTCTCTTCACCCGAGAATTTTGATAACCATAGAAAATGCGATTACAAAAGAATTAGAAAGAATGTCATTATGGAGGGGCGACTACAATAAATATAATCAAGACGCCGATATGGCAGCCTCGCGAATACACTCGCTCCCCATGACGCCTACGTGTGCGGCACCGTATGGAAGGGGTTAAGGGAGAGCGACTGGAGGAAGTGGATAGTTTTAGATACTTGGGTGCAAATGTGGCAGGAAAAGGTGGAGTGAAGGTGGAGGTAGAATGTAGATTGAGAGAAGCGAGTAAATGCCTTGGTGGATTGAAGAGTGTAATGAGGAATAAACATTTGGGAATGGATGCTAAGAGGAGACTGTATGAAGGAGTGATTGTGCCAACAGCACTGTATGGAGCAGAAACATGGAACATGAGAGAGGAAGAGGAGGAGGTTGTGTTTGAGTTGAAGTGTCTGAGAAGTATGATGGGGGTTGCTTGGCTAGATAGAGTGAGAAATGAAGAGGTGAGGAGAAGAACGGGGGTGGAAAGGGAGCTGGGAGATAGGGTTGATGAAAGAGTATTAGAATGGTTTGGACACATGGAAAGAATGAGTGAAGAAAGACTATTAAAAGAGGTATGGAAGGCAGATGTGGAGGGAGTGAACATGAGGGGACGTCCTAGGATTAGGTGTATGGATGGGGTGAAGGGGGCTTTGGGGAAGAGGGGAATGTTTGTTGAGGAAGGGCGGGAGGGGACAGAAGACAGGGGTGAATGGAGAATGGTTGTATATGGATGATGTTGTGATGCATGAGGTGGAGTGAGCGGGGGGATGGGGGGTGAGGTTGTATGTGTGAGCAAAATTTGATGCAGCCCAAAGGGATTTCTTCCCTTCTTCTCCTTTTTATGCACGGGGGGACGGAGAGGGGGGATCGCCGATTTAATGAAGCGGCCTTGCTGTGGATGTGCTGTGTCTTGCGACACTGCTTGTGACCCAGGGCAGTGGACAAGGTGCAGGGATGACCTGTCATCCAGGAGGTGCTAAGATGGAGGGGTGTGGAGTGTATTCAGGGATGAAAAGGGTGGGAATGATTTTATGCCTTTTCCTTTTTGGCTACCTCCCTTGTAAGGGGGAAAAAGCCTTGGTATATATACCTAGTTGTATTTTGCGGGAATGGGAGCTATGCTCGTGTTGTCCCACCATTGTATCTCTCAGTGTCTGTATGTATCTTTGTTGATATACATTATTTTTTATTTTTTACTTTCTCCTTTTTTGTTTGTTACATTTTCTAATTTTTTTTTATCTATTATTCAGAGTTCAGCTCAGTGGCGTAGCTAGTGCTTTTGCCGCCCGGGGCTGCCCTCATGTTTGCCGCCCCTTCTCACAAGGAATTCAATAATTCAATATTACAAATGCACATTAACTTCTTAAAGGATATATATATATATGTGTATTTACCTAGTTGTACCTAGTTGTATTTTACGGGAAGGGGAGCTATGCTCGTGGGGTCCCGTCTTCATATCTCATTTTATCTAAACTATTTTTAAATTCATGTATTGTTTTTGCACACACCACTTTCTCATCTAACTTGTTCCAACTGTCTATTGCTCTGTGAGGAAAGCTGTTCTTTTTAAAATCTCTTCTATAGCTGTCTTTTTTTATTTTCTTTCCGTGTCCTCTTGTATTTCTGTCATCCCATTTTATCAGATTCTCTCTATCAGTAATTTCTATGCCTTTCATGATTCTGTAAATAGCTATCAAATCTCCTCTCTATCTTCTTTGCTCTAGTGTCTGTAGTTTAAGTTTTTGTAGTCTCTCTTCATATGATAGTTTTGAGAGTGTTGGTGCCAGTTTTGTAATTGCTCTTTGTATTCTTTCAAGTTTTTTTATACATTTTTTTGTACTTGGTGACCATATCGTTGCTGCATATTCCAATCTTGGTCTTATCAGGGTGATTAGTATTTTCCTCACCATTTCTTCATCCAGGTATGTAAATGGCACTTTGATTGTTCTTATTAAATTATAAGTTTCTCCAAAAATCTTATTTATATGTTTCTCAGGTGACATATTATTCATAACAATGACTCCCAGGTCCTTCTCATTTTCTACTTTTTTTATTCCTTCTTCTCCCAAATTATATGATCCTGTTATTCTGTTTTTGCTTTTTCCAAATTCCATTATACTACACTTTTTTGTATTGAACTCCATCTCCCACTTCCTACTCCATTCTTGTACTTTATTTAGATCTCTCTGTAGTGATTCACAATCTTCTTCAGTTTTCACTCTTTTCAGTAATTTTGCATCATCTGCAAAGAAGCTCATATAGCTTTCAATTCCTTCATCCATATCATTAATATATATAGCAAACATTATTGGGGCCAGAACTGTTCCCTGCGGGACACCGCTTATTACTTCATTCCATTTTGAGTGCTGATCTCTTATCACTACTCTCATTTTTCTTTCTTGCAAAAAGTCTTCCATCCAATTTAGCAATTTACCTTGTATTCCTCCTTCATATTCTAATTTCTTAAGCAACTTCTTATGTGGTACTTTGTCAAAAGCTTTTTTTAGGTCTAGAAATGCACAATCAGCCCATCCATCTCTTTCTTGTATTATATCTATTAGCCTTGAATAGAAACATATTAAATTGGTGACGCATGATCGTCCTTGTCTGAATCCAAATTGCCTTGGATTTAGTACGTTGTTTTTTTCCAAGTATTTTACCCATCTACTTTTGATAATTCTTTCACATATTTTTGCTATTGTACTTGTTAGAGAGACTGGTCTATAGTTGGTAGGTTCTTCTTTATTTCCTCCTTTATATATAGGTACTATATTTGCTTTTTTCCAATCTTCTGGAACTTTTCCTTCTTTTAAGGAACTGCTTATTATGCTATGTATTTTGTCTACCAGTTCATTCCTGCATTCTTTCAGAATCCAGTTTGCTATTTCATCTGGCCCATGCGATTTTCTGACATCAAAATTACCCAAGTGTGTCAATATTTCATTCTTTGTTACTTCTATTTCTTCCATAGGGGGGACTTTTTCCTTCCACTCAATCTCTTCAGGTTGTATATTTTCCCTTGTAAACACTGATTTAAAATGTTTGTTCATAATTTCTGCCATTTCCATTTCCTCAGTGTATTCAACTCCTCCTTGTCTTAATTTCTCTAAGTCTTGTTTGTTTTTCAGTTTATTGTTTACAAATCTGTAGAATAGTTTTGGTTGATCTTTACACTTTTCTATAACATCTTTTTCATATTTTCTTTTTTCCTCTCTGCACTTTTGTACATATTCATTTCTATAACCAGTATATATTTTCCATTTTTCAGGTCTTCTGTCTTTTTTCCATCTGGTCCAGGCTTTGTCTCTTTTGTCCTTTAACTCCCTACAACTTTTGTTGTACCAGCATTTTACATATTCTTTTTCTTGTTTTTGTCTTGGGACATACTTTTCCACTCCTTTTTTGTAAATTTTTGTCAAAATATTCCATTTCTCTTCCACTGTTGTTTCTTCTTTGTATATTTCTTCCCAGTTTTCTTGTTGGAAGAATTCTCTTATTTTATCAAAGTTTGTTTTTTCATACATCATTCTTCCTTTTCTATATTGTTCATTTCTTTTCATATATTTTTCTTCATTAAGTTCCAGTTCAATCAATATGTGGTCACTTTTACCTATTGGTGTTTTATATTCAATCTTGTCCACTATTCTAGGTTCAGATGTAATTATTAAGTCTAGCCTCGATGGTTCTTCTTCATTTCTATACCTAGTGTTCTCTTGTATCCATTGTGTCATTGAATGGTCAGTAATCATCTCAAGTAGAGCATTTCCCCATGAGTCATCACCACTCTTTACTGTCATTTCTTCCCAGCAGATTTCTTTGCAATTAAAGTCGCCCATCATAACTATTCTTCCTCCGTCTTCCATTATTTTAGTTAATGCTATCTTTGTGTCCTCTAACATACTTTTATGTTCACTCTCCTCCCATGAGGCTGTTTTCGGAGGCACATAATTGATCACAAATTTTCTGCTCTTCTTATCTCGGTCTTCCACTTCTATCATAATCATCTCTACTGTATTCTTTCCATATATGACACCTTTCACGTTTATATCCTTCTTAGTCAGGAACATAACTCCACCCCCTTGTTTTTTCTCTCTGTTTCTAATCCAATAATTGTATGTATCATGTCCTACACTGTTGGGTGGTAGTGGGCCTTTTAATTTTGTTTCTACAATTCCCATTATGTCCGGTTCTTTTTCCTTCAGGTAATCATTCAGTTCATTCAATCCTGTTATCAATCCATCTATATTTGTGTAAGACACTCTTAGTTTTCTGCCACTTCCATTGTATTCTCTGTTTCCCTTATGTTTTTCTTTAGTATGTCGAACTGCTTTATTTTCATGTTCACTACTCTCCAATAGAATCTCTCTTTCTCTGACTCCGTTCTTTCCTCGTTTTTTGCCTTAGCTTCAATTCTTTTCTGCTTTTCTGCCTCTCTTTCCTCCTTATTCATTTCTCTTTTTATCCATACCTTTTTATATTGATCATTTGTTGCTAGTTTCCCTGTCTTGGATAGAATTTTCTCTGCCGTTGTTTGTGACCTGAATTTAATCTTAATTGGTCTGGTCTTATCTGTACTATATTTTCCGAGTCTGAATTTTTCCTCAATTTCCTTTATAATTTCTGGTTCATCTTCCTGGACTAATTTTAATAAACTGCTTACTCTTTCATTTTCCTCCTTGATTCTTGCGGTTCTATCTGGGTTATGTTTCTCTTCCATTCCTAATATAATTATACATTTCTTTTTGTCAGCTAATTCTCTTACTATATTCTCCTTCTGTCTCATCACTTTAATAACTGAGTCTTCATTATGTTCTTTCAATTGCTGTTTGACTATGTCAGTGAATGAAACCTTATTCCCTTCTTGAGTTATTCTCCAATTTTTAGCTTCTGTAGCTATTTTCTCTCTGTTTTCATTACTATTCTTCTTCAATTTCTCATTCTCCTCCTTTACATTTCCTAACTGTCTTTTTAGGTCCTCTATTTCTTCAGTTAAGTTTCTGTTAGCCTTCTCTAGTTGTTCCAACCTTTCAATTCTCTGGAAAATGGAGTCTACGTTACCTAACTTACGCTCCAAGTCCTCGATCACCTTATCAACTCTCTCCTCTAGTCTTATCAGTCGTGGGGGGGGGGGGGGTTGTGTCCCCCCCACCCTCTTTAAATCCCTGGAACATATTCTCGTCACTTTCTTCTGTATTGCTCCTCTCTATACTTCTAATCTTTACATTTTTATTAGACATGTCATCCTCACTCAGTCTTTTGTTTACCTTCCGCTTGTCTGGCTGGGCCAAGTCTACTCCCTCCTCATTTCCTTCCATTTCCCTCAGTAATCCCTCCCCTTTTCCTCTTTCCCTACTTTCCCACTACTCCACGAGCAATTTCCCCCCCACCCTGCAAAAACACCAGGCACTTCTCTTTGCGTTGGGATCCACAGACTTCAGTTTTCTTCAGAACGTCATCCAAGCCGTCCATTCGCTGAAGTGTGTGTGTGTGTGTGTGTTTGATTGACAGTTGATGTTAATATATCCTTTAAAAGGAATGATTTAATACTAATGATTATTCATTAAGATTTTTATTTCACCATAAACAAATAAAGTATAAAATAATATATATAAAAAAATATTATATACATGACTTTATATGTATGTACACATAAATTACAAACAAAAAAATATAATACGTAATTATATATTACATTATGATGATTCCTTGAATAATTTTAATCAGTTTGAAATTATCACAGCTTTCTACAAACAAACTTTCTTGCTGTTCTGTTAACAAAATCATCAACATTTTTGTCAAATTCAGATTTTAATCACTTTAAAATTATCACCTCTTTCTACAAAGAAACTTTTTTGTTTTTCTGTTAGCAAAATCATCAATATCCTTGTTAAAATCAGATTTTACTCACTTTAAAATTATCACCTCTTTCTACAAACAAATTTTTCTTGCTTTTCTGTTAGCAAAATCATCAATAACATTGTCAAAATCTATTTCATCTGTAAGTTGTCTTTCTGTAGACAATATGGCAAAATTGCGCAGCCTCAAGGTACTCATAGTAGACCTTAAGTAATTTTTTATTAGTTTTAGTTTAGAAAAACTCTCACAGGTAGCAACACTAATAGCAATTGTAAGGAAAATCCACAGCATTACTACTATATTTGGAACCGAATTCCCAAGTGTATATTTATTAATAAACTGCAAAAGCTCCAAGGGGCCTTCTTCCCACCTATTTGTTTCACCTTGACTAGTAGCAGCTGCAATAAAATGCTGCAGTCTTTTTCTTTCAAGCAGGAATTCATCTTTATCAATGTCATTATGATCTAGTTGATTAAGTTTACATTCGTATTGATCATCAATGACATGTGTTGGGGTAAGAAAAGCATATTTCTCAGCTAGTTCATGAAGCTGTTTAAATCTCAAATTTATTTCTTGGGTCACACTATCCAGTGAAAAAAACATTTCTCTTTTCAATTCAATATCATATGGTAATCCAGCATCTTGTGATCCCTCACCGAATACTTGTTTCTTCTTTCTGGTCCGACGCTGGCGCTCCATGACTAGACCTAGATCATCACAAACTTCTTTGGCATAGTTAACTCCATCATTTACTACTTTTTCTCTGTTCTTAATCAGAAATTCCTCTAATGCCCCGAGTTTAATGTCACATTGTTGCAAGTTAAGTCCTTTGGTTTGGAGGTAGGCCTGCGTGTCATTAATTTCTAAGAGGACAGGTTCCCACAGTCCAAGAAAGCACAGAAAAGGAAATGACTGCAAAGCACCAAGTAGCACACCAGCCTCTGACCTCGGAACTGTATTTTCTTCTGCACAAGTTAACTTTTCTAAGACACTTATAATTTCAGAGAAATGTTCCTTCACAACACATACACCATCTCCCCTTGCACTCCATCTTGTTTCAATTATGTGTTTCACGCTTTTACCAGTGACAGAAGTTAGAACATCCCAACGACAAGTTGATGATGAAAAATATGTGAAAACATGCTCCACAGTTCCAAAAAATGTAACAGAATTAACTGCAACAGAAGCTGCATGAATTCCTGCTAAATTCAGAGAGTGTTTTGTACAAGCAACAAATTCTGCTTTTGGATTAATTTCCTTAATTCGTTTCTGAACACCAGAATGTTGACCAGCCATTACTACAGCATTATCATATGCCTGCCCTCTGCAATTTTTAATATCAATTCCATCATGTTCTAATTTTTCCGAAATTACAGTTGCAATATTTTCGGCAGTTTTACCTTTTGTTTCAATGAAATCAACAAATGATTCCACAACCTTCACTTGATCTGCATTGATTACAACATAGCGAATAACTTGGCTCATTTGATCTTTATGTGAAGTATCAGGAGTGCTGTCGAATATCATTGAAAAGTACTTGGCCTCTTTTACTTGGTTGATAATTTTGCTTCTTACATTTTCTCCCAAAACCTCAATAAATTCGTTTTGAATAGTAGGTGACAGATAAGAAGTAGTATACTTGTTTCCCATCTGGATTCTTAGATGTTCACGTAACACTGGGTCGTATTTTGCTAACAAATCAACTAATTCTAAAAAAAAAATTCCTCTATTTTCAGTTACTTCTGATTCAGTCCCGGTCTCTTTGCTCTCATAATCCATTCCTTCTTGGTGACCTTGTAAAGGCAAATTTTGTTTAGCTAGAAATCTTATGATATCAAGCAGTCTTAAAAGGATTTTCTTCCACTTTTTTACTTGATTTTCAATAACTTCTTGTTCTTTTTTATCTATTGTTGCTCCAAGAGCAATCCTAATTTCCAGCTCCTTCCATTTTGTGAAATTCTGAAGATGGTGTGCACTGGATTCATGCTGATATATTTTAGGATTCAGTTTCCACCATTTGTTAAATCCATCTGCAGAATTAAAAATTGAGTCAGTTCCTTTTGGAAAGATTTTGCAACAAAAACAGTAAAGCGCTTTCTTGGAAGGGGAGTACACCATCCATGATCTTAATATATTTTCACCATTTGGCAAAGTTTTAAAAAACCACTCACGTGTTAGATGTCTAGTTTGTCCTTTGGTTGATGCACCTTGACGAATTACTTCAGTGACTTCACCAAAAGTAGAATCTATATTTTGAATCTTAGATGCACCTTGACGTACCAGTAAGATCCGTGTGTTACTGTCAATCTTGCTTGGCCATAGACCAACATCCTTTAAGTCCACTCTGTCCATATCAGGCACATCTAGAATATTTTCTGCCTCATGAGTCTCATGTTCGACATCACTTGTATTCGGCGAATCGCTTGGACTTGAATCGTTTGAATCTGATATTGGTTTGTATTCACAAACGTCTCCAGTTTTAGTAGTGGTTTGGACCGTTTGGTCAATGTTAGTAGTTTCTGTAGGTTTGATGTATTTTAATAGTGCCCCTTTATGTGTCTTTATTAATTCTTCTCTTGCTTTTCTCTTTTTTTCTAAAAGCTGCGCCACTTTCCTTCAGTTGCTTCATCTAGGGAGAGCGAAAATAATGAAATGTTAGTGAATGTTAAAAGTTGAAGTAATAGGCAAACTTCAATGATAGATCTCTATTTATCATCCATTTAAGCAGCTTCCTTATAATTAGTAAAAGACAAAATTAATGGGAAAGTTAGACTTCAAAGTTTTACGATAAATTACATATACAGGTCTATTTTCTTACGGAAAATTTGAGTACTGTTAGTGTAGAAACAGTAGGCCTAATATCATAGTATTGTGCATACTACAGTAACTGCATATTTTAATTGGCCTACTATGAGTTTATTTCATTTATGGTACTATTATATTATAAATTTA
The DNA here is from genome assembly GCF_046742065.1 of Oratosquilla oratoria. Lineage (NCBI taxonomy): Eukaryota > Metazoa > Arthropoda > Malacostraca > Stomatopoda > Squillidae > Oratosquilla > Oratosquilla oratoria. The sequence goes on along the minus strand of NW_027467719.1, from coordinate 1,204,005 downwards.
AATTTTGAATTGTTCATATATTCTCATCTCTTTATAGAAATGAGAAAGTATAAAAGTAAAACACTTTTAATGGTTTTAAACTATTAATTTCAAATTACTGTCCGCTCTAATAAAAATCACAATGTGTTTGCAGACCTATAGCGCCTTTGTTCATCACAGGTAGATACTGTTACAATGCGAATATCTTGAGCGAATATTGTTTAGTATGAGCACACAGATTCTAATTTATAGTTAATTTTACCTTATAATTCTTCCTCTCAGCTCTCCACTGCACTGTACTGTACACCCCACTGTACTTGATCTGTCTAAAAGAAATCTGGCTTTGTGAGATGTACCCCTCTCAAACAGGGCACGTGGACATTCGTCCAATCAAGGATAGTCTGCCTGCTGAGGCGCGTACATAGCTTAGAAATATGGTTTCGCTCCGATCATCGGGGGTCTACTTTCTGTTAACACCACCTAATACAATAGAATACGCTTTATTATAAAAAGTTCTCCATTCAAAATCCTGAAGTTAATCTTTAATTGCCCTCATAATTGCAAACTACTTAATTCAGAATGTGTTGAGCGTCAAGCGCAAGTCTATCTTAAATGAACCAATCACCTCCGTTTTCGTTCCTATTTGTAAACATCCACGAGAAGCTCCTAGCTGAAGATTTTAGCATGTATTTTCGCCCTCATCATCTGGGGCCAACTTTCTGTTAACACCACATAGTACAATAGAACACACTTTATTCATAATAAAAAGTTCTCCATTCAAAATCCTGCAGTTAATTTGTAATTGCCCTCATAAGGATGTCGAAAGGGAACCAATCACGCTGCCTTTGTTCCTGTATATAATTTGTAAACAAATAAATTGACATTTGTCACGTGTATGCGTGCGTGCATGCAAGGGCGCACATGTGTGTGTCTGTATTTACCTAATTGTATTTTGCGGGATTGGGAGCTATGCTCGTGGTGCCCCGCTTTTATATCTATATCCAGTTTATTCTTAAATTCATGTATTGTCTTTGCACACACTATATCTTCTTTCAAATTGTTCCAGACGTCTATTGTTCTGTGGGAAACAGCTTCTACTGTCTACATTATAATATTCGATTGATACTAAACTTAGTTTAGCAAAAAAAAATTGAGTAGCCTATACATATTAACTCGTAACAGTAGCCTAGTCCAATTTCTGTGCAGAGCATGTTCATTTTCACCCATGTATACCCGTCCAATCGGATCGATGTTGTTGTCGTTCCCTAGACTGTCCGAGCAGTCCCGTCTCCCCAAGGAATGCTACAGCCGAAACTGGGTTTTCCCACAAATCCTTTATAGAGTGTATGTTGTGTTGTTTGCGTGCATGATTGTGTATAATGCAGTCTTCCATTATGTGTTGTATGATATGGGGTGAAGTGTTACATCCTGGGCAGCTGTTCACAATGCGGTCATCCAGCCTCTTCTGGTAGCTTAGGAGTGCTGGGTGGTGGCCGCACCGCAGTCTGGCCAAGTGGACTCTGTCCTTTCGTGGGAGAGAGGATTCAGAAGGGTGGATATCAGGGGGTCTGGCATGCAGCAATGTGTTGTCTTTCAGTGTGTTAATGGAGCGGTGAATGATATGATTATGAATATGTTTCCGGAGGCTGGTATTTGGTGGTTGTGGAGGAAGAGAAGAGAGTATCTGTGTGTGATACAGGTCTTTGGGTGTTGTTTTAATGTTTCTTGGTGTGTGTGGGTGTTCTGCTATGTAGTGTGCGGGTGTGATGTGTTTGTGGTGGCTGCGGCAAGTGTTTGTGTGCCTCTCATGTCGAGGTGGTCCTTGACTTTGAGGACTTTTGTTTCATGGTGTAAATGGTCTGTAGGTGTTGTATTTGTGCAGCCTGTAATTGTTTTTAGGGCTTTGTTTTGTATGATCTGAAGGGTGTTGTGGTGTGTCTCACTGAGATTAGGAGCCCATGCGGGACTCGCATAATTCAACACTGAGCGTATGCATTGTTTGTATATTGTTATATTAGTTTCTTTGTTTTGTCCAAATGTCGTTCCAGTGATTGACTTAAGTGCGTTAAGTCTAGGTGTGCATTTGTTTTTTATGTTTGTGATGTGTTGTTTGAAAGACATGGATGTATCGTATGTTACACCAAGAATTTTTGGTGTGTTTGTGTGTGGTATTAGAGTGTTGTTGATGTAGAGATGAGGTATGTATTTGTGTTCTATTGTCCAGTTGGTGAGAAGTGTTGCTGTAGATTTGGTTGGAGCTATTTTGAGTCTGTGATGAACCATGTGTTGAGTGTATCAAGGTATGGCTGGATTATTTCTGCAGCTTTGTGTTACGATGTGTGCATGTGATTGTTATGTCATCTGCGTAGGAAGAGATTTGTATTTCTGAGGTGTCTGGTGTGGGTAAGTCATGCATGTATAGATTAAATAGTGTTGGGGATAGAACAGAGCCCTGTGGTACTCCATTCTTAATGTTTCTGATGTGTGATGATTGGCCATTATATGACATGTAAGCATTCCTACCTGCCAGATAATTGGCCAGCCATCTTTTGGTGTTATTGTGCATGTCTGTGTTATATATTTTATTTGTTAGGTTGTGGCGGGGGATAGCATCAAAAGCTTTACTAATGTCTAATGTTATGAGAAGTGTTCTGTGGTGGGGCCTATCTGAATTGATGCCATCTAGACTTCTTTGTGTGAGGTTTATCAGAAGAGTGTTTGTGGAGTGTAGTGGCCTAAAACCGTGTTGTGAGTCAGCAAGGGGAATATGTGGTGTGACAAGTTTAAGTATTAGGCGTTCAATGACTTTAGAGGGGGTGCAGAGAAGTGTGATTGGGCGGTGCGATGTTGGGATTGTTGGGTCTTTGTTTGGTTTTGGAATGGTGATTATTTTACCATGCTTCCAGATGTCGGGTATAGTGTTGTGTGAATAGCTGTAGTTTACAATGTTTGTGAGTGCATGTATACCTTGTGATCCAATGTGTTTTAGGTGGATGTTGCTTATGTTATCAGGGCCACAGGCAGATGAGTGCTTGAGATTATGTATTATGAGTTTTGTCTGACTGTCTATGAAGGGTGTATAGTCTGAGTCTGTGGGGAAGTCTTTCTTACGTCGAATGGTACGTCGGTTGTCAGGGTGAGAAGTGAGATGGCTTGTCTGTGCAAAATGACGTATGAGTGCGTTTGCTTGTCTGTTTGAGGGTAGATTGTTGTTGTGATTATTGCTGCGTGTTGGATAGTGTAATGCTGTTGAGTGTTTTGTACAATTTGCTGGTGTTTGTTTTGTGATCAAATGCATTGATAAAGTTTTGCCAATTTTGTGTTTTTTGTTTGTGTATTTTATTAGCAATCACAGTGTTTAGTGTTTGTATTTGGTCTGCTATGTTTTGAGGGATAGGTGTGGGGGTATCATGTTTAAGTGTGTCACGTTGTCTGATGAGGTCTTGGATTTCTGGTGTAAAGTTGGGGTTGTGTGATTTTCTGTTGCCTCTAGGGATGTATCTCTTGTCTGCGTTTTGTATGATTGTATTAAAAGTGTGCACAGCATTGTTTATGTTTGTGATTGGTGTACTGTTATGTGTTTCAAAATGTTGTTCTGTCTCTTTAGTAAAAGCTTCCCAGTTAGCTCTCTTGTAATTGGTGTATGTGTGTCTGTGGCCAACTGGGGTGCATCTTGTTTTGGTGGTGATGATGATTGGAAGGTGGTCAGAACCAAGCGTTCCGACCACAGGGGAAGCAGAAGGTGATATCAGGAGAGGAGGGAGTGTAGAGGGCTTGGTGTGGGGTATGTGTATGATTATGTGTGTTGTTCATGATAGTCGATGTCTCAAACTGAGTCTGTATATCAAGCCCTCTTGTCTGTGTCAGGGTTGTCGACATACCAGGCAGACGACTTAGCGTTGAAGTCACCACCCATGATCAGGTTGGGGATTGAGGTTAGTTGGCTAAATTGAGGCCTGAAGGTGTTTGGAACTGTGGGGGATGATTACAAAGGATTACAAAGGCGGAGCATGCCGACAGGAGACCTTTTGATCCATATCTAGGTCGGATGCAAAAAAAGAAAAATCATATTAATAATAAATAAAAACTATAATAATGTAAATAACAAATAAAATACATAAATAAATGCATAGGTATAGTTAAAATAATAAACAAGCAGGTAAATAGTAAATAATAAATTGACATATAACTAATGATAAATGAAAATCAGACAAATGATAACAAAACAGAAACAAATAATATAAGATAAATTATAATCATTACAGCATCTTACTTAGGTATTTATCTAAATGATTCTTAATGCTTCAAACTGAACTACATTGCACTACCTGTGCAGGAAGTTTATTCCATTCATTAACTACACGGTTGGCAAAGTTGTTTCTACCTACTTCCAAATTGAATCTATTTCTGGACAGTTTGAGACCATTGTTTCTTGTCTGATTCTCATTCAATGTGAAAATTTGGTCACTTTTGATGTCAATTCCCTTTAAAATCTTAAAGACCTGTATCAAGTCACCTCTGAGTCTACGCTTTTTTAGGGAAAACAGATTCATGTGCTTTAGTCGATTTTTGTATGATTTATTTTTGATATTTGGAATCAGTTTTGTGGCTCGCCGTTGTACTTTTTCCAGTCTGTCAATGTCTTTAATGAGATTCGGTAACCATACGGAAACAGCATATTCCAAATGTGGACGAACTAACGATTTATATAGCTTGTTAATGAGTGATGGACTTTTGAAATCAAAAGATCGCGCAATCAGTCCCAGAATCTTATTTGCTTTCTCAGAGGCTGAAATACATTGCTTGGATGATTTGAGGTCGTTACTGATAATTACGCCGAGATCTTTTTCACTATCCACTTTTGTTAACAAATTTCCAAATAACTTGTAATCGTACTTCTGTTATTTTTACCTATGTGCATTACCTTGCATTTACTTGTGTTAAATTTCATTAGCCACTTTTCAGACCATTGCTGTAATTTATCTAAATCTTCTTGAATATCTAATTGGTTTGAGTGATCATTTGCCACTCCGCACAGTTTTGTATCATCAGCAAATTTGGAAACAGTAGATTTTAGTCCATGGTCTATATCATTTATATATACTATGAATAGAAGTGGCCCAAGAACGGAACCTTGAGGAACTCCACTTGCAACACTTTTCCATCCAGAAGTTTTTCCATTTAAAACAACTCTCTGTTTTCGACCATTCAACCAATTACTAGTCCAACCTAATAGGCTACCACTTATTCCATGCAAAGCAAGTTTAGTAAGTAGTCTTTGGTGTGGGACGGTATCAAAAGCTTTTGCAAAGTCTAGATATATTAAATCTATTTTGTTTCTTTTGTCATAATTCGAGATAATTGTGATTGGGGGGGAATGTACATGTTAACTATTGTCAGTGTTGATTTGTTGCCTGTGCGGATTCGAATGGATTGGATTTCTGTTGTGTTATCTGTGGTAGGGAGGAGAATTTTGGTTGTGGCACTTGTGTCCACAAAACAGATGGAGTGATGGATCAGGGTGATGAGTCCACCGCCATTGCCGTCGGTCCAGTCTTGTCTGATGGTGGTGTAATTATGAAATGATGGTGTTTTGTGTGAGTGTCTTAGTTTTGTTTCTTGTATAATCACAATGTGTATGTTGTGTTGTTTAAGAAAGTGTTCAAGTTCATGTTTTTTCGTGTTAATACCGTCAGTGTTGTGTTGTAATATGTTGATGTGTGTTTTATATGTGTTGTATGTTGCCGTTTGGGGTTGAGGTTGGGGTGGTAATGGGGAAGGTGTAGGATCTGGGTTAGAGGGAGGGAAAGGAGAGATTAGGGACAAAGGAAGGGAAGTACTGATCGGGGGTAAGGGCAAAGGGAAATTGGGAGTGGGTAAGGGTGCTGGCTGTGGTTGGGGAGGTGGGAGTGGGGTTACTGGAGGGCAGGTAGAACATGTCCAAGTGTCTGTGTATTGGTTTGTGTCAGCAAGTGTTGTACAAGTGAGGTGGGCCCAGTTTTTGCACATATTGCACTGAACTGAGCCCTTTGTCTGTCTGCTCGAAGTAATGGGTTTAGAGCATGTTGGGCATGTGTATTTTGTGGTGGGCCCAGGATTGCTCTCTACATCTCCGGCTAAAAGTAGAAGAAGAGGGGTTATTGCCGGAAAATCATCCCTTGGTGCAGAAAAAACGTAACATTGCATTTTGGGAAAAAGGATTGTGGTACAGGGGTGGTTGCTGCTGTTTGGCCCCCAACTCTTGGGGTTGGGGGGTGGTCCCACGACGTAGACGCTGCAGCTCCAGGACCTCGGATTGATGTTAACACGCTTGCTGGACATAATGTCAACGAACGACGGGAGGCCGGTGTGAATCACGGTGACGTAGGGGGACAAAATGTACAAAAGAGATTGGATGACCGTGTTCGACCAGATGTCCGTGATGGGGGAAATGTTAATGTTAATTTTGATGGGAGAAATGTTAATGAGGCATTGAATGTCAATGAAGGACCAAATAATGATATAGATCAAGGTATAGATAAAAAACAAAATGATAATGTAAGACATGATATTGAAACTCAAAATGTGTCAAAAAGAAATAATCACGAGTTTCTTAAAACCATGTACTTTAATGCTCGTAGTATTAGGAACAAATTTCAAGAAATACAGGCGTATGTCAAAAGCGAAAATCTCGATATGATAGGAATAACTGAGACATGGTTAAATGGTGCAGAGTTTGAAGCTGAATTTAATATTGTGGGATTTAAACACTTTCATCAGGATAGAAACCACAAGAAAGGTGGGGGTGTTCTGTTGTACGTTAAAAACAATGTTCCTGCTTGTGTTTTAGAGAGAGTGAAACAGGATGCATATGATAGTTTGTGGGTTGAGTTAAGCAAATGGACAAAAAATGAAAATAGGTGTAATATATAGGCCAAAGACATTATCATTAGCAGACGACAAACTGTTATTTCAAGAACCGTCTAGTTTCTGCAACCGGGATTTATTGATAATGGGTGATTTCAATTTTACTGACCTTGATTGGATGACCCTTGAACATGGCCATATAGGTAGTCGCTTGATTGATTTTCTTGGTGACAATTACTTAATTCAGCATGTAAAAGAGCCCACAAGATATGGAAACTTACTTGATCTATTGATCACTAGCCGTGAAAGCATGGTAACTGAAGTAGAAGTCGGTGAATCTGTTGCAAATAGCGATCACAACTTAGTTAGATTCAAACTCCTAAAGAATTTTAGAATAGATACTTGTGTTTCTAAAATACCCGATTTCAGTAAAGCTCAATTCATAGGACTACGTCAGGAGCTTCAGCTTACAGATTGGGAGGCAAAATTAAACGAAAGACCTGTAGATCAGATGTGGGAAATATTTCAAAATACGCTCACTAAGATGATTCAAACTTACATTTCTTTTAAGGACAGACATCCCCCAAATCAGGCTCGCCCAAAGTGGCTCGACAAAGAAACTGAAAAAAGTATTGCTAAAAAGAGACAGGCTTATAAGAAATATAAGTGCTTGGGTGCATCTAATGACTATGAAAGTTATGTATCAATACAGAGAGATTTAAAAAAGATAATAAGAAAACGACAATACGAAATGAACATCGCTGATAAATCCAAAGAGAATCCCAAAGAATTCTATAGTTACATTAGAGATAAAAAGGTTGTTAGGAATCACATTGGTCCACTATTATCTGCTGACGGTCAACTTGAATATTCAAATGAAGGAATGTGTAATATCTTAAACAATTATTTTAGCTCGGTATTCGTAAAGTGAATTCCAAACTGAAACCTGTGAAAAGTCTAGGGTAAACTTACTACGGTAAATATAACAAAAGAAAAAATCAAAAGATGTATAGATAAACTCAAAGTTAATAAAACACCATGGCCTGACGGTTGGCATCCAAGAATCTTAAAGGAAATGAAAAATGAGATTGTTGTTCCATTAGAAATTATTTTCAAGAAATCCATCATATCCGGAGATGTCCCAAGAGAATGAAAGCTAGCTAACGTTACTCCCATATTCAAAAAAGGTGCCAAAAAGAAGCCAAATAACTATAGGCCTATAAGTTTGACTTCAATCATAGGAAAAATAATGGTAACTATCATCAGAGATGCTATCGAACATCATTTAGAAAGTAACCGTTTGATAAATGATAGCCAGCATGGTTTCAGATGGAAACGTTCTTGCGTGACTTAGTCGAATTCTACAACACAGTTATCTCAAATTATGACAAAAGAAACAATATAGATTTAATATATCTAGACTTTGCAAAAGCTTTTGATACGGTCCCACACTAAAGACTACTTACTAAATTAGCTTTACACGGAATAAGTGGTAGCCTATTAGGTTGGACTAGTAATTGGTTGAATGGTCGAAAACAGAGAGTTGTTTTAAATGGAAAAACTTCTAGATGGAAAAATGTTACAAGTGGAGTTCCTCAGGGTTCTGTTCTTGGACCACTTCTATTCATAGTATATATAAATGATATAGACCATGGACTAAAATCTACTGTTTCCAAATTTGCTGATGATACAAAACTGTGCGGAGTGGCAAATGATCACTCAAACCAATTAGATATTCAAGAAGATTTAGATAAGTTACAGCAATGGTCTGAAAAGTGGCTAATGAAATTTAACACAAGTAAATGCAAGGTAATGCATATAGGTAAAAATAACAGAAGTACGATTACAAGTTATTTGGAAATTCGTTAACAAAAGTGGATAGTGAAAAAGATCTCGGCGTAATTATCAGTAACGACCTCAAATCATCCAAGCCATGTATTTCAGCCTCTGAGAAAGCAAATAAGATTCTAGGACTGATTGCGCAATTTTTATATTTCAAAAGTCCACCATTCATTAACAAGCTATATAAATCGTCAGTTCGTCCACATTTGGAATAGTGTATGCTGTTTCCGTATGGTCACCGAATCTCATTAAAGGCATTGACAGACTGGAAAAAGTACAACGGCGAGCCACAAAACTGGTTCCAAATATCAAAAATAAAATATTATGAAAATCGACTAAAACATATGAATCTGTTTTCCCTAAAAAAAGTGTAGACTTAGAGGTGACTTGATACAGGTCTTTAAGATTTTAAAGGGAATTGACAACATCAAAAGTGACCAAATTTGCACATTGAATGAGAATCAGACAAGAAACAATGGTCTCAAACTGTCCAGAAATAGATTCAATTTGGAAGTAGGTAGAAACAACTTTGCCAACCATGTAGTTAATGAATGGAATAAACTTCCTGCACAGGTAGTGCAATGTAGTTCAGTTTGAAGCTTTAAGAATCATTTAGATAAACACCTAAGCAAGATGCTGTAATGATTATGATTTATCTTATATTATTTTGTTTTGTTATTTGTCTGATTTTCATTTATTATTAGTTATATGTCTATTATTATTAACTATTTGCCTGTTTGTTTATTATTTAACTATACCTATGCATTTATTTATGTACAGTATTTTATTTATTTACATTATTATAGTTTTTATTTATTATTTTATTATGATTTTTTTCGCATCTGACCTAGATATGGACCAAAAGGTCTCCTGTCGGCATGCTCCGCCTTTGTAATCCTTTGTAAACTGTCACACTTTATTATGCTTAATAACATAGAAAAAACTGACATCTATGAGAGACTGATTAACGTCATTTTATATCAATCTTACAAGGACCAAAAATGCCGCCCCTCAAAAAATACCCCCCCCCCCCTTAGCTACGCCACTGGTTCAGCTTCACTTGACCAACACCAATTTGACCCTTCACGAATATGGCCCAGAGGGAGAAGAATTTATTGTAATCTGAGACTAGATCAGAAGAAAATATTGTAGATGATATATTTGATGTAGCCATGTGGACGGGGGATTAGGAGTCCTGGTAACTGTAGCCCCAAAGGGGACATTCCTAAAAAAAAAAGTGAAGGCATAAGAGGTCTAGGAGTTTTGAAAATAAACTCTTCTGCTGGGATTCGAACCCCCGCGAGAGCGGCTTGCCTCTTACAAGGTGAGGACTGTACTCGTCACTCCACCGCGACCTTTCTCGAATACAGTCCTCGCCTTGTAAGAAGCAAGCCGCTCTGGCGGGGGTTCGAATCCCAGCAGAAGAGTTTATTTCCAAATGTCAAATTGACACAAACAGGAGTTTTCCAACCAGTACCCTAAGGTTGGGTCTTTTAATGTGCGTGGATGTGGTACAGATGAGAGTAAAAGGGAAGAGATAGGCAGTATGTTTGTGAGAAGAAAGATGGATGTGTTGACATTGCGTGAAATTAAGTTGAAAGGGAAAAGGGGCGAGTGTGAGTTTGGGAGTGTAGTTGGGAGGTTCTCAGGAGAAAAAGGAACAAGGGAGAGAAGGGGTGGCTATACTAGTAAGTGAAAAGATCGGTAAGCTTGTAGTGGAGTGGAAGCAGGTCTCTTCAAGATTGATGTGGATGAAGGTGAAGCTGGGAAGGGAGATGTGGGTTTTTGTAAGTGTGTATGGGCCTGGTAGTGAAAAGAGCATAGAGGAAAGGGGATTATGGAGAAAGTCAATGTAGTTGTATTGGGAGGCCTTAATGTTAGGGTAGGAAATGAAGAAATAGATGGAGTGATTGGAAAGTATGGTTCATGGAAAAAATTGTAGTGGAGAGTTGATGGTGGAGATGTCTCGAAAGAGTTGATGATAGCAAATACAGTGTTTAGTAAGAAAGTCAAGTATTTGTACACATGAGAAGGTGGTGGGTGGAAGGGTGGTAGATAGAGCATTAATGAACTATATAGTGGTGACCAGGAGTATGGTAGGAAGAGTTCAGGATGTAAATGTCCTAAGGGGAGAGAGTGGGGGAATGTCAGATCATTTTCTGGTGGAAGGTAAGTTGAGAGTGGAAAATAGGGGGAGAAAGAGAAAAAGGGCAGAAAGTAGGGAGATACTTAGAGTGAACTACTTAAATGAGGAAGAAAAGGAGGAGTATAAGAGGCTGAGAGAGGAGTGGGATTTAGTGAAGGATAGAGTAGAACTAGGAGTGGAGAAGGAATGGTTCAAGGTAGGGAGTCTTAAGGTGTACAAAGATGGTGTGTGGAACAAGGAGGACAGGAAGAAATAGAAGGAAGGGTAGTGAGTGGTGGGATGAGGAAGCAAAGAAGTGTGTAGAAGAAACAGGCTTTCATAGATTGGCTACAATATATGACGAGGGAATCGTATGAGAGGTACAAAGTAAAGAGAAGTGAAGCATAAGATAAAGAAGGCAAAGAGGAGAGCAGATGTGAAATGGGGTAAGAGTATGACAGAAAACTTTGAAAGTAATAAAAAGATGTTTTGGAAATAAATTAAAAGAGGAAGATAAGGCGAATCAAGTAGAGAAGAAAAGTTAAAAAGTGCATATGGAGAGATGATAATGGAAGAGAAGGCAGTGAGAGGAAGGTGGGCAGAATATTTTAGGTAGTTGCAATGGGAAGCTCAAAGAAAATGAGAGTGAGTGAGGAAAATGGAGGAGAAATAAGGAAAGATGAAGTGAAAGCAGCTGTTAAGATGATGAGAGCAGGTAAGACACCTGGGTTGGATGGATGTCATGCAGAATGTTGGAAAAAAGGAGGTGCAGTTGTGGTGGACTGGCTGGTGAGGTTATTTAATGTTTGCTGGAGAGAGGGTAAAGTGCCTGAGGACTGGAGGAGTGCCTGTATAGTTCCACTTTGCAAGGGAAAAGGGAACAAGTGTGAGTGTAGTAGTTTCAGAGGGATCAGCTAGTTGAGTATAGTTGCGAAGTCTTATAGGAGGGTCTTGATTGAGAGGATTAGAGGGAGTAATTGGTGAGGAACAGTGTAAGACAGGTAGGGTTTGTGTAGATCAGATTTTTGTGGTAAGACAGATATGTGAGAAAGGTATAGGAAAAGGTAAGAATGTTTTTTGGGCTTTTATGGATCTGGAAAAGGCTTATGACAGGGTAGACAGAAAGACACTGTGGGAGGTTTTGCAGATATATGGGATAGGAGGAAAGCGGTTAAGAGCAGTCGAGTTTTTATGAGAGTAGTAGAGCTTGTGTTAGGATTAAGAATGGAGAGAGTGAATGGTTTGAGGTAAAGGTGAGACTTAATCAGGGATGTGTTATGTCACCCTGGCTGTTCAATCTATCATGGATGGGGTGGTGTGAGAGGTGAATGCAAGGGTAGTTGGTTGGGGGTTGCAGATGGTTAAGGAAAATGAAGAAAAGTAGGAGATAAGCCAGCTATTATTTGCTGACGACACTGCTTGTAGCAGGATCAGAGGAGGGGTTGAGGAAGTTAGTGACAGAGTTTGGGAAGGTGTGTAAAAGATGGAAGTTAAAGATAAATGTGGGTAAAAGTAAGGTGATGAGATGTATAAGGAGAGTGGCAGCAGGCTGGAAATGAGTATTAAGGGAGAGAGACTGGAGGAAGTGGATAGTTTTAGATACTTGGGTGCGAATGTGGCAGGAAAAGGAGTAGGAGTGGAGGTAGAATGTAGATTGAGAGAAGCGAGTAAATGTCTTGGTGGATTAAAAAGTGTAATGAAAAATAGACATCTGGGAATGGATGCTAAGAGGAGATTGTATGAAGGAGTGATTGTCCCGACAGCACTGTATGAAGCAGAATCATGGAACATAGGAAGAGGGGAGGAGTTTGAATGTGTTTGAGATGAGGTGTCTGAGAAGTACCGTATGATGGGGGTTACTAGGCTAGATAGAGTGAGAAATGAGGAGGCAAAGAAGAGAACAGGGGTGGAAAGGGAATTGGGAGATAGAGTTGATGAAAGAGTATTGGGATTGTTTGGACACATGGAAAGAATGAGTGAAGAAATATTAGTAAAAGAGGTGTGAAAGGAGTGAACTTGAGGGGGCATTTTAGGATGTGATGGATGGATGGAGTAAAAGGGGCATTGGAAAAGAGAGGAGTGTCTGTTGAGGAAGGATGGGAAAGAAGAAGATAGGGGTGAATGGAGAAGGGTTGTGTATGGATGATGCTGTGATGCATGAGGGGGAGTGGGTGAGGGATGGGGGTGAGGATGAGGAAGTATGTATGAGAAATAAATTGATGCAGCCTGAAGGAATTTCTCCCCATCTTCTCCTTTTCTGCATGAGGCGGAGAGGGAGGGGTCGCCAAATAAATGAAGCAGCCTTGCTGTGGATGTGCTGTGTCTTGTGACACTGCTTCTGAGCCAGGGCAGTGGACAAGATGCAGGTATGACCCGTCATCCAGGAGGTTACAAGATAAGAGAGAGGGTAGAGGGGAGTGGAATATATAGGGAATGGAATGGGTGGGTGTAGTTTCTATGCCTTTTCATTTTGGTTACCTTCTGTGTAAGAAGGAAAAAAGTCTTTGGTATACGTGTGTATTTTCTGACCCTCAGGTCTCGTACTCTAAAAAAGAAAAAGAAAATCCTTTTCAGTCTGTCATCCCTTGTTTTTTCATTTGCTTCATTTCTTAGTGTCTATTCCCTCTCTTTTTCCTCATTGCTCTTTTTTTTCATACATTTTTGTAAATTTCACTATTTCCCAGCTTTGCTGTTTTTGATATTACTTCTGCTATTATTTGAGACCTTAGTTTGAATTCTAGCAATATATGTATATATATACAGGTAAACGTCGACTTACGATGGCCGCGACTTACGATTGTTCGACTTTACGATGACGACGATATGATAATTTAACCCCTTCCATACGGTGCCGCACACATAGGCGTCATGAGGAGCAAGTAGATTCACGACGCTGCCATATCGGCGTCTTGATTATATTAATTGTAGTCGCGCCTGTGTTTTTACATTCTCTCAAATGTGCCCTAAATCCCATTCTCTGTGGTTTTCAAAATTCGCGGGTGAAAGAGAGAACGATCGATATAAGCGGTGACTATATTTTATGATGCGAGTATTATTACGTCACGTCGTACGGCTGGCATTGGCTGCTGCCCGCGAGATTTAAGTTCCGTACTGAAAATACATATAGTGTTTGAATATGGTAAAAAGGATAAAAATAATTAAATAAACTACTGTACATGTTTAATAGGCTATATTCAGTATCTCTGGTGGTTAATATACAGGTAGGCTAGGTACAGTGACCACGGAACAGAGTGGGGATCGACTTACGATGAGATCGTCTTACGATGGCTCTATCGAAACCTAATGCCATCGTAAGTCGACGTTTACCTGTATATATATTTATATATTTAGAGAGAGAATTGACCCATTCTATGTACTTCTATTTCTTTGTCTATTATGATTTCAGGCTCTGATGTGAATATTAAATCTAGTCTTGATAGTTCTTCACAGTTTCTATATCTGGTATTTTCCTTCACCCATTGAGTCAATATGTATTCAATGGTCATATCCAGTAGAAAATTTCCCCAAAGTTCCCCTCCACCTTTTACTGTCATTTCTTCCCAACATATTTCTTTGAGTTAAAGTCACCCATAATTACTGTTTCCTCCTTTCAATAACCCAATGCATTCTTTGTGTCTTCCAGTATTTCGGAATGATCCCTGTCAGTTCAAGCCTGTTTTTTGGGAGGCACATATATTACTATAAATTTTCTACTTTTCATATTTCTGCTTTCAACTTTAATCATAATTGTCACGTTACCACCCCTAACCTTAAAGCAATTGGTTAGTAAATAAAGGATCTAGGAGGACAACAACAGATCTTGCCTCATCCCTTAAAGGTGGAGTGACAATAACGGATATCAATTTCACTTCTTACTGCATAGTTCCCTCTCTAACAAGCATATCTCATCATCCCCTTCAGTTAGAAAAGAAATCCCTACTTCACATTATCATCATAAATGGAGGATGTAGAAAGATAGTAGGTAATTATATCTATACCTATATTGAATAAACCTAACAATATAGAATCAAATGTATATATTTGATTATTGCATCTCAGACTCAAGTATATAGTATATTCTCAGTACATATGAGGTGTTTCATTATCTCACCTCTCCACTCATATAATGTATATATAAATTAAAGGCACCATTAATCGGTTTACATTCCATATATGATATTCATATTACATAACCTTCACATAGTCTCCTAACCAGGCTCTGCTTCTACAAGCACTGTGAATATTGGATTCTTAATAATAAAATCACTTCCAAAATGTTAATCCTTACAAATCATGCCTTTACAACATACCGTTTATATCCATTATTACTCTTCCTCTGTGTGTTTTATCACTATATATCCCCATATTTCTACTCCCATTTTATATTCTTTCAACCATATTATCTTCAAAAGACTTATATATCTAATTCAAACCACATACAGAAGAAGGAACAAGAGAGGAATTGCAATCGTTCCTTTTTCCCTTTTTATCGACGACAGTTCCAATAATGTTTCAACTCTCCCCGCGATATAGTCAGTAGTGTAAAATATAAATCATACATTGATCATACACCAAAAGCAATTACAATAAATATTTCTATGAATTCTTACATCACTAGAGCATCATAATCTCACAGGAATAAACATATTTTTCAGACATATTAAATTTTTGAATTCTTAGATTCCAGCATCAGAAATGGTGGTCAGCCTAAAGAAATTAGAGAACGTAATAAACACCAGGAGTGACTATGGTAACATAATCAATCCCACATTATTTTTTCCTTCTGTTATCTTGTCACATTTAAACCTTATTAATCAAAAACATGACTCCACCCTGTTTTTCTGTTTTATTTTTGGTCCAATGATTGTATAGTCCTTGTCCCACAGTATATACCTAGTTGTATTTTACGGGAAGGGGAGCTATGCTCGTGGTGTCCCGTCTTCATATCTCATTTTATCTAAACTATTATTAAATTCATGTATTGATTTTGCACACACCACTTTCTCATCTAACTTGTTCCAACTGTCTATTACTCTGTGAGGAAAGCTGTTCTTTTTCACATCTCATCTATAGCTGTCTTTCTTGATTTTCTTTCCATGCCCTCTTGTATTTCTATCATCCCATTTTATCAGATTCTCTTTATCAATAATTTCTATGCCTTTCATGATTCTGTAAATAGCTATCAAATCTCCTCTCTCTCTTCTTTGCTCTAGTGTCTGTAGTTCAAGTTTTACTAGTCTCTCTTCATATGATAGTTTTGAGAGTGTTGGTGCCAATTTTGTAATTGCTCTTTGTATTCTTTCAAGTTTTTGATACATTTTTTTGTACTTGGTGACCACATCATTGCAGCATATTCCAATCTTGGTTTTATCAGAGTGATTAGAATTTTCTTCACCATTTCTTCATCCAGGTATGTAAATGGCACTTTGATTGTTCTTATTAAATTATAAGTTTCTCCAAAAATCTTATTTATGTGTTTCTCAGGTGACATATTATTCATAATAGTGACTCCCAGGTCCTTCTCATTTTCTACTTTTTTTATTCCTTCTTCTCCCAATTTATATGATCCTGTTATTCTGTTTTTGCTTTTTCCAAAATCCATTATACTACACTTTTAAGTGTTGAACTCCATTTCCCACTTCCTACTCCATTCCCATACTTTATTTAGATCACTCTGAAATGACTCACAATCTTCCATGTTCACTTTTTTTAATAGTTTTGCATCATCTGCAATGAAGCTCATATAACTTTCAATTTCTTCTTCCATATCATTAATATATATAGCAAACATTATTGGGGCCAGAACTGTTCCTTGTGGAACAGTGCTTATTACGTCATCCCATCTTGAGTGTTTGTCTCTTATCACTACTCTCATTTTTCTTTCTTGCAAAAAGTCTTCCATCCATTTAAGCAGTTTGCCCTGTATTCCTCCTTCAGTTTCTAATTTCTTAAGCAACTTCTTATGTGGTACTTTGTCAAAGGCTTTTTTTAGGTCTAGAAATGCACAATCAGCCTATCCATCTCGTGTATTATATCTATTATTAGCCTTGAATAGAAACATATTAAATTAGTGACACATGATCGTCCTTGTCTGAATCCAAATTCCCTTGGATTTAGCACGCTGTTTTTTTATTTTTTTTTCTAAATATTTTACCCATTTACTTTTGATAATTCACAAATTTTTGCTATTGTACTTGTTAGAGAGACTGGTCTATAGTTGGTAGGGTCTTCTTTATTACCTCCTTTATATATAGGTACTATATTTGCTTTTTTCCAATCTTCTGGAACTTTTCCTTCTTTCAAGGAACTATTTATTATGCTATGTATTTTGTCTGCCAGTTCATTTGTGCATTCTTTCAAAATCCAGTTTGCTATTTCATCTGGTCCATGCAATTTTCTAACATCAAGATTACTCAAATGTTTAATTATTTAATTCTTTGTTACTTCTATTTCTTCCATAGGGGGGACTTTCTCCTTCCATTCGATCTCTTCCGGTTGTATGCTCTCCCTTGTAAACACTGATTTAAAATGCTTGTTCATAATTTCCGCCATTTCTCTTTCCTCTGTGTATTGAACTCCTCCTTGTCTTAATTTCTCCAAGTCTTGTTTGTTTTTCAGTTGTTTACAAATCTGTAGAATAGATTTGGTTGATCTTTACATTTTTCGATGACATCTTTTTCATATTTTCTCTTTTCCTCTCTGCACGTTTGTACATATTCATTTCTATAACAAGTATATATTTTCCATTTTTCAGGTCTTTTGTCTTTCTTACATTTGGTCCAAGCTTTGTCTCTTTTGTCTTTTAACACTCTACAACTTTTGTTGTACCAGCACTTTACATATTCTTTTTCTTGTTTTTGTCTTAGGACATACTTTTCCACTCCTTTTTTATAATTTTTTGTCAATATATTCCATTTCTCTTCTACTGTTGTATCTTTGTGTATTCTTTCCCAGTTTTCATTTTGAAAGAATTCTCTTATTTAAAAAAAAAAAAAAAAATTCATACATCAATCTTCCTTTTCTATATTGTTCATTTCTTTTCATGTATTTTTTCTCATTTAGTTCTAGTTCTATCAATATGTGGTCACTTTTACTTATTGGTGCCTGGTATTCTATCTTTTCCACTATTTCAGGTTCTGATGTGATTATTAGGTCTAGTCTCGATGGTTCTTCTTCATTTCTATACCTAGTGTTCTCTTGAATCCATTGTGTCATTGTGTGGTCAATAATCATCTCAAGTAGAACATTTCCCCATGAGTCTTCTCCACCCTTTACGGTCATCTCTTCCCAGCAGATTTCTTTGCAATTAAAGTCGCCCATCATAACTATTCTTCCTTCATCTTCCATTATCTTGTTTAGTGTTAACCTTGTGTCTTCTAAAATACTTTTATGTTCACTCTCTTTCCACGAGGCTGTTTTTGGGGGCACGTAGTTTATTACAAATTTTCTGTTCTTATCTCTGTCTTCTACTTCTATCATAATCATCTCTACTCTATTCTTTCCATTTACCGGCTCCGGTGCTTGGCCTTCGAGCCAAAAATTCCATAAATCAATCAATCTATTCTTTCCATATGTGACACTCTTCACGTTTATATCCTTCTTAGTCAGGAACATAACTCCACCTCCTTGTTTTATCTCTCTGTTTCTAATCCAATAATTATATGTATTGTGTCCTATGCTGTTGGGTGGTAGTGGACCTTTTAATTTTGTCTCAACAATTCCCATTATGTCCAGTTCTTTTTCATTCAGATACTCATTCAGTTCATTCAGTCCTGTTATTAATCCATCTATATTTGTTTAGGACACTCTTAACTTTCTGTTATTTCCATTGTATTCTCTGTTTCTTTTTTGTTTCTGTTATGGTCCATTTCCTCACTTTCATATTCACTACTCTCCAGTAGAATTCTTCTTTTTCTGACTGTTCCGGTCTCGTTTTTTTTCTTTAGCTTCTTTCCTTTTCATTTTTTCTTCCTCTCTTTCCTCTTTATTCATTTCTCTTTTTATCCATACCTTTTTATATTGTTCACTTGCTGCTAGCTTCCCTTTTTTTGCTAAGATATTCTCTGCTGTTGTTTGTGATCTGAATTTAATCTTAATTGGTCTGGTCTTATCTCTACTATACTTTCTGAGTCTAAACATCTCTTCAATTTGTTTCATTATTTCAGGTTCATCTTCCTGAACTAATTCTAGTAATCTGCTTACTTTTTCATTTTCCTCATTGATTCTTGTGGTTCTATCTAGGTTATGTTTCTCTTCCATTCCTAATATAATTATACATTTCTTTTTATCTGCTAAGTCTTTTACAATATTCTCCTTCTGTCTCATCACTTTGATAACAGAGTCTTCAGTTTGTTCTTTCATTTGCTGTTTAATTATATCAGTAAATGCAACTTTACTGTTTTAATGTATTTTTCTCCACCCCTGTGCTTCTTTTGCTATGGCCTCTTTATTGTTCCTTTTTAATTCTTCATTCTCTTCTTTTACTTCTCTTAACTGTCTTTTTAGTTCTATTTCATTAGTTAAGTTTTTGTTTGCCTTCTCTAGTTCTTCCAATCTTTCAACCCTTTGCGCAATTTTTGACATTCTACCGAACCTAATCTCCCAATGTTCGGTCATTTGTTCAAGTTTATTCTCTAGTCTTGCCAGTCGGGGGAGGTTGGTATCCCCCCCCCCTCATTAAATCCATGGAAATTATTATCCTCACCTTCAATTGTGCTGCTCTTATCTATGTTTCTAATCTTTACATTTTTGTTAGTCCCTTCATCGTCACTAAATTGTTCTGGCCCGCGTTTGTTCACATGGCGTCTGCCTGCCTGGACCAAGTCCTCTCCTTCCTCATTTCCTTCCATTTTCCTCAGTAATCCCTCCCCTTCTCCTTTTTCCTCACTTTCCCACTACACCACGAGCAATCCCCTTCCCAGCAAATACAATAGGTACTTCCTTTGCGTTGAGATCCACGAAAATTTCACTTTTTCTTCAGGACGTCAATCCTCGCCGTCTGTCCGACGGAAGTGTGTGTGTGTGTGTGTATTTACCTAGTTTATCTTATGGGAAAGGGGAGCAGAGCTTGTGGTGTCCCATCTTTGTATCTCTCCATACCCAGTTTGCTCTTAAATTTTTGTATTGTTTTTGCACACACACTTTTTTTTTCATCGAATGTATTCCATACACACTCACGCCTTCACGCCGTAAACACCTCCGTCGCTGTCGTCGTCGTCGCGGGACCAAGAAGAGGAGGATTTACGACGAAAAAGGAAACCTGGTTTGTATTGTAGGGGTCGGGAGTGATCGTGAGTGTCCGAAATTATATTTCTGCAGTGCAAGTCAATTGTATTAACACGGAATTAGCAAAAATGAAAGAAAACAACGACCCAAAAGCCAATCACGAACCAGAGCCATCTGGCGTCAGTCTATCGAACCGCGATGTAAACAAACATTCCCGAAACACGTGTATCAACACCGGCAAAGGTTTTCCAGGATTTGGTAAGTATGGAAGCAGGAACTTAAGTCGATTATTAGAGATAGAGAGGGATATGAGCAAAAATAGGATATGGTGGGAGAATGAAATTATGGACTTAAGAAAGGATATCATTGGACTAATGGACTGCTTAGCACAAGCAAATCACGAAATTTCTGACCCAAGAAAAACCAACTTGGATCTACAAACGAGATTAAAGAAATGAAAAGGGATATAAATGAGCTGAAGAGTGATAACAAAAAGAAGAGAATAAATGATAATAACAATAGTGAAAACTTAAAGAAAGAGGTGAACAAAAATACAAGAAATGACCGAAAAAAATCAGAGAACCTAGCTGAAGAAAGTATTCAGAAAATTAAGTGGAAGGAAATATTGAAAATAAGGAAATTGCTTTCAAAGAAATAGTCAAGCAGCAAATGCAGGATAATGCAAAAGATACAATTATCCACGTGATTAATGAAAAAGCTAATTGGGTCAGAGATACAGTAGATAAGAAAAAAATGTATTGTATGTGGACTAAAAGAAAAACAGGGATTGGCGAAGTACATGAGAGAAAAAGAAGAAAAAGAGACAGTAGTAGAAATCCTAAAATGAAGTTCGGGGGGAGACCGAGATGCAGGCAAAGACCTGGACGAGACATAGAATCTGTCGCTATTCTAAGGATAGAAATCGACCTCTAAAGATAAAATTAAGGTCACAGATGGTAGTAGAAGACATATTTGAAAAAGTAGGCAACTTGGCAAGGAGTGAAAAGTACAATAAGATATGATAGGATGTAATGACAGTGGAAGACAAAAGATCACGATGGGATGTAATTATAGTGGAGGAAAAACATCACGGTAGCATATAATGTCACTGGAGGGCAAAATATATTTTTAGGAAGGGATGCCAGACATAATGTCAATGAACGACGGGAGGCCGGCGTGAATCACGGTGACGTAGGGGGACAAAATGTACAAAAGAGATCGGATGACCGTGATCGACCAGATGTTAATTTTGATGGGAGAAATGTTAATGAGGCATTGAATGTCAATGAAGGACCAAATGATAATATAGAGCAAGGTATAGATAGCAAATACTGTGTTTCGGAAGAAAGTCAAGATAGAGCTTTAATGGACTATGTAGTGGTAAATAGGATTATGATAGGAAGAGTTAGGGATGTACATGTGCTAAGGGGAGAGGGTGGGGGAATATCAGATCATTTTCTGGTGGAAGGTAAGTTGAGAGTGGAGGACAGATAGAGGAAAGGGACAAAAGGTAGGGAGGTGCTTAGAGTGAACTCTCTAAACGAAGAGGAAAAGGAGGAGTACAAGAGGAAGCTGAAGGATGAGTGGGAGGGAGTGAAGGATAGAGTAGATGTAGGTGTGGAGGAGGAATGGGGATGGTTCAAGGAGGGAGTCACAAAGTGTGCAAGGATGGTGTGTGGAACAAGAAGGTCAGGAGGAAATAGAAGGAAGGGTAGTGAATGGTGGGATGAGGAAATGAAGAAGGTTGTAGAAGAGAAGAAGCGAGCTTTCACAGATTGGTTACAAAGTAGGATGAGGGAGTCATATGAGACGTACAGGGAAAAGAAAAGAGAAGTAAAGAAAAAGGTAAAGGAGGCAAAGAGGAGAGCAGATGTAAAATGGGGTAAGAGTATGACAAAATTTTGAAAGTAATAAAAAGATGTTTTGGAAAGAAATGAAGAGAGGAAGAGGAGGCGAATCAAGTAGAGAAGAAAAGGTAAAAGGTGCAAATGGAGAGATGATAATGGAGGAGAAGGCAGTAAGGGGAAGATGGGCAGAATATTTTAGGGAGTTGCGTAATGTGAAGGAGGATAGGGAGGGAAAGATAGCTGCAGTGGGAAATGCTAAGAAAATGAGAGTGATGAGTGAGGAAAATGGAGGAGAAATAAGGAAGGATGAAGTGAAGGCAGCAGTTAAGATGATGAAAGCAGGTAAGGCACCTGGTCTGGATGGATGCCATGCAGAATGTCTTAAAAAAGGAAGTATAGTGATGGTGGACTGGTTGGTGAGGTTATTTAATGTTTGCTGGAGAGAAGGTAGAGTGCCAGAGGACTGGAGGAGTGTGTGTATAGTTCCACTTCACAAGGGAAAGGGGGACAAGTGTGAATGTAGTAGTTTCAGAGGGATTAGCTTGTTAAGTGTAGTTGGAAGGCTTATGGGAGGACCTTGATTGAGAGGAACAGAGGGAGTAATTGGTGAGGAACAGTGTGGGTTTAGGACAGGTAGAGGTTGTGTAGATCAGATTTTTGTGGTAAGACAGATATGTGAGAAAGCTATAGGTAAGGGGAAGGATGTTTTCTGGGCCTCTATGGATCTGGAAAAGGCGTACGATAGGGTAGACAGAAAGGCACTGTGGGAGGTTATGCGGATATACGGGATAGGAGGAAAGCTTTTGGGAGCTGTCAAGAGTTTTTATGAGAGTAGAAGAGCTTGTGTCAGGATTAGAAATGGAGAGAGTGAGTGGTTTGAGGTAAAGGTGGGACTTCGTCAGGGATGCGTTATGTCACCCTGGCTGTTCAACTTATACATGGATGGGGTGGTGCGAGAGGTGAATGCAAGGGTAGTGGGTCAGGGATTGGAGATGGTTAAGGAAAATGGAGAAAAGTGGGAGGTGATCCAGCTGTTGTTTGCGGACGACACCGCTTGTGGCAGGATCGGAGGAGGGATTGAGGAAGCTGGTGACAGAGTTTGGGAGAGTGTGTGATAGAAGAAAGCTGAAGATAAATGTGGGTAAAAGTAAGGTGATGAGATATACAAGGGGTGAAAGTGGCAGTAATCTGGAAGTGAGCAATAAGGGAGAGCAACTGGAGGAAGTGGATAGTTTTAGATGGGATCCGGGCCGGATAGCGACTGTCAAAACAGCGACAGTCATAATAGCGACTTCATAAGGGCGACGTAATCAGGTGAGCGACTTTCAAAACGGCGACTGTCCTAATGGCGACCGCATTATAACAGCGACTGTAATAATAGCGACTTTACTATCGACCGGTCAGAATGGTCGCAGACTTATGTTTCAATTGCTTTACGTGTTCAGTTGTGTTTACTTTGTGAGATAGGTTCAGAATGAAATATGCTCAAAAGGTCGCAGACTTATGTTTCTATCGCTCATATTTATTTGTTTGTGTTTACATGTTTGTGTTCACTTCGTGAGATAAGTTCACTGAAGTGAATTTACTGGTCGGTTGCTCGGTCGTCGGTTTTTTAATTCTTTTAATAATATTTTTCTTTCAATAATAAGTAAATAATAATAGCAACATTTAGGATTGGCCGAAACGTCGTACCCTGCAGAGTTCTGGCCGAAACGTCAGTTGCCGAAACGTTTGTGGCCGAAACATCCTATATTCGATGCGCTCCCCTCCTGCATGCTCATAATGATGTTGAACTTCTGGACTGGGTTGTTCAAAATAATTTTTTGCACTATCTTGGCGTTAAATCTATCTTGACATTAAACATCATGGTAACACAGAGCGTTACCATGACTTTTAACAAGATAAACTAACGCCAGAATTAGTTTTTGAACAACCCAACCCTAGACTCCTTGTTGTGATATGTTATCAATGTTAGGCAACTTTTTGTGCAACAATAACACCATTTACCTTAGTCCACACATGAAAGCTGTATAATTTTAATTTAGATAATTTGGTGCACTGTATAATTTCAATTTAGATAATTTGTTTCATAAATTTAATTTCGTTTTCACACAGTATGTGCAAAAAATATTGTCACTTGAAATGATATATATTTCTTTAATTCTTTTGATAATATATTTTCTTTCAATAATAAGTAAATAATAATAACAACATTTGGAGGACTGGCCGAAACGTCCTACGTCGGTTTTTTTAATTCTTTTAATAATATTTTTCTTTCAATAATAAGTAAATAATAATAGCAACATTTAGGATTGGCCGAAACGTCGTACCCTGCAGAGTTCTGGCCGAAACGTCAGTTGCCGAAACGTTTGTGGCCGAAACATCCTATATTCGATGCGCTCCCCTCCTGCATGCTCATAATGATGTTGAACTTCTGGACTGGGTTGTTCAAAATAATTTTTTGCACTATCTTGGCGTTAAATCTATCTTGACATTAAACATCATGGTAACACAGAGCGTTACCATGACTTTTAACATCAAGATAAACTAACGCCAGAATTAGTTTTTGAACAACCCAACCCTAGACTCCTTGTTATGATATGTTATCAATGTTAGGCAACTTTTTGTGCAACAATAACACCATTTACCTTAGTCCACACATGAAAGCTGTATAATTTTAATTTAGATAATTTGGTGCACTGTATAATTTCAATTTAGATAATTTGTTTCATAAAATCAATTTCGTTTTCACACAGTATGTGCAAAAATATTGTCACTTGAAATGATATATATTTCTTTAATTCTTTTAACAATACATTTTCTTTCAATAATAAGTAGATAATAATAGCAACATTTGGAGGGCTGGCCGAAACGTCCTACCCTGCAGAGTTCTGGCCGAAACGTCAGTGGCCGAAACATCCTACATTCCATGCGCTCCCCTCCTGCATGCTCATAATGATGTTGAACTTCTGGACTGGGTTGTTCAAAACAAATTTTTTCATTGTCTTGGCGTTAAATCTATCTTGACATTAAGCATCATGACCATCAAGATAAACTAACGCCAGAATTAGTTTTTGAACAACCCAACCCTAGACTCCTTGTTATAATATGTTATCAATGTTAGGCAACTTTTTGTGCAACAATAACACCATTTACCTTAGTCCACACATGAAAGTTGTATGATTTTAATTTAGATAATTTGGTGCACTGTATAATTGTAATTCAGATAATTTGTTTCACAAATTTAATTTCGTTTTCACATAGTATGTTCAAAAAATATTGTCACTTGAAATTATATATATATATATATATATATATATATATATATTTCTTAATTCTTTTGATAATATATTTTCTTTCAATAATAAGTAAATAATAGCAACATTTGGAGGACTGGCCGAAACGTCCTACCCTGCAGAGTTCTGGCCGAAACGTCAGTGGCCGAAACATCCTACATTCCATGCGCTCCCCTCCTGCATGCTCATAATGATGTTGAACTTCTGGACTGGGTTGTTCAAAACAAAATTTTGCATTATCTTGGCGTTAAATCTATCTTGACATTAAGCATCATGAACATCAAGATAAACTAACGCCAGAATTAGTTTTTGAACAACCCAACCCTAGACTCCTTGTTATAATATGTTATCAATGTTAGGCAACTTTTTGTGCAATGATAACACCATTTACATATGAAAGTTGTATAATTTCAATTTAGATAATTTGTTTCATAAATTTCATTTCATTTTCACACAGTATGTGCAAAAAATATTGTTACCTGAAATGATGTATAAGTAATTTTTTTTTATTATTTTAATAATATATTTTCTTTCAATGATAAAAGAAATAATGATAGCAACATTTGGAGGACTGCTGATGCGATAATGTCGCTGTTATGACAGTCGCTCTTATAATACAATCGCTATCATGTGGTCGCTGTTGTGATGGTCGCTGTTTTAAAAGAATCGCGATTGTGAAGTCGCTCTATTGACAGTCGCTGTTATGACAGTCGCTATTCGGAACCCGAGCCGTTTTAGATACTTGGGTGCAAATGTGGCAGGAAAGGGTGGAGTGAAGGTGGAGGTAGAATGTAGATTGAGAGAAGCGAGTAAATGCCTTGGTGGATTAAAAAGTGTAATGAGGAATAGGAATCTGGGAATGGATGCTAAGAGAAGACTATATGAAGGAGTGATTGTGCCAACAGCACTGTATGGAGCAGAAACATGGAACATGAAAGAGGAAGAGAGAAGGAACTTGAATGTGTTTGAGATGAAGTGTCTGAGAAGTATGATGGGGGTTACTAGGCTAGAGTGAGAAATGAGGAAGTGAGGAGGAGAACAGGGGTGGAAAGGGAGCTGGGAGATAGGGTGGATGAAAGAGTATTAGGATGGTTTGGACACATGGAAAGAATGAGTGAAGAAAGACTAGTAAAGGAGGTATGGAAGGCAGATGTGGAGGAAGTGAACATGAGGGGACGTCCTAGGATGAGATGGATGGATGGGGTGAAGGGGGCTTTGGGGAAGAGGGGAATGTCGGTTGAGGAAGGACGGGAGAGGACAGAAGACAGGGGTGAATGGAGAATGGTTGTATATGGAAAATGTTGTGATGCATGAGGTGGATTGGACGGGGGAATGGGGGTGAGGTAGTGTGTGTGAGCAAATATTTTTGACGCAGCCCGAAGGGATTTCTCCCCATCCTCTCCTTTATATAGGGGGAAGGAGAGGGGGGGGGGTCGCCGATTTAATGAAGCGGCCTTGCTGTGGATGTGCTGTGTCCTGCGACACTGCTTGTGACCCAGGGCAGTGGACAGGGTGCAGGGATGACCCGTCATCTAGGAGGTGCTAAGATGGGAGGGAGGGTGGAGGGGTGTGGAGCGTTTTCGGGGATGAAATGGGTGGGAATGTTTTTGTGCCTTGTCCTTTTTGGCTACCCCCCTGGTAAGGGGGATAAAAGCCTTGGTATATGTATGTATAGATAAAAAACAAAATGATAATGTAAGACATGATATTGAAACTCAAAATGTGTCAAAAAGAAATAATCACAACTTTCTTAAAACCATGTACTTTAATGCTCGTAGTATTAGGAACAAATTTCAAGAAATACAGGCGTATGTCAAAAGCGAAAATCTCGATATGATAGGACTAACTGAGACATGGTTAAATGGTACAGAGTTCGAAGCTGAATTTAATATTGCGGGATTTAAACACTTTCATCAGGATAGAAACCACAAGAAAGGTGGGGGTGTTCTGTTTTACGTTAAAAACAATGTTCCTACTTGTGTTTTAGAGAGAGTGAAGCAGGATGCATATGATAGTTTGTGGGTTGAGTTAACCCAAACAAATGGACAAAAAATGAATATAGGTATGATATATAGGCCAAAGACATTATCATTAGCAGACGACAAACTGTTATTTCAAGAACTGTCTAGTTTCTGCAACCGGGATTTATTGATAATGGGTGATTTCAATTTTACTGACCTTGATTGGATGACCCTTGAACATGGCCATATAGGTAGTCACTTGATTGATTTTCTTGGTGACAATTACTTAATTCAGCATGTAAAAGAGCCCACAAGATATGGAAACTTACTCGATCTATTGATCACTAGCCGCGAAAGCATGGTAACTGATGTAGAAGTCGGTGAATCTGTTGCAAATAGCGATCACAACTTAGTTAGATTCAAACTCCTATAGAATTTTGAATAGATACTTGTGTTTCTAAAATACCCGATTTCAGTAAAGCTCAGTTCATAGGACTATGTCAGGAGCTTCAGCTTACAGATTGGGAGGCAAAATTAAACGAAAGACCTGTAGATCAGATGTGGGAAATATTTCAAAATACGCTCACTAAGATGATTCAAACTTACATTCCTTTTAAGGAC
This sequence comes from Oratosquilla oratoria, assembly GCF_046742065.1. Taxonomy (NCBI): domain Eukaryota; kingdom Metazoa; phylum Arthropoda; class Malacostraca; order Stomatopoda; family Squillidae; genus Oratosquilla; species Oratosquilla oratoria. The sequence continues at coordinate 1,176,263 of NW_027467719.1, read as the reverse complement.
AGACATCCCCCAAATCAGGCTCGCCCAAAGTGGCTCGACAAAGAAACTGAAAAAAGTATTGCAAAAAAGAGACAGGCTTATAAGAAATATAAGTGCTCGGGTACATCTAATGACTATGAAAGTTATGTATCAATACAGAGAAATTTAAAAAAGACAATAAGAAAAAGAGAATGACAATACGAAATGAACATCGCTGATAAATCCAAAGAGAATCCCAAAGAATTCTATAGTTACATTAGAGATAAAAAGGTTGTTAGGAATCACATTGGTCCACTATTATCTGCTGACGGTCAACTTGAATATTCAAATGAAGGAATGTGTAATATCTTAAACAATTATTTTAGCTCGGTATTCGTAAACGAAACTCCTCAAAGTGAATTCCAAACTGAAACCTGTGAAAAGTCTAGGGTAAACTTACTCCGGTAAATATAACAAAAGAAAAAATTAAAAGGTGTATAGATAAACTCAAAGTTAATAAAACACCATGGCCTGACGGTTGGCATCCAAGAATCTTAAAGGAAATGAAAAATGAGATTGTTGTTCCATTAGAAATTATTTTCAAGAAATCCATCATATCCGGAAATGTCCCAAGAGAATGGAAGCTAGCTAACGTTACTCCCATATTCAAAAAAGGTGACAAAAAGAAACCAAATAACTATAGGCCTATAAGTTTGACTTCAATCATAGGAAAAATAATGGAAACTATCATCAGAGATGCTATCGAACATCATTTAGAAAGTAACCGTTTGATAAATGATAGCCAGCATGGTTTCAGAAGGAAACGTTCTTGCGTGACTTAGTCGAATTCTACAACACAGTTATCTCAAATTATGACAAAAGAAACAATATAGATTTAATATATCTAGACTTTGCAAAAGCTTTTGATACCGTCCCACACCAAAGACTACTTACTAAATTAGCTTTACTCGGAATAAGTGGTAGCCTATGAGGTTGGACTAGTAATTGGTTGAATGGTCGAAAACAGAGTTGTTTTAAATGGAAAAACTTCTAGATGGAAAAATGTTACAAGTGGAGTTCCTCAGGGTTCTGTTCTTGGACCACTTCTATTCATAGTATATATGATATAGACCATGGACTAAAATCTACTGTTTCCAAATTTGCTGATGATACAAAACTGTGCGGAATGGCAAATGATCACTCAAACCAATTAGATATTCAAGAAGATTTAGATAAGTTACAGCAATGGTCTGAAAAGTGGCTAATGAAATTTAACACAAGTAAATGCAAGGTAATGCACATAGGTAAAAATAACAGTAAGTATGATTATAAGTAATTTGGAAATTTGTTAACAAAAGTGGATAGTGAAAAAGATCTCGGCGTAATTATCAGTAACGACCTCAAATCATCCAAGCCATGTATTTCAGCCTCTGAGAAAGCAAATAAGATTCTAGGATTGATTGCGCCATCTTTTGATTTCAAAAGTCCATCACTCATTAACAAGCTATATAAATCGTCAGTTCATCCACATTTGGAATAGTGTATGCTGTTTCCGTATGATCACTGAATCTCATTAAAGACATTGACAGACTGGAAAAAGTACAATGGCAAGCCAGAAAACTGATTCCAAATATAAAAAATAAATCATACAAAAATCGACTAAAACATATGAATCTGTTTTCCCTAAAAAAGCGTAGACTCAGAGGTGACTTGATACAAGTCTTTAAGATTTTAAAGGGAATTGACAACATCAAAAGTGACCAAATTTTCACATTGAATGAGAATCAGACAAGAAACAATGGTCTCAAACTGTCCGGAAATAAATTCAATTTGGAAGTAGGTAGAAACAACTTTGCCAACCGTGTAGTTAATGAATGGAATAAACTTCCTGCACAGGTAGTGCAATGTAGTTCAGTTCGAAGCTTTAAGAATCATTGAGATAAACACCTAAGCAAGATGCTGTAATGATTATAATTTATTTTATATTATTTGTTTTGTTATCATTTGTCTGTTTGATTTTCATTTATTATTAGTTATATGTCAATTTATTATTATTTACTATTTACCTGTTTGTTTATTATTTAACTATACCTATGCATTTATTTATGTATTTTGTTATTTAAATTATTATAGTTTTTTATTTATTATTTTATTATTACTATTTTTTTTTTTTTTTTTTTTTTTTTTTTTGCATCCGACCTAGATATGGACCAAAAGGTCTCCTGTCGGCATGCTCCGCCTTTGTAATCCTTTATAAAAAGAGAAATGAATACTGAGGAATTAGAAAAAGAAAAGTCACTAAGAGAAGAAGCAAAGGAAAAAAACTTGATGAGAACAGAGACAGAAAGCAAGGAATTCCATTGCAGAGTAATCGACATGAGATTGAGGAAATGGCACATCAAAACAAAAAAACCAAAGACAGAAAAAATAATGTAGGAAGAAGAAAATTAAAAGTGGCCTATACTAACATTGATGGATTAATTTCAGGTCCGAACAAACAAAATGATTACCTGCAAGAAAAAAAAACAGACATAATGGGAATTGTAGAGACCAAACTAAGAGGTGAAATACCAGCCATCGATATTGGACAAGGACTATATAATTACTGGATAAAAAACGGACAAGAAACAGGGAGGAGGAATCATGTTCTTAGCCAAGAAAGAATTACATATACCAAGGCTTTTTCCCTCTTACAAGGGAGGTAGCCAAAAAGGGAAAGGCATCAAATAATTTCCACCCATTCCATCCCTGAATACACTCCACACCCCTCCACCCTCCCTCTTATCTTAGCACCTCCTAGATGACGGGTCATCCCTGCATCTTGTCCACTGCCCTGGGTCAGAAGCAGTGTCGCAAGACACAGCACATCCACAGCAAGGCCGCTTCATTAAATTGGCGACCCCCCTCTCCATCCCCCCATTGCATAAAAGGAGAGGACGGGGAGAAACCCCTTCGGGCTGCATCAAATTTTGCTCACACATACTACCTCACCCCCATCCCCCTGCCCATTCCACCTCATGCAATCACAACATCATCCATATACAACCATTCTCCATTCACCCCTGTCTTCTGTCCTCTCCCATCATTCCTCAACAGATATTCCCCTCTTCCCCAAAGCCCCCTTCACCTCATCCATCCACCTCATCCATCCACTTCATCCTAGGACGTCCCCTCATGTTCACTCCCTCCACATCTGCCTTCCATACCTCTTTTACTAGTCTTTCTTCACTCATTCTTTCCATGTGTCCAAACCATCCTAATACTCTTTCATCAACCCTATCTCCCAGCTCCTTTTCCACCCCTGTTCTCCTCCTCACCTCCTCATTTCTCACTCTAGCCTAGTAACCCCCATCATACTTCTCAGACACCTCATCTCAAACACATTCAAACTCCTTCTCTCTTCTTCTCTTATGTTCCATGTTTCTACCCCATACAGTGCTGTTGGCACAATCACTCCTTCATACAGTCTCCTCTTAGCATCCATTCCCAAATGTCTATTCCTCATTACACTCTTTAATCCACCAAGGCATTTACTCGCTTCTCTCAATCTACATTCTACCTCCACCTTCATTCCACCTTTTCCTGCCACATTTGCATCCAAGTTTCTAAAACTATCCACTTCCTCCAGTTGCTCTCCCTTAATGCTCACTTCCAGTCTACTGCCACTTTCACCCGTTGTACATCTCATCACCTTACTTTTACCCACATTTATCTTTAGCTTTCTTCTATCACATACTCTCCCAAACTCTGCCACCAACTTCCTCAATCCCTCCTCCGATCCTGCCACAAGCGCAGTGTCGTCCGCAAACAACAGCTGGCTCACCTCCCACTTTTCTCCATTTTCTTTAACCATCTCCAATCCCATGCCCACTACCCTTGCATTTACCTCTCGCACCACCCCAAAATTGCGAAGGGCAAAGGTAATGTTGAACTGATCATGATAAAAGTCGAAGGCAAGAATATGAAAAGTAGAAAGTTTGTGGTGACCTATGTGCCCCCAAAAACGAACGCTTAGAAAGAGAACGAACATACAAAAATGCTAGAAGATACAAGAAAATCACTAAATGAGATACTAATGGGCAAGGATAATCTGGTAATAATGGGGAACTAAAATTGCAAAGAAATTTGTTGGGATAACATAACAGTGCAAGGAGGAGACAACTTGTGGGGTAATGTACTGCTGGACATGACCATAAAATACACAATGACCCAATGGGTCAGCGAAAACACCAGATACAGAAGCAATGAAGAGCTGTCGAAACTAGATTTAATATTTACAACAGAACCTGAAATTGTGGACAAAATCCATTACAAGACACCAATTGGAAAGAGTAACCATATACTCATTGAAACTGTACAAAAGGAAGAAATAGACATGGAGAGAAATGAAAAGCATAGGAAAGGAAGATTGATGTACAACAAAATGGACTTTGCAAAACTAAAGATATTCTTCTGGAATGCAAACTGGGATAAATTCTATATGGAAGAGACAAAAGTGGATGAGAAATGGAATATCTTGATGGAGAATTACAATGAAGGGATAAACAGGTATGTACCAAAACAAAAGCGAGAGAGTACATCAAATGTTGGTTCAACAAAAGATGCAGTGAGGGACAAAGCTTGGAAAAGGTGGAGAAAAGATAAAAAAAGAAACTAGTAAATGGCAAATTTATATAAACTATAGAAATGAGTATGTTAATGTGAGAAGAGAGGAGAAAAGGAACCATGAAAAGGATATAGATAAATGCAAAGATCAACCCAAACTATTCTATCGATATGTGAATGGTAAACTTAAAAACAAACAGGAAATGGTGAAACTAGGCCAAGGAAGTATAGAATACACAGAAAAATTAGAAGTAGCCGAAGTCATGAACAAACACTTTAAATCTGTCTTCACCAGAGAGAAAATACATAATTGGGATGAAGATAATAACAAGCAATCTCCCCACATGAGTGAGTTTACAATATCACAAAAAGAAATATCAGAATATCTATCAAAACTGGACATCAGAAAATCACATGGCCCGGATGGTATTGCAAATTGGATTATAAAGGAATGCAAAGAAGAACTAACAGACAAAATACACAACATGATAGATAGCTCACTCAAAGAAGGAAAGATACCTAAAGACTGGAAAAATGCTAACATTGTACCAATATATAAAGGAGGAAACAAGGAAGAACCCACCAACTATAGACCAGTATCACTAACAAGCACTATAGCCAAAATTTGTGAGAAAATCATCAAGAATAGAAGGGTGAAACATCTGGAAGACAACAACATAATAAACCCAAGACAATTTGGGTTCAGACAAGGAAGATCATGCACCACCCTTCACCTCATCCATCCACTTCATCCTAGGACGTCCCCTCATGTTCACTCCCTCCACATCTGCCTTCCATACCTCTTTTACTAGTCTTTCTTCACTCATTCTTTCCATGTGTCCAAACCATCCTAATACTCTTTCATCAACCCTATCTCCCAGCTCCTTTTCCACCCCTGTTCTCCTCCTCACCTCCTCATTTCTCACTCTAGCCTAGTAACCCCCATCATACTTCTCAGACACCTCATCTCAAACACATTCAAACTCCTTCTCTCTTCTTCTCTTATGTTCCATGTTTCTACCCCATACAGTGCTGTTGGCACAATCACTCCTTCATACAGTCTCCTCTTAGCATCCATTCCCAAATGTCTATTCCTCATTACACTCTTTAATCCACCAAGGCATTTACTCGCTTCTCTCAATCTACATTCTACCTCCACCTTCATTCCACCTTTTCCTGCCACATTTGCATCCAAGTATCTAAAACTATCCACTTCCTCCAGTTGCTCTCCCTTAATGCTCACTTCCAGTCTACTGCCACTTTCACCCGTTGTACATCTCATCACCTTACTTTTACCCACATTTATCTTTAGCTTTCTTCTATCACATACTCTCCCAAACTCTGCCACCAACTTCCTCAATCCCTCCTCCGATCCTGCCACAAGCGCAGTGTCGTCCGCAAACAACAGCTGGCTCACCTCCCACTTTTCTCCATTTTCTTTAACCATCTCCAATCCCATGCCCACTACCCTTGCATTTACCTCTCGCACCACCCCAAAATTGCGAAGGGCAAAGGTAATGTTGAACTGATCATGATAAAAGTCGAAGGCAAGAATATGAAAAGTAGAAAGTTTGTGGTGACCTATGTGCCCCCAAAAACGAACGCTTAGAAAGAGAACGAACATACAAAAATGCTAGAAGATACAAGAAAATCACTAAATGAGATACTAATGGGCAAGGATAATCTGGTAATAATGGGGAACTAAAATTGCAAAGAAATTTGTTGGGATAACATAACAGTGCAAGGAGGAGACAACTTGTGGGGTAATGTACTGCTGGACATGACCATAAAATACACAATGACCCAATGGGTCAGCGAAAACACCAGATACAGAAGCAATGAAGAGCTGTCGAAACTAGATTTAATATTTACAACAGAACCTGAAATTGTGGACAAAATCCATTACAAGACACCAATTGGAAAGAGTAACCATATACTCATTGAAACTGTACTAAAGGAAGAAATAGACATGGAGAGAAATGAAAAGCATAGGAAAGGAAGATTGATGTACAATAAAATGGACTTTGCAAAACTAAAGATATTCTTCTGGAATGCAAACTGGGATAAATTCTATATGGAAGAGACAAAAGTAGATGAGAAATGGAATATCTTGATGGAGAATTACAATGAAGGGATAAACAGGTATGTACCAAAACAAAAGCGAGAGAGTACATCAAATGTTGGTTCAACAAAAGATGCAGTGAGGGACAAAGCTTGGAAAAGGTGGAGAAAAGATAAAAAAAGAAACTAGTAAATGGCAAATTTATATAAACTATAGAAATGAGTATGTTAATGTGAGAAGAGAGGAGAAAAGGAACCATGAAAAGGATATAGATAAATGCAAAGATCAACCCAAACTATTCTATCGATATGTGAATGGTAAACTTAAAAACAAACAGGAAATGGTGAAACTAGGCCAAGGAAGTATAGAATACACAGAAAAATTAGAAGTAGCCGAAGTCATGAACAAACACTTTAAATCTGTCTTCACCAGAGAGAAAATACATAATTGGGATGAAGATAATAACAAGCAATCTCCCCACATGAGTGAGTTTACAATATCACAAAAAGAAATATCAGAATATCTATCAAAACTGGACATCAGAAAATCACATGGCCCGGATGGTATTGCAAATTGGATTATAAAGGAATGCAAAGAAGAACTAACAGACAAAATACACAACATGATAGATAGCTCACTCAAAGAAGGAAAGATACCTAAAGACTGGAAAAATGCTAACATTGTACCAATATATAAAGGAGGAAACAAGGAAGAACCCACCAACTATAGACCAGTATCACTAACAAGCACTATAGCCAAAATTTGTGAGAAAATCATCAAGAATAGAAGGGTGAAACATCTGGAAGACAACAACATAATAAACCCAAGACAATTTGGGTTCAGACAAGGAAGATCATGCACCACAAACTTAATATGCTTCTACTCAAGACTAATAGACATAGTGCAAGAAAGAAATGGATGGGCTGATTGTGCCTTCCTGGACTTGCAAAAAGCTTTTGACAAAGTATCACACAGAAAATTACCAAAAAAAAAAAAAAAAAAAAACATAGGAGGAATACAAGCGAACCTACTAAAATGGATGGAGGACTTCCTGACTGGTAGAAAGATGAAAATGCTCAGAGAAAAATATTCAGATTGGAAAGAGGTGATCAGTAGAGTACCGCAAGGATCTGTATTGGCACCAATAATGTTTGCTATTTATGTGAATGACGAGGATGAAGATGTGAAATGTTACATGCGCTTTTTTGCAAATGACGCCAAACTGTTGAGGAAAGTAGAAACTGATAAGGACTGTGAATCACTGCAGGAAGACCTGAATAAGGTATGGAACTGGAGTCAGAAATGGGAAGTGGTCATTAATACTAAGAAGTGTAGCATAATGGAGTTTGGAAAAAGCAAAAACAGAATATCAGGAAAATATACAATTGGAACCAAGGATCCAAAATAGATTTGGGGGTAATTATCACAAACAACTTGACCTATGATAAACAGATTAACAAAATTGTCGAGGAGGCTTACAACTTGCTAAGATCAATAAAAGTGTCGTAATAATACTCGCATCATAAAATATAGTCACCGCTTATATCGATCGTTCTCTCTTCACCTGTGAATTTTGATAACCATAGAAAATGCGATTACAAAAGAATTAGAAAGAATGTCATTATGAAGGGGCGACTACAATAAATATAATCAAGACGCCGATATGGCAGCCTCGCGAATACACTCGCTCCCCATGACGCCTACGTGTGCGGCACCGTATGGAAGGGGTTAAGCTGGTGTCTGTTGAGTAATTCAATCTAAAACCAGATTGTATGGCGTGTAGTAGATTATGTTCCCTGAGGTAGGTATCTAACTGTATACGATGCATTCCAAAACTTTAGAAATAATACCTAGAATTGAAACAGGCCTGTAGTTTCCTGCCTCATTTTTTGCAGTTTTCTTATAAAGAAGTATTACCCAAGCCCTTTTCATGTTGCTTGGGATAAATCCTGAACTAATAGACAAATTTATTATGAGTTATTGGAGGAGTTATGATTGTGGCCTCATCCTGAACAAACCTCGCAGGAATTTTGTCTAACCCTATAGCCTTATTGGCACTTGTGTTAGCCAATGATTTAAACACTTCCTCTTGAGTGGTCTTATGTAGTTGGAAACACTTTGTGGACTTATCTCTATAGTACTCCTGAACGTACCCCAGCCCAAACTTCCCAGAACCTGTTGGGAGGGGTTTTACTAGTTTAGTGGCTATGGTTGTGAAAAAGGAGTTGAAGTGGTTAGCTATAGTGTTCTTATCAGAGTTAATCTCACCATATATCATGAGTCCTCTCCTGTCTGCTTTGTTACTAGGCTTAGTGTGAACTTCTAGCATCTTCAGAGTTTGCCAAAGCTTCTTTGGATCGTGTTTGTTCTGGTTCACTATGTAAGTACAATAATCAGCTTTGGCTTTTTCCTTCCAATATTTCACCTGATTCCTATAGTATAGATAGCCATTAAAGTCCTCCTGTTTTCTACTTTTCCTAAATCTTGCAATAAATCTGTCTCTATCTCTAATCAAACCCAGTACTTCATTTGTCATCCATGGTTCCGTCTTCTGTTTTATTTGTATCTCTTTGAGAGGTGCTACTCTGTCAATAATAGTAATAAATGTGTACTTAAAATTAGACCAGGCCTCATAAACATCAGAACAATTTAGTACTGTACTGGCAACCAGTCTGTTCTACCCAGTTCATCTACAAAATGTTCCCATGAGTAATGCTTCATGGAATGAAGCTTCACAGTGTTGTGTTTTTTGTAAATCATCTTCCTAGCTTTCCTAGTACAATATATGAGCTTGTGGTCACTAAGACCATGTAATCACAAGCCCCAGCCTGCGTTACCTTATTACAATTGGATACCAGGATAAGATCTACTATGAACCTTGATGTGCCTGTTATTCTAGTAGGCTCATCAATCAGTTGTGTCAGGCCAAGAGATTTTAGCAGTTCCCTCATTGCTTGAACAAGGTTATTGCTTTCAGTTGCCAGATTCATATTAAAATCACCTAGGATAATAATTTCTTGGCCATGCATATTGACCCAATTGAAATAGGCAGGTTCTAATGTGCTATAGAAAGACATCTGTTTCGGTGGTCTGTAACAGACCCCACAAGTTGCAATTTAGGTAACAGTATTTCTATCCACACAGCTTCAAGGCTCTCATTACTCATAATTAGATAAGAAATAAACAGGTAAATAGTAAATAATAAATTGACAGATAACTAATAAATAAAAATTAAGCAAATAATATAAATGGCAGTCATTACAGCATCTTTTAGTTTGGCATTTACATATCTGTAGAATAGTTTAAGTTGGTGCTTGCATTTTTCTATAATGTCCTTTTCATAGTTTCTTTTCTTCCCTGCATATTTTTACATACTCCTTTCTTAGTTTGATGTATATTTGCCACTTGCTTTTTTCCATCTATTTCAAGCTTTATCCTATCTTTAGCCTTGTTACATTTTTTGTTGTACCAGCACTTTATGTACACCCATTCTTGTTTCTTCTTTGGTACATATTTGTCTATTTCTTCATTGTAATTTTCTTTTAATATGTTCCATTTCTCTTCCATCTTTGTTTCTTCATTTAAGAAGTTTTCCCAATTTGGATTTTGAAAGAATTTTCTGAGTTTCTCAAAATCCATTTTATTGTATATCAGTCTTCCTTTTTCTGTTTCTTGTTTCTCCTCAAATCAATATGTTCTTTTAGTTCAAACTCCATTAGTATGTGTCACTCTTCCCAATTGTCTTGTATTTCATTTTATCCATGATTTCAGGCTCTGATATAAATATTCAATCTAGTCTCGATGGTTCTTCATTGTTTCTATATCTGGTATTTTCCTTTACCCATTGAGTCAATGTGTATTCAATGCTCATATCCAGTAGACTATTTCCCCAAAGGTCTTCTCCACGTTTCACTGTCATTTCTTCCCAACATATTTCTTTCGAATTAAAGTCACCCATAATTACCATGTGTCCTCCTTTCAGTTATTCAATTAATACATTCTTTGTGTCATCCAACATTTTGGAATGATCACTCTCTGTCCATTACTATGTTTTTAGGGGCACATATATTGCTACAAAATTTCTACTTTTTATGTTTCTGTTTTTGACTTTAATCAAAATCAATTCCACATTATTTTTTCCTTGAGTTATCTTTCTCACATTTAAGCCTTTCTTAGTGAAAAGCATGACTCCATTCTGTTTCTCCTTTCTATTTTTCATCCAATGGTTGTATAGACCTTGTACCACAGTATTTGATGGTAGTGGCCCTTTTAATTACGTCTCCACAATTCCCATTATGTTTGGTTTATCTACTGACAGATAGTTGTTGAATTTTAGTCCTGAAATCATGCCATCTATGTTGGTATATGTTATTTTTAATTTATTCTTTTCTTCATTTTTTATGCCATTTTCTCAGCCTCAGGTCAAGTACTCTAAAAAAAAAAAAAAAAAAAAAAATCAATTTCTAAGTGTTTTCTCAGTTTCCTTATCACTTTTTTTTTTTTTTTTATCCATATATTTTTGTAAATTCACTATTTGCCAGCTTTGCTGCTTTTGACTACTTCAGCTATAAGAACATAAGAATAAAGGAGACTGCAAGAGACCATAAGGCCTACACTAGGCAGCTCCGTATCCATCACCACCTGTCATTCCCATCCATAAAGTTGTCTAATCGTTTCTTAAAACAACTGATAGTTTCAGCGCTTACTACATGGTTACTAAGTTTATTCCATTCATCAACCACCCTATTAGTAAACCAATTCTTGCCTATTTCCTTCTTAAATCTAAATTTGTCCAGTTTATACCCATTTACTGCGAGTCCTGCCCTGTTGTTTTATTATGATGACCTTGTTTGCTTCACCCTTGTTATAACCTTTGATCCACTTGAACACTTCTATTAGATCACCCCGTACTCTACATCTTTCCAGAGAGTGTAAGTTTAGGTGCCTAAACCTCTCTTTGTAAGGCAAATTTCCGAGTCCATGTATCATTTTGGTCTTTCTCCTCTGTACTGATTCTAGTGAATTGATGTCCATTTTGTATCGCATAGTCAAGGATGGGTCTAACTATCGCTAGATAGAGTTTAATAATTACCTCTGCACTTCTATTTGTTACCGTCCTTGCAATGAAGCCTAATGCTCTGTTAGCTTTATTTCTGGCGCTAATGCACTGCTTCCTGGTTTTGAGGTCCGGACTCACCAGAACACCCAAGTCCCTCTTGCACTCAGATTTTTCTAAAAACATGTTATCTAAATTGTATCTATTCTCGGGGTTGTGTAGCCCTACGTTTAACACGCTACACTTAGATATATTGAAGTTCATTTGCCATTTCACTGACCATGTTAACAATTTATTAAGATCATCCTGCAGAATCTCCTGACCTAATTAGGCGTCCTATTTTAGTGTCCGCAAACTTACTAACATCACTATTTATCCCATCGTCTAAGTCGTTTATGTACATAATGAACAATAAGCGACCCAAAACTGAGCCCTGGGGGACCCCGCTAGTAACATTGCTCCACCTAGATTTTATTCCATTTATGATGACCCGCCGTTTTCTGTTACTAATCCAAGCTCTAATCCATTCTAACACTTTTCCTCCTATGCCATGGGCTTTGATTTTATTTAGTAGTCTCCAGTGTGGTACCTTGTCGAACGCTTTGCTAAAGTCAAGGTAAATAACATCGTAATTATCATTGTTATCTGACGCCTTATATACTTTAGTGTAAAAGGATAGAAGATAAGTCACACATGACTTACCCTTGCAGAAGCCATGCTGTGAATCACGAATTAAATTATGCCCTTCGATGTGTTCTCTGAGTCTATTTACTATTATTGATTCAAGCATTTTTCCTATAACCAATGTCAAACAGATTGGCCTATAGTTGCATATAGACGATCTATCTCCCTTCTTTAAAACAGGAACAATGTTTGCCTGCCTCCAAGCAGTTGGAACAAAACCAGTGTCTACTGATTTATTGAATATTTCAGTTAACTGGTCGTAGATTTCAAATTTACTCTCCTTAAGCATTCTTGGAAAAATTTCGTCTGGACCCGGAGATTTTGTAACTTTAAGTCTGTCAATCTGCTCGACTACTTCTTCTTTACTAATGCTGATATTAGATAGACTACTTTCTTCATCCCCTCTGAAAATCGGATCGCAGTCAGGTACTTTATCTAACCTCTCATTAGTAAACACAGATAGAAAATAATTGTTAAACTCCTTACTCATTTTTTCTTCCGATTCTATCATGACATTTTCATTGTTTTTAATTGGTCCTATTCTTTCATTATTTTTTGTTCTATAGAGGTGAAAGAAACCTTTGGGTTGGATTTTGCTTGACTGGCAACCTTGATTTCATTATTATATTTTGCTGAACGTGTATTTCTTTTAACCAGCTTTGCCATTTCGTTATATCTTGATCTAAGGTGTGATTCCCCATTTTTTATTTTTACGTAAAGTCCTTTTTTAATTCCGATCTCATGTTTCAATCTGTCCGTCATCCATTTGGGAGTATTACTATTTGCGTATTGGGTTTAGGGAGATAAATGTGTTTTGTGCATTTCTTTTAAATCGCTGACATGACTGTTGGGCCCTCGCCCCCAATTGACCTGACCTAAGGTATGCATATTACCCTCCGTGACCCAGACCTCACTCCCAGCCCTGCTCCGAGAACCAAGAATGTTCCAAACGTCCGTATGGCATTTCGTATTCAATTTCAAATAGGTTTTTATATTGTCAAAGTTTGCTTTCCTGAAGTCTGGTACTTGAACGTTATTCGTACTTTTTAATTTTTCCCAAATAACATTAAATCTTATTTCTTGATGATCGCTAGAGCCTAGACTATCTCCCACTATTATGCTGCTAATTTGGTGCTCATTATTTGTTAAAAAATTTAAGTCCAGGGTATTTTGACCTCTTGTAGGATCGGTAATCACTTGTTTTAGGAAATTATCCTGCACCACATCTAGGAATTTCTTCCCTTCATGATCACCTATTAAAGTTTCCCAGTCAATGTTTCTATAATTAAAATCTCCCATGATCACAACGTTTTTGTACTGGGATGCTCTGTGAATTTCATGAATCAGGGGATCAGTCTGCTCAGTGCTGAGGTTAGGAGGTCTATACAAGACGCCAATAATAACTTTCTTATTCTTGCCTATAATCTCTACCCTACCTTAGTTTGATTTTTAGTGGCCTGTACTGTACCATTCTATGTACATCTATCTCTTTGTCCATGACATACATGTCCCTCCTTTTGTATCTTTCAAAATTGCTTTTGCAATTTCTTCCACCTCTTTTTCTCTTTGGTATCTTTGTACATTGTGTTTCTTTAATACCATAAACTACATTGTACTTTTTTTTATCCACTGTGTCTCTTACCCAGTTTTCCTCTTCTTTAATCACTGTTTCTTTAGCATTTTCCTCTACCTACTGTTGTACTATTTCTTTAAATGTTATTTTCTGATTTTCTTGTTCTAGCTTCCATTGATTGTTGTTAGATCCATCTTCTTAATTGTTTCTCCTTCTTTGTTGGTCACTGCTTGTATTTGTTGTTTGACTTCTTTTTTCAGTGCCTCATTTTCACTTTTATCTTCATTTTTCATTCTTTTGTTATCACTTCTGATCATATTTAATTCATTTTTTAGATCATTAAGATCTTTGTTCATCTCATCATTAGCACTTTGTAGTTGGTTTATCTCTCTGTACATTGCCCTATATTCATCTTTCAAATCTGTTAATTCTTATGTCAGATCAACAATATCCCAATTTCTTGGTACATTTTTATACCTAGTTTCTCTTTCCACATCTAGACCTCTGCCTAATAATCCTCATTCTTTTGGAACTCCTGAAAGAAGATTGGTGTCCCACCTTTGAGTTTATTTTGGGGTATCAATCATGCATGATTTTTTTTGTATTACCCCCAGCGATGACTTGACTCTGTGTCCAAACCTTTCTTCGTTGGTTCACTTTTTCTTCTGGGTCATTGGCTGCTTGCTATTGTGGCAAAGTAGCATACAGTTGATACTTTAGGGTCTATATGGGGCGCCCCTACGGACCAGAGCCACACATCATTTTGTCTATGATAGAGGAAAACTCTTCATAGAGAAATGATGACACTTTTATACTACGACTGTCCCTCCGTTATGCTGTCCCCCAACCCCTTGCTGCTGTCCTGTACCATTTCTCTGAGTATTCCTTTTCTGTGATGGGGGAATTCCCTGTGGTGGGGGAAAAGAATACTGCCACCAAGTATTTCCACTTGGATCGTAAGAGGAGAGAAGAAAGGGACGGGGAGTGGGACTAGGCATCCTTCTCCTTGTAGCCCCACAGGGGACATTCCTAAACGAAAAAGTAAAGGCATAAGAGGGTCTGGGAGTTTTCGGACCAGCACCCTAAGGTTTGGGTTTTAATGTGCGTGGATGTGGTACAGATGAGAGTAAAAGGGAAGAGATAGGTAGTATGTTTGTGAGAAGAAAGATGGATGTGTTGGCTTTGAGTGAATCTTAAGTTGAAAGGGAAGGGTGAATGTAAGTTTGGGAGTGTAAGTGGGAGGTTATCAGGAGTGAAGAGAGGGGGAGGGAGGGAAGGGGTGGCTATTCTAGTAAGTGAAGAGATAGGTAAACATGTAGTGGAGTGGAAGGAGGTTTCCTCAAGGATAATGTGGATGAAGGTGAAACTGGGAAAGGAGATGTGGGTCTTTGTAAGTGCATATGGGCCTGGCAGTGAGAAGAGTGTAGAAGAAAGGGAGGCTTTTTGGATAGATTTAAATGAGTGCATAGAGGGTTTAGGGAGAAACGTCAATGTAATAGTACTGGGAGACCTTAATGCTAGGGTAGGAAATGGTCCAATTGATGGAGTGGTTGGGAAATGTGGAGTTCCAGGAAAGAATCATAGTGGAGAGTTGATGGTGGAAATGTGTCTAGAAAGAGAGATGATGATAGCAAATACAATGTTTCGGAAGAAAGTCAAGCATAAGTACTGTACACATGGGAGAGGGTGGTGGAGGGAAGGGTGGTAGATAGAACATTGATGGATTATGTAGTGGTAAATAGGACTATGATAGGAAGAGTTAAGGATGTACATGTGCTAAGGGGAGAGGGTGGGGGAATATCAGATCATTTTTTGGTGGAAGGTAAGTTGAGAGTGGAGGATAGATGGAGAAAGAGGAAAGGGACAAAAGGTAGGGAGGTGCTTAGAGAGAACTCTTTAAAGGAAAAGGAGAAGGAGTACAAGAAGAACCTGGAGGAGGAGTGGGAGGGTGTAAAGGATAGAGTAGAGGTAGGTGTGGAGGAGGAATGGGGATGGTTCAAGGAGGGAGTCACAAAATGTGCAAAGATGGTGTGTGGAACAAGAAAGACAGGAGGAAATAGAAGGAAGGGTAGTGAATGGTGGGATGAGGAAACAAAGAAGGTTGTAGAAGAGAAAAAGAGAGCAATCACAGATTGGTTACAAAATAGGACGAGGGAGTCATATGAGACGTACAAAGAAAAGAAAAGAGAAGTAAAGCAAAAGGTAAAGGAGGCAAAGAGGAGAGCAGATGTGAAATGGGGTAAGAGTATGACAGAAAATTTTGAAAGTAATAAAAAGATGATTTGGAAAAAAATTAAGAGAGGAAGAGGAGGCGAATTAAGTAGAGAAGGAAAGGTAAAAGGTGCAAATGGAGAGATGATAATGGAAGAGAAGGCAGTAAGGGGAAGATGGGCAGAATATTTTAGGGAGCTGCTAAATGTTAAGGAGGATAGGGAGGGAAAGATAGTTGCAGTGGGAAGTGCTAAGAAAATGAGAGTGATGAGTGAGGAAAATGGAGGAGAAATGAGGAAGGATGAAGTGAAGGCAGCTGTTAAGATGATGAAAGCAGGTAAGGCACCTGGTCTGGATGGATGCCATGCAGAATGTCTAAAAAAAAAGAGGTACAGTGATGGTGGACTGGCTGGTGAGGTTATTAAATGTTTGCTGGAGAGAAGGTAGAGTGCCGGAGGACTGGAGGAGTGCCTGTATAGTTCCACTTTACAAGGGAAAAGGGGACAAGTGTTAATGTAGTAGTTTCAGAGGGATTAGCTTGTTAAGTGTAGTTGGGAAGGCTTATGGGAGGATCTTGATTGAGAGGATTAGGAGAGTAACGGAGGGAGTAATTGGTGAGGAACAGTGTGGATTTAGGACGGGTAGAGGTTGTATAGATCAGATCTTTGTGGTAAGACAAATATTTGAGAAAGCTATAGGAAAGGAGAAGGATGTTTTTTTGGCTTTTATGGATCTGGAAAGGGCTTACGATAGTGGTAGACAGAAAGGCACTGTGGGAGGTTATGCAGATATATGGGATAGGAGGAAAGCTTCTAGGAGCTGTCAAGAGTTTTTATGAGAGTAGTAGAGCTTGTGTCAGGATTAGAAATGGAGAGAGTGAGTGGTTTGAAGTAAAGGTAGGACTTCATCAAGGATGCGTTATGTCGCCCTGGCTGTTCAACTTATACATGGATGGGGTAGTGCAAGAGGTAAATGCAAGGGTAGTGGGCAAGGGATTGGAGATGGTTAAAAAAAATGGAGAAAAGTGGGAGGTGAGCCAGCTGTTGTTTGCTGACAACACTGCGCTTGTGGCAGGATCGGAGTAGGGACTGAGGAAGTTGGTGACAGAGTTTGGGAGAGTATGTGATAGAAGAAAGCTAAAGATAAATGTGGGTAAAAGTAAGGTGATGAGATGTACAAGGGGTGAAAGTGGCAGTAGACTGGAAGTATGCATTAAGGGAGAGCGACTGGAGGAAGTGGATAGTTTTAGATACTTGGTTGCAAATGTGGCAGGAAAAGGTGGAGGTAGAATTTAGATTGAGAGAAGCGAGTAAATGCCTTGGTGGATTAAAGAGTGTAATGAGGAATAGACATTTGGGAATGGATGCTAAGAGGAGACTGTATGAAGGAGTGATTGTGCCAAGAGCACTGTATGGAGCAGAAACATGGAACATAATAGAGAAGGAGTTTGAATGTGTTTGAGATGAGGTGTCTGAGAAGTATGATGGTGGTTGCTAGCCTAGATAGAGTGAGAAATGAGGAAGTGAGGAGAAGAACGGGGGTGGAAAGGGAGCTGGGAGATAGGGTTGATGAGAGAGTATTAGGATGGTTTGGACACATGGAAAGAATGAGTGAAGAAAGTCTAGTAAAAGAGGTGTGGAAGGCAGATGTGGAGGGAGTGAACATGAGGGGACGTCCTAGGATGAGGTGGATGGATGGGTTGAAGGGGGCTTTGGGGAAGAGAGGAATGTCTGTTGAGGAAGGACGGAAGAGGACAGAAGACGGGTGAATGGAGAATGGTTGTATATGGATGATGATGTGATGCATGAGGTGGAATGGGCAGGGGATGGGGGGTGAGGTAGTATGTGTGATCAAAATTTGATGCAGCCCGAAGGGATTTCTCCCCATCTCCTTTTATGCATGGGGGGAGGGAGAGGGGGGGGTCGCCAATTTAATGAAGCGGCCTTGCTGTGGATTTACTGTGTCTTGCGACACTGCTTGTGACCCAGGGCAGTGGACAAGGTGTAGGGATGACCCGTCATCCAGGAGGTGCTAAGATTAGAGGGAGGGTGGAGGGGTGTGGAGTGTATTCAGGAATGGGTGGAAATGATTTTATGCCTTTTCCTTTTTTGCTACCTCCCTTGTAAGGGGGAAAAAGCCTTGGTATATGTATGTATTTACTTTAAACTTATTTTACTATTTTGGTCACTTGATACACGCAACTGCTTCTCTTTCATAATTACAACTAGGTGTTTCCTTTTGTTGTTAGCGAAAAAGTGCTGTACAAGAGCCTGTGTGTATTTATTTACCTAGTTGTATTTCATGGGACGAGAGCTATGATTGTAGTGACCTGTTTTTGTATCTCTGCATCTAGTTCTTAAAATCTTTACAGTTTTGGTACTCACTTTCCCCATTTAGTTTGTTCCAGACATCAATCACTCTTTGTGGGAAGCTATTCTTTTTCAAATCTCTTCTATAACTGTCCTCCTTTGGCTTCTTCTCTTGTTTCTCTTCTGTCCCACTTTAATAAGTCATCTCTATCTAGAACTTCCATCCCTTTCATAATTCTGTAAATAGCAAATCACCTCTTTCTCTTCTGTGTTCCAGTGTTGATAGATGTAACTTATGCAATCTTTCTATGTCAAATTTGAGAGTGTAGGTGCCATTTTTGTCATTGCTCTTTGATTTTTTTTTTTTTTACTAGATGCCCATAGTGTTGCAGCATACTCCAATTTAGGTCTTACCAGTGTAATTAATATTTTCTTTACCATTTCTTCATTCATGTAGTTGAAGGCCACTTTCATTGATCTATAAGTTAAAAGTCTCTCCAACTAGTTTATTGACATATTTATCAGGTGTCGAGTAACTTGAGATAATTACTCCTAGGCCCCTTTCTGAGTCAACTTTTTTTACTTCCTTGGTACCAATTTTATATTGACCTGATATTCTATTTTTGTTTTTTCCAAATTCTATTATACTGCATTTCTTAATATTAAAGTTCACTTCATACATCCGACTCCATTTCCATATGTTGTCTTGGTCTTCTTTTCACTGTCTTATCCATATCATTTATATATATGGCAAACATTAAAGGAGCCAACACAGAGCCGTGTGGGACACCACTTGTCATATCTTCCACTCAAGAAATCTTTCATCCATTCCAGTAGCTTACCTTGTATTTCTATTCAGTTTTTTATCAGCTTTTTATGTGGTACTGTGTCAAAAGCCCTCTGCAAGTCCAAAAAAGCGCAGTCTGCCTAGCCATCCCTTTCTTGTATTATTTCTATTAATCTTGAATAAAAACATATTAAGTTTGTGGTACACGATCTTCCACTTCTAAAGCCAAATTGTTTAGGGTTTAGTGTTTTATTTTCTTCCTAGTGTTTGATCCATTTGTTCCTAATATCATTTTCGCATATTTTTGCTACTGTGCTTGAAAGGGATACCAGTCTGTAGTTTGTAGGATTTTCTTTGTTTCTTCCTTTATATATCTGTACGATGTTTGCATTTTTCCAATTGTGCGGTACCTTTCCTTCTTTGAGTGAGAAATCTATTATCTTGTATAATTTATCTGTTAGTTCATCTATACACTCTTTCAATATCCAATTTGCAATTCCATCCGGTCCATGTGATTTCCTAACATCTAGATTTTTTATGTGGTCATATATATATATATTTTTTTTTTTGGGGGGGGGATCTCTCTTGTCCCTCTTCCCAAATTTGTGAGCTCTCAATTGTAAAATCAGACCTGAAATGTCTGACCATAACTTCAGCCATTTCTATGTCATCTATTTATTCTTTATCTCCTTCATGCAGTTTCACTATTTTGTGTTTGTCTTTTGATTTATCATTTACATATCTGTAAAATAGTTTAGGTTGATCCTTGCATTTTTCTATATCTTTTTTATAGTTTTCCTGTGTATATTCATATATTCGTTCCTAAGTTTTATATATGTTTGCCATTTGGATTTTTTTTTTCTCCATCTTTTCCAGGTTTTGTCTATTTTGTCTTTAGCCTCACTGCACCTTTTGTTATACCAACACTTTATATAAATCTCTTTTTGCTTCTTCTTTGTGTAACGGGATCGTTACATAGTCTCCACGAAGGTTTACTTCCCACACAAGATGTAAAGGGATCGTTACATCATCTCCAGAAAGGGTTACTTGCCACACACCTTTGAGTTTTTCTTCTTTATTCGTTACAGTATATGTAACTTAAAATTCACAGTTCTACACCATCTTAACACTAGGGCACGTCACAAGAACCGACCGCTCCTCGGGTGTGTGAGCCAGTTTTCATGGCCGGAAGTGTCGAGTAGACAAATTCTAGAGTTGCCCTTAATCGTGATCTTTACAATAATGTCTTGTTAGTCTGTTGTCCCACATGGGTGGGGCAACTACACTAATTACGTATTGATCTCTAGTACAATACATGTTAATTATATATCCAGGGGGGGGAGGTCGTCAGTATACGTAATATCGTGTTTCAGTACTGTGTGGCTACTTGGTTGATTGCGTGTGTTCGTGTGTGTGTGTGTGGATGTCGCTAGGCACGCGGATGGTAGAAGCTGCTTAGGTCAGTGAGATGGACAGGATGTCTTTGGCGCCTGCACGTCGGGTATGTGTGGGAGTGAGTGGAGGTGAGTGGGTTATATGACTGAGTGATATATTCACATGTATATGAGACGTATACATATCGCTCTCCCCCTGGGGTTAGGACCTGGCACCTAAGGATACATGGTTAACCAAAATCTATACCTATGGTTATACAGTGAAAAAAAAAATTTAGAGACACAAAATCCTGGGTGACTAAATGTGAAGATGGGGGGGGGGGTGTTGCTGAAGTGAATCTGAGGTCCCAAAGGGGCATCTTGAACTGTAGGTATGGGTATGCGATGTTGTGTCTCAGAAGAGTAACGTTGTGTCTCACCAGATTACATGTTATATCCATCATCACATGAAAGGTTATACTATATTTCACATGTCACTGTTAGAATTCACATTTCCCAATGTTCTAGTGTTCATGTGTTATGTCACACATCACTGTAGGGAATCTCATTTTCAAACACTGTTCTATGGTCAGTTTGGTGTGTCACTTAGCACTTGTTTTATTTCACGGTATGTATATAGTTTCTCGTAAGAATTATTATGTTATTTAAGATATTGGGTGAGACACAAGAATAAACTTAATCTAGGTTTACAGTAAATCGGGAATGGGGGTTGAAAGGTTTTGGAAGGTGTTACTTCGTGCAAAAGAATTTGGTTAATACCACAACTATAAAGAGGATGATTAAGATTGAGAGGGCTGTGGAAGTATAGGGCAGTATTTTGTAATGAAGGTCAAGGGAGTCCATGTCAAGAGTGGTCGATTTATTCAGTAGGTGTACCATGTCTATCTTACTTGGAAGGATGGTATCGGGGATCTTAGGTAGGGGAGGGAGTATTAGTTGGGTTATGGGACCTAGGTCGTGGGTCAAGTTGAGGGTACCTTGGTAGTGGAGTTTGTTGGGGAGTAGCATTGAGTCCATCATGTAGGTGTGGCAAGTGTCTGGCAGAGTGATGGAGCCGTTTAT
This sequence comes from Oratosquilla oratoria, assembly GCF_046742065.1. Taxonomy (NCBI): domain Eukaryota; kingdom Metazoa; phylum Arthropoda; class Malacostraca; order Stomatopoda; family Squillidae; genus Oratosquilla; species Oratosquilla oratoria. The sequence goes on along the minus strand of NW_027467719.1, from coordinate 1,154,562 downwards.
CTTATGATGGGTGGGTGGTTTGCGTAGGCACATGACAGACACTAAGGTTGGGTTGGGGAGATATATGAAGTGTTTATGTCCTACATGGGTATGGTGAATTTGGGTGTTGTCTGAGAAACGAAAGTCACACGCCTCGGAAAAATTTACTCCATGTGTTGTGAGTTCCGAGAGGCAAGGTTGGGACTTGGTTAATTGGAAGTGGAAGGGGTAGGCTGGACAGATATGGAAGTTGGGTCGTGCTATCTTGCAAGTTGCCATGGTTTCAGGTGAGGTCAGTGTTATCCACTGACCATCGGTTGATTTTAAGATGGTGGAGGTTGGTAGGTTGAGGGTCATTGTGCGGTTTTGGTAAGGGTAGGGGAAGGGATAAATTTCCCAAAGGGAGAATCTCTTGATCGGGTCCATCGGGATGTGGATGAGGATGGATTGTTGAAAGATAGTTGATGCCAAGATGGGGTAATAATGCTGTATTTCATGTTTGGAAAAGAAAGGGGTAAGTTGCAGTGTACTGTGGGCTCGTCGTAGTGTTTGACTAAGCTGGGTTGGGGTGATCATTTGGAAGTCGACTACACCTGCGTGGGCGTTCCAAATATCTCTTTGGATGAGATTGGTATGTTCTAGGAGACTGTCCAGTTCTTTGTCTAGTTCATTCAGGTGATGAAGGAAGAAGAGGGCAGTTTGGGAATCGGTGATCTGAGATAACTGAGAGTTTGTGAAGTGTGCAAGGTTATTGTATTTGTCAATCATTGAATTGACAGAGTCAGCGAGGAGGTCTATGTTCTTTGAGTTTATATCTATGAGTTTACCTTGTTGGTGTAGTACTCTTGTTATTTTCCCTATGTGTGAATGAACGGTTTGAATGTCTTGTTCAGTAGCAGTTCCGAATAGAGATTTGGAAATTATACCCATAAAATCGAAAAGTCCTCTTTTGGTTCTACTGGTCTTTGTGGTGTCATCGTCTGGGTCTGGGAGGTGGTATATTGTGTATTTGATTTTGTCCAATTTGTCTTGTAACGCGTTGACGTTGTGGTATAGTGTCATTGAGATTTCATAGTTTTGATGGGTGTCATTGGGTACTTGCCTGCCAAATAATTTTTCCACGTCTACTAGGTCTTTTTGTAATTTTGTAATGGGTTGTAACAGAGTGGTGGATGAGATCCTTAACTTGATCATTATGGAATCTTCAACGCATGCGGCGGTCCCATGGGGGTTAATTATAGCGCCAGGCAGTAACCTGGGAGCGGAGAGGGTGAGGTGGACGAGGAGAGGCAACACCATGAAGAGGTGCATCTGTGGAGGAAGGTAATGCCTTAGTGACTGAGGATATGTGTATCTGGCTCTCGCTAAGGTTATAGTGGTCGGAAGGAAGTGGAGAAGTTTTATTAGAAATGCGGAAGGGAGTTCTTATTGGAAATGGGCCATTTTAACCTCCACTGATAGATACATGACGTCCTGCATCTTCAGGGGCGAGAGCTAGAGTGCATGTTTAGTTTCGTCGACGCAGGGTCATGGGATGAGACTTGCGCTTGGGTGAGTTATGTGTGAGTGCGGTAGGTGGGTTGTTGGTGGGAGGTGGGATTGGGTCGAGGTTGAGTTTGACCTTTCTCAGCTTCTCTCCATGTATGGTCACGGTTGTGTGATCGGAAGGATCCGTTAGTAGAAAAACATTGTTAGGGAGTGAGCTTGTGACTGTGAAGGGACCTAAGAACTTGGGTCTGAGTTTGTTAGTCCTGGTTGAGTCTTTGACCATGACAGTGTCACCAAGCGCTATGTCAAGTGGAGTTGACCGTTTGTGTTGTTTTGTCTTTGTCTTTTCTTGGGCTTCTTTGAGGTTTTCCCTGACTTGTTTGTAAATGGTTTGCATACCTCTTTTGATGCAGTGTGTGAGGTTGTCTAGGTTGTATAAGGGGGGGGGTTGGTTGAAGATTTGGTAGGGGAGGCGCATGGGCTGGCCAAAAATGATCTCATGTGGGGACATCTTTGTTGCGGAATTGACTGTGCTGTTGATACTGGCTTGTACCTGTGGCAGCCAATCTTCCCAACTGTCCATGAGATCGTTGACCAAGGGTCTGAGAACCTCTAGGACCTTGCGATTAGTTCGCTCGGTGAGGCCATTTCCCTGTGGGTGGTAGGCAGTGGCAAAGGTTTGGTCAATGTTGTAGAGGTGTGCTATTTCGCGCATTACCTCATTTTTGAACTCTGAGCCATTGTCAGATAACATTGTGTGTGGTATGTTGTATCTACAAAAGATATTGTTAACTAGGGCTTTGGCTACAGTCTCTGCTGTTTTGTCTTGAAGTGGAATTAGGATCGTGTATTTAGAGAAGTAATCTACTGCCGTGAGTACAAAATTGGAACCTTGATGGCTCGTTGGCATTTTCAGTAGGTCAATGCCAAGTGTTTCCCATGGCTCAGCAGGGAGTGGGATATCTTTGATGTGGAGTTGTTTTGGGTCAGGGCCTCTGAATTGGTTGCAAGTGACACAAAAGTCAATATGCGTGGTTATGTCTCTTTTCATGTTTTGCCAGTAGTATGAGTGCCTAGCAGTGTTTAGTGTCTTATCTCTGCCTGAGTGGCCTCCCATTGCACTGTCGTGCAATATGTGTAGGACCTTGGGGACTAGGGCTCTGGGGATAACAGTAACCTCTCTGGAGTTAGTGGTTCTCCTTATGACTCCGTCGACCAGTTTGAGTTCCTCAATAGGGACAGGTGGTCGGGAGTGTAAGGGGGTTTGTGAAAGGAGATGTTTTATTGGGGACCATATTGGGTCTCTGTCAGTTTCATCTCTAAGTTCTTGCATAGGTATGCATGTGGTTTGGGTTATAGGGGTGATGTGAGTTTGTCTGCTCAAGCAGTCTGCCACTACGTTAGCTTTCCCAGCTAAGTATACGATCTTGGGATCGTAATCAAGGAGAGTTGCTTTCCATCTAGCAACTCTCCCATGTAAGTCTTTGGAGTTAAAAAGATAGACTAGGGGTTGGTGGTCTGTTAGTATGGTAATCTTGTAGCCTAAAATGAGGTATTTAAAGTGTTTTAGTGCCCATATGATTGCAAGTCCTTCTTTGTGTGTAGTTGAGTAGTTACTTTCAGCTTTATTGAGGACTCTACTTGCGTAGGCTATGGGGTGCTCTTTGCCATTGTCATCCTTCTGTTGTAGGACTGCGCCTATTCCTTTAGAGGAGGCGTCTGTGTAAAGAAAGAATTCTTTCTTCATGTCAGGGAAGGCTAGTACAGGGGCTGTGGTCAGAGAGTGTTTCAGTGTGTCGAAACTTTGTTGTTCTGTTTCTGACCATTGAAATGGTTCGCCTTTCCTTGTGAATTTGGTTAGGGGGGAAGCTATGTGTGCAAAATTGTAGATGAAGTGTCTATAGTATGAAGCTAGCCCTACGAAACTTCTCGTTTCAGTTGCGTTTCTGGGTATTGGGAAATTGTTTATTGTATCTATTTTATCTGTGGTGGTATGGATGCCTTGGCTATCTACCTTATGGCCTAGGAAGGTGAGTTCCGTCTGTAGGAATTTACACTTTCCTAGTTGGACTTTCAATCCTGTGTTTTTGAGTCTTTTTAGGACAATTTCTAGTGTGTGAAGGTGGTCAGTTTGTGTGGGACTATAGATTATGAGGTCGTCTAAGTAGACGAATAATGAGACTCCTATCATGTCACTGAAAATGCGGGTCATCAACCTTTGTTGGGTTGAGGGGGCATTCTTAAGGCCAAAGGGCATACGTTCAAAATGGAAATGTCCCTTATCAGTGGAGAATGCAGTTATGGGTTTTGATTCTTCAGTGAGTTCCACTTGCCAGAAGGCTGACTTAAGGTCAGTGGTGGAAAAAACCGAGTTACCGTTACCTATTGATTGAAGAACATCTTGCATGGCAGGTAGTGGGTGTGGGTCAGATTGAGTTAAATGATTTACTTTCCTAAAATCTACAACAGGGCGTAGGGTTCCGTCTTTCTTAGGGACTAGGAAGAGGGGACTGTTCCATGGGGAGTCTGAATGGGAAATTACGCCTTGGTGTATCATCTCTTGTACACTGCTATTGACTTGGGATTTCCTACTGTGAGGTATGCGGTAAGCGGGGGTGTATGAAGGGGGGTTGTTAGGGGGAATTTGGATGTGATGTTTGATTATATCACATTTGCCAGTAGCTCGTGAAGAATATCTCCGTTGGCTGATGTTGTGATTTGGTCTGGATGGATAGGGGTGAGGGGTTGTGGTGGTCTTACAGTGTTAATATGTTGTGGGAGTGGTCCCTGTATTGGGGAATTATGGAGATGGACTGAACAAATGTTTGTGTTCTTCCTGATTTTGCGATGTTGATCAGAGAGGTTTGTTAACATAGCTAGGGTGTGTTTATTTTCTGATATTATGTCCCAAGAGTGTTCAATTGAGATGTTGGTAAGTCTAGACGTTTCTGAGTCAATTATGACGTCCTGATGTCCGATTGCTCCGGGTATGAATAGTGGGACAGTCATGGAATGTCTAGGGGGAATGATGACTGTGTTAGACATCAATGCCTTTGAGGTGACATAAGGGGGTGGTCGGAAGGAATAGCTGTTAGTCGGATTTGGAGTATTTAAGGAAGGTAGACATGAGATAGGTTGTGTGTCTGAGTCGGGTGTCTCAGGAACTGTTGACTCATTATTTACATCTCGGAAGGAGATTTTGTTGGTCTCAAGGTCTATCTTAGTTTTCCAAATCCTCAATGACTGTAATCCTATTATACCTTGTTGATCAAGACTCCATTCATCAGCTATGTGGAAGGATGTGAAACCTACTTGGGAATTATTCACTTCTATGTTTAGATCAATCATGTCGTGAAGTGAAATGGTGCTCCCTTCTATTAGGAGTCCTTCCATATTGGAAAATTGAATTTGGGGTGGGTCATTTAATGCTTCATAGAGTGCTCTGGGGATGATGTTCAGATTTGTTCCTGTATCTACCATCATGTCAACTGTGAGTAGATCTAGGGTCACTTTTAGGGTGACATAGTTGTGGTGTGTGTGAGATGTTCCTATGGTGGTTTGGTGCGTGAGGCTGGTACGCGTTCCCCCAATCGGTGTTGAGTTGTGCGTGTCGTGTGGGAGGGAGCTGTTTGTCGAGGGGTGGTGAATGGTTTGTTAGTTCTCTGGTGAGGTTGTGGTTGTGATTTCTGTTGAGAACACTCTTCGTTGGAGTGAGTTGTTGTTTTGTGTAGGTTGCAGTATTTGTTTGGATGTGTTGGTGTAGGTAGGAGTGGAGGTTTGGAGGGGGGTGGAGCTTGTATGGTTTGATGTTGCACTTTGCATTGCGCATCCGTATGGGAGGTAGTACCATGAACTGAGCAAGGGATGGCGCGGTGTTGTACCTGCGGGTATTGTTGTTGCTGTGTTCGACACTGGGCATTGGTGTGGGAAATGGTTCCATGAACTGAGCAACGGATAGGGTGGTGTGGTGCCTGTGTTAGCATTTGTTGTTTTTGTATGCAGTCTCTAGTGTTGTGACTGTTTGACAAATGGTAGGAACACCACTTAGAAGATTGTCCTGGATTGGTGGGAGGGGGGTGCTGTGATTGAAGGCTATTTAGTCTAGGGAGATGGTGGTGGGTGGAGAGGGATACATTGCAAGCATTGGTGATATCTAGGATATAGGTATAAGCTAGTGGGTTTCTAGTGTTTAGTTCCCTTTTGGAGGCTTCTTTTAAACACTTTGGAGGGAGTTGGGAGAGATAAAAACCTATCTCAAAGAACGTGAGTAAATGTTCAAAGGTCATGACCTTGTTACTGTATTTGTCAGTGTGAAGCCAAGGGCTATTGTTCTCTAAGTCCTCTCTAACTTCTTTAATTTTGCTTGCTACAAAATCCATAATGTTCGGTTGTGTTTGAACTCTAGTGTTATTGAGGAAAGTGAGAAGGAATTGAATGTTTGGTTGTTCTGAAAGACATCAAGGAGGTGGTGTTTATAATCTTGATATGTGATTCCACATGCAACTAAACTGTCTAGCATACGTGCCTTTGAACGGAAAATGTCTGATGCCTGAACTGTTGACGGTTTATAGGAGGAGTAGCTTGAGCAAATGATGTGGGAGGAATGGGTTGTTGTGGTTGAGAGGGGTTGAAGGGATCTTCTTGAGAGGGTTGGTTATAAAAGGGTAAGACATCATTATAATAATGAGGAATTGTTAGAGTATCTGCCTTAGGGGCGTCATGGTCGGAGTTACGTGAGCGGTTATGGTCTAAGGGTTGTGTGACAATGTCAACCTGTGGATTTATTTGTTGAGAGTCTGGTTGGTCTTGGTCATGTTTAGAGTCATGAGATGGATTTTCCTCTTGAGATTTAGAAAGGATGGTTTCTACCACTTTTTTTAATTTTCTTCTCGTTCCTGTTGCCATGTTAGTGGTTAACTAGAGATGCATGTATTACTTAATAGTTAGGTGAGATGGGAGGTCTAAGTTGAAATAGTTAAATTAGAAATATTTGGTATACATCACCTAAGGGGTAGTATGTTATGGTTAGATAAGAGAGGGGGGGGTATAGGGTGTCAACGGTTATACAGTATAAATATGTAATGGGTTTACATATGTAAAATCATAAATATATATATATATATAATAAAATGTGGGAATATTATGAGATATAACAAGGTGTTAAATATTGTGATATTCCACTTATAATAGAATTAACTATGGTTATCAATTTTTTTTTTTTTTTAATTGTATAAGTTATATATAAAATGGGTTTACAGCAGTAATTATAACAGGTTACATTGATAATGTATAAGTTATATTAAATATAAACGGATAATACGTAAAATATTGAAAATGTATATAGTGTAAACAAGAATTACTTAACTGGAAGAATGCATATGAATATGAGATTATGTAATAGTTAAATCTAGTAAAAGTTATTGCATATACAAATATGTTGTTTTAAAAATAGGCAAAATATGTTAAATGTTGAAATATATATTTATAAGAGCTACTGGTTAAATTATGAGAAAGGTATGACAACAAAAAAGGTTGTATATAAACTATATAATTACAGAGAAACCAAATATGTATAAATTTAATAATGAAATATTAATAAATATGTAATTAATATATAACTTATTAATGAGGGTAAGGTTTACGTGCGTTGGGCACGTGGGCATCTGAAGGTATAATGTTTACCTTGATACCGTGAGCTGTATCGAGTGGTGTGCCAAAGTCAGGCAGTAAGTACTCTTGCTGATGTGGCAATTGTAGCAGCCGAAGGCGGCGATCGGTAAGGTAGGTTGGGTGGTTGGGGTGTGTAAGTGGGAATGCTGGCTGGGAAGATGAGGTGGCTGTTACGCGGGTTGTGCGCAACTGGTGTGAATCCTCTGGGGTGGATGAATGATGCTCGCGTGTTATGGAAGAGAAATGCGAGTATCAGAGTTGGGGGTTGAGTGGTAAGCGAAAATTATATAATTAAGTGATATAAATGGTGGATAGGAATCTCGATAGTTACCTTGAGATTTTTGTTTTGGTAGCATGGAGTCGGTTGTGACGATTGCCCTGAACTCGTGTAGTGTGAAATAAATTCTTGTTCGTGGAGAGTGGTTCGTTCCGTACTTGATTGTAGGTGGAGAAAATGGACGAGGTTGAAGATACTGGTCACTTCTATAATTTATAGGACTCCGTAGTCTCTTCGGAGAAGATGGGTTGCGGGACTTGCTGCCGCCAGATATGTAACGGGATCGTTACATAGTCTCCACGAAGGTTTACTTCCCACACAAGATGTAACGGGATCGTTACATCATCTCCAGAAAGGGTTACTTGCCACACACCTTTGAGTTTTTCTTCTTTATTCGTTACAGTATATGTAACTTAAGATTCACAGTTCTACACCATCTTAACACTAGGGCACGTCACAAGAACCGACCGCTCCTCGGGTGTGTGAGCCAGTTTTCATGGCCGGAAGTGTCGAGTAGACAAATTCTAGAGTTGCCCTTAATCGTGATCTTTACAATAATGTCTTGTTAGTCTGTTGTCCCACATGGGTGGGGCAACTACACTAATTACGTATTGATCTCTAGTACAATACATGTTAATTATATATCCAGGGGGGGAGGGTCGTCAGTATACGTAATATCGTGTTTCAGTACTGTGTGGCTACTTGGTTGATTGCGTGTGTTCGTGTGTGTGTGTGTGGATGTCGCTAGGCGCGCGGATGGTAGAAGCTGCTTAGGTCAGTGAGATGGACAGGATGTCTTTGGCGCCTGCCCGTCGGGTATGTGTGGGAGTGAGTGGAGGTGAGTGGGTTATATGACTGAGTGATATATTCACATGTATATGAGACGTATACATTTGGTACATACTGTACTTATTAATTCCTTCCTTGAACTTTTCTTTAGGTATGTTCCATTTCTCTTCCAGCTTTGTTTCCTCTTTGGAAAATTTATCCCAGCTTGTGTTTTGGATATTTTTTTTCTAATTTTACAAAATCTGTTTTGTTGTACATTAAACTTCCTTCTCTATGTTTTTCATTTCTTCTCACGTTGCTTTGTTTTTTTAGTTCAAACTCTATAAGTATGTGGTCACTTTTCCCAATTGGGGTCTTATACTCCATTTTGTTCATGATATCAGGTTCAGAAGTGAATATTAAGTCTAGTTTTGAAGGTTCCTCATTGTTTCTATATCTAGTATTTTCCTTAACCCATTGTGTTAAGGTATATTTGATGGTCAAATCCAGTAGCATGTTGCTCCAAAGTTCTTCTCCCCCTTCTATCATTTCCCAAATTATTTCCTTTGCATCAAAGTCACCCATAATTATTATGTTACCACCCTCTTTCAGTAACTCGTTTAGAGCATTCATTGTGTCTTCCAGTAATTTGGAATGATCACTGTATTTACCTAGTTGTATTTACCTAGTTGTATTTTACGGGAAGGGGAGCTATGCTCGTGGTGTCCCGTTTTCGTATCTCATTTTATCTAAACTATTTTTAAATTCATGTATTGTTTTTGCACACACCACTTTCTCATCTAACTTGTTCCAACTGTCTATTACTCTGTGAGGAAAGCTGTTCTTTTTCACATCTCTTCTATAGCTGTCTTTTTTTATTTTCTTTCCATGTCCTCTTGTATTTCTGTCATCTTGTATTTCTGTCATCCCATTTTATCAGATTCTATCAGTAATTTCTATGCCTTTCATGATTCTGTAAATAGCTATCAAATCTCCTCTCTTCTTTGCTCTAGGGTCTGTAGTTCAAGTTTTGCTAGTCTCTCTTCATATGATAGTTTTGAGAGTGTTATTGCCAATTTTGTAATTGCTCTTTGTATTCTTTCAAGTTTTTTTATGCATTTTTTTGCACTTGGTGACCATGTCGTTGCTGCATATTCCAATCTTGGTTTTATCAGTGATTAGAATTTTCTTCACCATTTCTTCATCCAGGTATGTAAATGGCACTTTGATTGTTCTTATTAAATTATAGGTTTCTCCAAAAATCTTGTTTATATGTTTTTCAGGTGACATATTATTCATAACAATGACTCCCAGGTCCTTCTCATTTTCTACTTTTTTTTTATTCCTTTTTCTCCCAATTTATATGATCCTGTTATTCTGTTTTTACTTTTTCCAAATTCCATTATACTACACTTTTTTGTATTGAACTCCATCTCCCACTTCCTACTCCATTCCTGTACTATATTTAGATCTCTTTGTAGTGATTCACAATCTTCCGTGTTCACTTTTTTCAATAGTTTTGCATCATCTGCAAAAAAGCTCATATAGCTTTCAATTCCTTCATCCATATCATTAATATATATAGCAAACATTATTGGGGCCAGAACTGTTCCTTGTGGAACACCGCTTATTACTTCATCCCATTTTGAGTGTTGATCTCTTATCACTACTCTCATTTTTCTTTCTTGCAAAAAGTCTTCCATCCAATTTAGCAGTTTGCCCTGTATTCCTCCTTCAGTTTCTAATTTCTTAAGCAACTTCTTATGTGGTACTTTGTCAAAAGCTTTTTTTAGGTCTAGAAATGCACAATCAGCCATCCATCTCTTTCTTGTATTATATCTATTAGTCTTGAATAGAAACATATTAAATTGATGACGCATGATCGTCCTTGTCTGAATCCAAATTGCCTTGGATTGAGCACGTTGTTTTTTTGTAAATATTTTACCCATCTATTTTTGACAATTCTTTCACAAATTTTTGCTATTGTACTTGTTAGAGAGACTGGCCTATAGTTGTTAGGGTCTTCTTTATTTCCTCCTTTATATATAGGTAATATATTTGCTTTTTTCCAATCTTCTGGAACTTTACCTTCTTTCAAGGAACTGTTTATTATGCTGTGTATTATGCCTGCTAGTTCATTCCTGCATTCTTTCAAAATCCAGTTTGCTATTTCATCTGGTCCATGTGGGACCAAGCCTGTGTTTTTGGTGGCATATATACTACAAATTTTCTACTTTTCATATTATTATTTACAACTTTAATCATAATTAATTCCACATTCTGTTTGCCTTCATTTATCTTTGTCACATTTAAACCCTTTTTGGTCAATATCATGACTCCTCCCTGTTTATCCATTCTATTTTTTGCCCAATGGTTGTATAGACCTTGTCCCACCATACTTGTTGATAGAGGACCTTTCAGTTTTGTCTCCACAATTCCCATAATGTCAGGTTTCTCTATTTCCAGTTAGTCATTTAATTAATTAGTTCCAGAAATACCGTCCATATATGTGTATGCCACTTTTAGTTTCATATTTTCTTCTCTTTATTTAAGTTTTCATTTTTCTGATGTACCATATTTTCAGTCTCTGATCCAATCTAAAAAAAAAAAAATAATAAAAAATCCGTCTCCATTCTTTTCTCATTTCTATCATTGGCTTCATTTCTGAGAGCTTTGTCTTTCTCTTTTTCCTCATTACTCATTTCCTTTTTTATCCATACGTGTCTGAAATTCTCACTGCTAGTTTAACCGCTTTCGATAGTATCTCCTCAGCTATCATGTGAGCTCTTAATTTGATTTTCAGAGGTCTATGTTGTTTTTCTTTTGAGTATATGCCCATTCTGTGAATCTTGTCAATTTCCTTGTCAAAATTTTGCCCTTCGTCTTAAATTTCCTTCAGAATTTCCTTAGCTATTTCTTTTTCCTCCATTTCTCTTTGGTATTCATACACATTGTGTTTTTCTTTGATACCATGGACCACAATGCATTTACCTTAGTCTACTGTATCTCTCACCCAATTTTCCTTTTCTATAGTTACTTTCATAACTGTTTCTTTTGTATTTCGGATATTTTTTATTTTCCTGTTCCTGCTTCCACTGATTTTTTATTTCAAAAAGGTCGGTTTCCTTGATTGACTCTTCCACCTTTCTGGTCACTACCTGTAATTGCTCTTTGACCTTTTTCAGTTTTTCATTTGTGTTATCCTCATTTTTCATTCTTTCATTTTCTCTTTTAAGCATATAGATTTCGCTCTTTAGGTCACTCAATTCTCTAATTGTTTGCACATTACTCTTATGCAAAGTAGTCATTTCCCTAAGTAAAGCTCGGTAGTCTAATTTTAGATCTATAATATCTTCCAATAAGTTGTTTACTTCATGTATTTACCTAGTTGTATTTTACAGGATGAGAGCTATGCTTGTAGTGACCAGTTTTCGTATATATATATATATATATACATATATATGTGTGTGTTTATGTGTATATGTGTATTTACCTAGTTGTATTTTACAGGAAGGGGAGCTATGCTCGTGGTGTCCCAGCTCCATAGCTTGTGTGTGTGTATTTACCTAGTTGTATTATACGGGAAGGGATCTATGCTTGTGGTGACCCGTCTTTATATCTCTCAGCATCAAGTTTTTTCTTAAAATCTTGAATAGTGTTTGCACACACTGTTTCTTTGTATAATTTGTTCCAGGTATCTATCACTCTGTGTGGGAAGCTTTTTTTTTTTCCTCAGATCTCTTCTGTAATTATCTTTTTTGAGTTTCTTTTCATGTCCTCTTGTTTTTCCCTTGTCCCATTTCAATTCATAATTCTATAGATAGGTCTCTTTCCCTTCTTTGTTCCAGAGTTGGTAATTCTAATTTGGACAGTCTTTGGTCATATGTCATTTTGGAAAGAGTTGGTGCCAGTTTTGTTGCTCCAGGTATTCTTTCTAATTTTTTTTATATTCTTTTTGGTACTGGGTGTCCATAGGGGGGTTGCTGTGTACTCAAGTTTTGGTCTTATTAGTGTAGTTAAAAAGTTTATAATTTCCTCATCCAAATAGACAAATGCCACTTGTATTGACCTCAATAAATTGTAGGTTTCTCCGACTATTTTATTAATATGTTTGTCCAGTGTCATGTCTTTGCTGATCATCACTCCAAGGTCTTTTTCCGAGTTGACTTTTTTTACCTCTTCACCAATTTTATAATCTCTCGATATTCTGTTTTTACTTTTTCCAACCTCCATTATACAGTACTACATTTCTTGATATTGAATTTTACTTCCTACTTTTGAGTTCATATCCAGCTCTTGTTCAAGTCTTGTTGTAATGAGTTGCAATTCTCCTCCGTTCTTACTTTACTTTCTTTAGTATTTTTGCGTCATCTGCAAAGAAATTCATATAACACTCTACTCCTTCATCCATGTCATTTATGTATATGGCAAACATGATCGGGGCCACCACCTATCATTTTTTCCCAATTTGAGAATTTATTTCTAATTACTACCGGGTACTCTCATTTTCCTCCCAGTCAGGAAGTCTTGATCCATTCCAATAATTTTCCTCTAATGCCACCTATTGACTCTATTTTCCTTATTAGTTTCTTGTGTGGTACCTTATCAAATGCCTTTTATAGGTCCAGAAAGGCACAGTCTGCCCAACCGTCTCTTGTATTATATCTATTAATCTCGAGTAGAAGCAGATCAAGTTTGTTGTACATGATCTTCCTTGTCTGAATCCAAATTGATTTGGATTCAGTATAGTATTTTCTTCCAAATGTTTAACCCATCTATTTTTGATGACCTTTTCACAAATTTTACTACTGTGCTCGTCAGGGAGACTGGTCTGTAATTTGTTGGACCTTCCTTGTTTCCTCCCTTATAAATTGGTACAATATTTTCATTTTTCCAGTCCTGTGGCACCTTTCCTTCTTGAAGTGAGAATTTAATTATGTTGTATATTTTGTCTGTTAATTCCCCCATGCATTCTTTCAGTATCCAATTTGCAATTCCATCTGGACCATGTGATTTTCTGACATAAAAGGTTTTGATTTGGTCACTGATTTCCTTTTGTGTTACAATTATTTGTTTCATTGAGGAGGATATCTATTCCCTTACAGTTAGGTCATTTTTCTATTGTGAATACTGATTTCAAGTGGTATTTACCCTGGCACAGCTTTTCTATTTCTTTTTTATTCTTCAGTTTGCCATTTACATACCCGTAAATAGTTTGGCTTCTTCCTTGTTTTTTTTTTTTTTTTTTTTTCTCTCTTCATCTCTGCATATTTTTACATACCGTATTTTCCGGCTTAAAATGCGCATCGGGTTATAATACACACCCATGCACTTCGTTATCTCAGTACACAGATAGCGCGCACCGACGTATAACGCGCATGCCCGATCGCATTTGTCTATAGCGCAGTTTTACCTCGGTATTTATATCATGTGAACGAGGTTACATGGAGAAGTATTTTTCATTGGCTAGAGCCACCGCTGGGAAATCTGTTGATTTGTCACTAAATTAAGTGTCAGTTTAGGCATCAATCTGGACACAACTAAGAAAAAGTCGGAACTACATGTACCGGTATATGACTCATGTTGTGCGTTGGTCCCTTATTACTTTGTAGCTTAGTTTGGAAATATCTAAAAAAGTTTATTGAAAGTAAAATATACAGAAAAATTTCGGGATTTTTACAGAAAATGTTCATTTTATATCCTGAGGAAATAATTCGTCTTTACCATTTTTTTTTATTTAATACTGAAACAAACTACAGACTGTTTCGTTTTAGCTTTGAACCTGCAATGACAGTGGTGAAATAGGAGTCTCTCATCGAGGTGATGTTTAGTTAATATAACTCCCGAAAGAGGGTGTGGTAGTCAGGTGTTTGACACGATTTTATGAACGGCCGCAACGGAATTTGTACCATACCTAAAGTGAAGCAACAAAGCCAACAAAAAATTCAAACTAAGATGCTGTGAACATGGGCAAATATCATAAATATTGATCATGTTTCATGGTGTTTAGGCCTATTTAAACATGAAAAATAAGATTCGATAGATACCTATACCAAATATTTATATACGGTAGCCCATGCTGGCTTATTCTTTCATGTCACCATGGCTGTTCTTTTTGTTCTCACGGAACGTCACGGAGAAGTGTGCCTCCCGACTTTGTGACGGCCAACATCGTCACGTTGTTGTGAAAAAAAAATTACACACACAGCCGCAGAATTTTTATCGTAGGCCGTAGATAATGCGCACCACCGGATAACACGCACCCCCCATTTTTAGGCCCTTCCAACGGAAAAAAGTCGCGCACTATACGTCGGAAAATACGGTAATCATTTCTTAGTTTGATGTACATTACCCATTTGCTTGTTTTCTTGTCTTTTTTCCATTTCTTCCAAGCTTCGTCTCTTTGATCCTTAGTCTCATTACATATTTTGTTGTATCATCTTTTTGTACATATTTATTCACTCCCTTATTATAAATTTCTTTTAGTATATTCCATTTTTCTTCCATCCCTGTTTCTTCATTTAAGAATTTTTCCCAGTTCGCGTTAGGATTTTTATTTTTATTTATTTATTTATTATTATTATTATTTTTTTTTATTAAAGTTTCTCAAAATATGTTTTGTACATTAGTCTTCCTATTCTATGTTTTTCATTTCTACTTTGATCCATTTGATCTTTCAACTCAAATTCTATTAGTACATGGTCACTCTTATCGGAGTTTTGTAATAAATTTTGTCGACAATTTCAGGCTCTGTCGTAAGTATTAAATCCAGCCTTGATGATTCTTCACTATCTCTGTATCTGGTATTTTCCCTTATTCACTGAGTCATTGTGTATTTGATGGTCATGTCGAGCAGGATGTTGCCCCAGAGTTCCTCACCACCCTTCACTGTCATTTCCTCTCAACATATATATATATTTTTTAATTAAAGTCCCCCATAATTACTATATTTCCTGTCCTTCAGTACATTAGTTAATTTGTATTTTGTATCTTCAAATATTTTGGAATAATCACTTTCTATCCAGGACTGTGTTTTGTGAGGCACATACACCAATACAAATTTTCTACTCTTTATATATTTGCTTTAATTGATTCTACATTATTTTCTCCTTCAGTTATTTTTGTTATATTTAAATCTTTATTAGTCCAATAATTGTATAAACCTTGTCCCACAGTGTTGGATGGTAGAGTACACTTAATTTGGTTTCCACTATTCCCATTATGTCTGGATTTTTCTAAGGGAGCTATGCTCGTGGTGTCCTGTCTCCATATCTCGTGTGTGTATTTTACGGGAAGGGGAGCTATGCTTGTGATGTCCCGTCTTTACATCTCATTTTATCTAGTGTTTTTAAATTCGTGTATCATTTTTGCACACACCACATTCTCATCTAACTTGTTCCAAATGTCTATTACCCTGTGGAGAAAGCTGTTCTTTTTCAGACCTCTTCTATAACTGTCTTTCTTGATTTTCTTTCCGTGTCCTCTTGTATTTCTACTATCCAAGTTTATTAGATCCTCTCAATATTTTCTATGCTCTTCATGATTTTATAAATAGTTATCAAGTCTCCTTTCTCTCTTCTTTTCTCTAATGTCTGTAGCTCAAGTTTTGCTAGTCTCTCTTCATATATTAGTTCTGAGAGTGTTGGTGCCAATTTTGTAATTGCTCTTTGTATTCTTTTAAGTTTTGTTATACATTTTTTTGTACTTGGTGACCACGTCGCTGCATACTCCAATCTTGGTCTTATCAAAGTGACCAGTATTTTCTTCACCATTTCTTCATCCAGGTATGTAAATGCCACTTTGATTGTTCTTATTGAATCATAAGTTTCTCCAAAAATCTTGTTTATATGTTTCTAAGGGGACATGTTATTCATAATAAGGACTCCCAGGTCCTTCTCATTTTCCACTTTTTAATTTCTTCCTCTTCCAATTTATATGAACCCACTATTATTTTTTTTGCTTCTTCCAAATTCCATTATACTACACTTCTTAATATTGAATTCCATCTCCCACTTCCTACTCCATTCCCATACTTTATTGAGATCACTCTGTAGCGACCCACTATCTTCTACCATGTTCCCTTTTTTCAACAATTTTGTATCATCCGCAAAGAAGCTCATATAACTCGATTCCTTTATCCATATCATTAATATATATAGCAAACATTGGGGCCAGAACTGTTCCTTGTGGAACTCCACTATCTCTTATCACCACTCTCATTTTTCTTTCATGCAATAAGTCTTCCATCCACTTCAGCAGTTTGCCCTGTATTCCTCCTTCAGTTTCTAATTTCTTTAACAATTTCTTTTGGCAGATAGACTTTATTTGGCAATAAATCAATGTACATGAAGTGCAAATAATGACAAGAACACATAGTTCGAAATAATAAATGTAAATTGCCGAGGATAACACAAAAAGCTTTTTTCAGGTCTAGAAATGCACAATCAGCCCATCCATCTCTTTCTTGTATTACATCTATTAGCCTTGAATAGAAACACATTAAGTTTGTGACACATGATTGTCCTTGTCTAAATCCAAATTGCCTTGAATTTAGTACTTTTTTTTTTTTTTCAAATGCCTTACCTATCTAATTTTGATCATTTTTTCACAAATTTTAGCTATCGTACTTGTAAAAGAGACCAGTCTATAGTTAGTAGGGTCTTTTTTGTTTCCCTCTTTATATATTGGTACTATATTTGCTCTTTTCCAATCTTCTGGAACTTTTCCTTCTTTCAATGAATTGCTTATTAGACTATGCATTTTGTCTGTTCATTCCTGCATTTTCTCAAAATCCAGTTTGCCATTTCATCTGGTCCATGCGATTTTCTGATATCGAGATTACTCAAGTGATTCATTGTTTCATTCCTTTCATAGGTGGGACTTTCTCCTCCCACTCGATATCTCTTGTTTGTATGTTTTCCCTCGTAAACACTGATTTAAAATGCTTGTTCATAATGTCTGCCATTTCTATTTCCTCTGTGTATTCAACTCCTTGTCGTAGTTTCTCTAATTCTTGTTTGTTTTACAGTTTGTTGTTTACAAATCTGTAAAATAGATTTGGTTGATCTTTACATTTTTCTCTGACATCTTTTTCGTATTTTCTCTTTTCTCTGCACACTTGTACATATTGATTTCTATAACTAGTATATATTTTCCATTTTTCAGGTCTTTTGTCTTTTTCCATTTTATACAAGCTTTATCCCTTTTGTCTTTTAACTCCCTACATCTTTTGTTGTACCAGCACTTTACATATGCTTTTTCTTGTTTTTGTCTTGGAACATACTTTTCCACTCCTTTATAAATTTTTGTCAAAATAGTCCATTTCTCTTCTACTGTTGTTTCCTCCTTGTGTATCCTTTCCCAGTCTGCTTTTTGAAAGGCAAGCCCACTGGCTGCGCCAGTCCTGGCTACGCCGGGGGTCTTGGCCTGCGGCGCCCCCTTTGTTATACCTCTAAACGGTTTAAAATGCACACTCTTGAATGTGTTTGAAATAAAAGAAGGTTTTATCATTTTAACTTTTATTTACATCAGAAACTTTAGTTTCGTCTATAATTTGTTTACTGCTTTGAGGCGAAGGAGATGAGACATCCTCGACGTCGCTCTTTTCTATTCCATTGTCAATTTTCTTCTTTCTTCGAGGCGGAGACGATGCAATATCTTCGTCGTCGCTTTGCCGCTTGACCGTTTCCTTGATTTCCTCCATTTTCTTAGTCATCTCTTCTTTTAAACCCATAATTAATTCTTCCATTTTTTTCGTGACAGGGTTTTCAGCTTCATTACTACTGTTACTTTCTTCTTCATTTGAAACGTTTTCTTCGAAGGCAAAATCAGGTAAGATCATCTTGATGGCGTCTTCTTCTGAAATGTTATAAGCATCCTTTGGTATTGGAACTACACCTAATTCGGGTTCTTCTTCAGCTATGGGGATAAGTTCTTCTGTTTCTTCGCCTGTTACTGAAGAAGCAGGAGGTGACGCTTGAATGTTCACTACGCTATCCGAGAAAAGTTCTTTATATACACAGTTCGTGGCATGTCTTAACCGGTATTCTTTATTTACTTTATGCCAGCCAGTATACACGAACAAAAAATTCCACGACGTTACTCTTGAACAGGCGACATAGAATTGACCATGAGCGAAACACTGAACTGTATCCAAGAGTATTCCACACCGTTCGAACCTTTGGCCTAGTGACTTGTTTATTGTCATCGCGTAACTTAATTTGACTGGAAATTGTTTTCTTTTGAAGCTAACTGGAGTGTCTTGAGCTTCTAACGTTATTTTAGGGATCATAACCTGTTCACCGCGATAACTACCCCCTAAAATTTTACCAACTATAATATTCTTCTTCAGATTAGTAACTAAAAGCCTCGTTCCGTTGCACAGTTTCGGAGGGCAAATGTTTCTAACAACCATCACTACACTTCCAATTTTCACTTGAAGTCGATGAGGAGGCAGAGAAGGACTTATCATGGCATTAAATACCGAAGTTTGAATATCGGTCCCTTCTTCCACTGCTCTATCAGTACTGTAATAAATTACTTCTTTTTCCTTTGATTTGTCATAGATCATGAGATTCACACTGTCAACATCGTCGTTTGTAGGTGATATTATAGCTCGTTGTTCAAAATATGAAACGTTGAGATGGTTGTCTTCCAAGTCCCCGTAGATACTATTTATCAATTCTTCATGGAATTTTACTTGAACACCAAAACCTTCCTCAAGTTCCAAAGGCCCGTCATTTTGTGATCCGATTTCTAACAATTTTTGTGCAAATTTAATGTTTGTATCATTTTTCTTGAGGCGTACGTTCTCGGTTAATTCCAGTTTTGTTATATCGCCCCACATGTAACTCAATTTGATACAGTATTCGAGTTCATCGTTCTTACCGCCACCACGTATAACGGGTAAAATTTGTCGGAAATCTCCAGCACAAACAAAAACTTTTCCTCCCATAAACTTATAATTTTCAAGAATATCCCTCAACGTTATATCGAGTGCAGTCAACGTATTCTTGTTTGTCATTACGACTTCGTCCCACACAATTAAAGACGCCATCTCTAACAACTTTGCAAGTTCACTTCTCTTCTTGATTGCGCATACATACATACATACATACAAACATACATGCATACATACATGCATACATACATGCATACATACATTCATACATACATACATTCATACATACATACATATATCTATGTTCTAAAAAAGAAATTGTTGTCGAAATGGTCGGACTGGCAGTTCCGCCGAAAAGAGGACATCGCCGGGTTTAGTTGTCATAGTAATATGGCTGCGTAACGTCTTCTAGGAATAAACGCTGGCCTCTGTTTGGCCAAGAGAGTGGTAACGTCAAGGAAACAGAGACGACTGATTGGCGAAGAGCGGTGACGTCTCGACAACGGAGACGACTGATTGGCTAAGAGCGAGACGTTCGTAAGCCCCCGGGGAGGCCTTTGGGAGACCCTGGATAGTCACTCGGGTACCTCTAAGAATCCCTGTAGGGATTCTCTGTGAAACCTTCAAGGAACTCCTGAGAAACCCATTAAGAACCCCCTGGAACATCAAGGGGAGCACTTGTGGAGCCCTTGAGGTGCACTCTGGAAACTCCTGGGGAGTCCCTGTGGAACCCCTTGGAATCTCTCGGGGGAGCCCCTGGTACTAATAAAAGAATTCCTGTAATCGGACCGGAAACCGGAAATCCCTCAAGGGGACACGTCCCCTCCGGCCCCGGTTGTGTGAGTCGTCCCTTGATATCACGTCGGGCCCTGCCAAAAAAATCGAATAGACCTTTACTCTCGGACAGGGGTCAGCATGTCCGCATTTTGCCGGGTTCTGACGGATTGGGAAAACCGATCGGGCCACAGATTTTTAGTAATACTGAATTCTCTCATTTTATTAATTTTTTTTTCCATACATCAATCTTCCCTTTCTATATTGTTCATTTTTTTCATGTATTTTTCCTCATTTAGTTCCAATTCAACCAATATGTGGTCACTTTTACTTATTGGTGTCTTATATTCAATCTTGTCCACTATTTCAGGTTCCGATGTAATTATTAGGTCCAGTCTCGATGGTTCTTCCTCATTTCTATACCTAGTATTCTCTTGTATCCCTTGTGTCATTGTATGTTCTATAATTTTCATGAAAGTAGCAGTTGCCGACAAGACTGATGATCTAGACATATTGTTGTTTAACTCGTCAGTCTTGTCGGGGTAGTTGAAAATGCTGTAATAAGTGAAACGTTGTACAAATAAAGGCTCCATCCTCATGTGGTGTATAACTCGTCATGTTCTATAATCATATCAAATAGTTCATTTCCCCACAGGTCGTCTTTACCCTTCACTGTCATCTCTTCCCAGTAGATTTCTTTACAATTAAAGTCACTCATTATAACCATTCTTCCTCCATCTTCCATTATGTTATTTAGTGTTATCTTTGTGTCTTCTAACATATTTTTGTGCTCTCTTCCCACGAAGCTCTTTTAGGAGGCACATAAGTTACTACAAACTTCCTGCTCTTCCCATCCCTGTCCTCCACTTCCATTGAAATCATCTCTACTCTATTCTTTCTATATGTGACATTCCTCTCATTTATATTCTTCTCAGTCAGGAACATAACTCCTCTGTTTCTAATCCAATAATCATATGCACCATGTCCTACACTGTTGGGTGGTAGTGGACCTTTCAATTTTGTCTACAATTCCCATTATGTCCTTTTTTTTTTCCTTCTGGTAATCATTCAGTTCACACAAGCCTGTTATTAAGCCATCTATTTTGTGTAAGGCACTTTTAATTTTCTGCTACTTCCATCGTGTTTTCTTTTTCCCTTCCGTTTTTCTCTGCTATGAACCATTTCCTTACTTTCATATCTACTACTCTCCAATAGAATTTCTCTTTTTCTGATTTTGTTCTTTTCTTTTTTTTTCCTTAGCATCTATTCTTTTTGTTTTCTCATCCTCTCCTATTAATTTGTTTCTCTTTTTATCCATACCTGTTTATATTGATCACTTTTTGCTAGTTTCCCTGTTTTTGCAAAGATATTCTCTGCTGTCGTTTGACTTGAATTTAACCTTAATTGGTCTGATCTGTATTGTATTTCCCTATCCTATATATTTCTTCAATTTCTTTCCCTGTTCATCCTCTTGAACTACTAATATCTGGTTTACATTTTCCTTCTCTTTTACTCTTGTAGTCCCATTTGGATTATGCTTCTCTTCCATCCCTAATATAATTATACATTTATTTTTGTCCGCTAAGTCTCATACGATATTCTCCTTCTTTCTCATCACTTTAATAACTGTGTCCTTTGTCACTATATCTCTAAATACAATTTTGTTGTTCTCGTGGACTTTTCTCCAACCCTGTGATTATTTTGCTATGGATTCTTTATTCTCTTTATCATTCTTCATTCATTCCTCATTCTCATCTTTAACTTTTTTTAACTGTCTCTTTAATTCTTTTATTTCTTTAGTTAGGTTTTGATTTTCCTTTAGTTCTTCCAGTTTACCAACTCTTTGGGTAACTAGTGTTAATTGGTTAAACCTAACCTCCCATGCTTTGTTAATTTTTTTAGTTTCTCCTCTAGATTTACTAGTCGGGGGAGGTCATTTCCCTCATTAAATCTATAAAAGCAGTTATCTTCTCTTTCCATTGAGCTGCTGTCATCTGTATTTCTGCTTTTGACACCTCTGCTACCCTGTTCTACTTCGTTTGTGTGTTATGCACACCTTTTGTCGACACCTCTTCTAACGTCCAGGGCCTGTTTGTCCCCCTCCTCTTTTCCTTCCATTTTCCTCAGTAATCCCTCCCTTTCTCCTTTTTCTTCACCTTCCCACTACACCACGAGCTTTCCCCCTTCCTTACTAATACAACAAAGGTACTCCCTCATTGAGATCAACGAAACTTGAATTTTTCCTGGAGTTCCAAACTTTGCTGTCACTTCAACTGACGTTTGTGTGTATTTACCTAGTTGTATTTTGCAGGAGAGCTATGCTCGTAGGGACCCATAGTTGTATCTTTTCACATCCAGTTCTTAAAGTCATGTATAGTTTTAGCACTCACTGTTTTCTCTTTCAATTTATTCCATGTATCTACAGTATCACTCTATGTGGAAAGCTATTCTTTTTCAGATCTCTTCTGTAGCTGCCCTTCTTAAGTTTCTTCTTGTGTCCCCTTGTATTTCTTCTGTCCCATTTAAGTAGATCATCCCTGTCAAGGATTTCCATTCCTTTCATGATTCTATATATGGATATCAAATTGCCTCTTTCTCTTCTTTGCTCCAGATTTAATAAGTTTAGTTTGTCCAATCTTTGTTCATATGTCAACATGCTGAGTGTTGGTGCTCTTTGATTTTTTTTTTTTTTTTTTTTTTTTTTTTTTTCTCCTTTTACTGGGTGTCCATAGTGACGCTGCATACTCTAATTTTGGTGTTATCAGTGTAACTAGGATTTTCTTCACCATTTCTTTGTCCATGTATTCAAAGGCCACTTTCATTGATCTTATTAAGTTGTAGGTTTCTCCAACTATTTTGTTTACATGTTTGTCTGGTGTCATGTCATTTGAAATGATCACTCCTAGGTCTCTTTCTGAATATACTTTTGTAACTTCTATTGTTCCAATTTTGTATTTACCGGATATGCTATTTTTGCTTTTTCCAAATTTCGTTATACAACATTTTTTTAATGTTGAAATTCACTTCGTTCTTTTTACTCCAATTCCAGACTTTTTCCAGATCTCCCTGAAAAGATTTACAGTCTTCTTTGTTACCCTCTTCAATAGTTTTGTATCATCTGCAAAGAAGTTTATGTAGCATTTAATTCCTTCATCCATGTCGTTTATATAAATAGCAAACATTAATTATCGGAGCCAATACAGAGCCTTGAGGTACTCCACTTATCATGTACCCATTTTGAGTTCTTTTCTCTAAGTATCACTCTCATTTTTCTTCCTTTCAAGAATTCTCCCATCCATCCCAATCATTTTCCTTGTATTCCACCTATAAGTTAAATTTTTCTTAGTTTTTTGTGTGGTACTTTGTCGAAAGCCTTTTGTAGGTCCAGGAAGGCACAATCTGCCCAGCCATCTCTTTCTTGTGTGTGTATTTACCTAGTTGTATTTTGCGGGAAGGGGAGCTATGCTCATGGTGTCCCACCATTGTATCTTGCAGTGTGTAGTTTGCTTTTAAACTCATGAATGCTTTTTGCGCATACTATTTCATTATCCAATTTGTTCCAAGTGTCCAAAACTCTATGTGGAAAACTGTTTTTCTTCAGTTCTCTTCTATAGCTATGTTTTTTTATTTTCTTTCCATGTCCTCTTGTGTTTCTCTTGTCCCAGTTAAGTAAGTCCTCTCTATCAAGTATCTCTGTGCCTTTCATGATTCTGTAGATGGTCAATAGGTCACCTCTCTCTCTTCTTTGCTCCAGTGTCGGTAACTCCAGTTTAGCCAATCTCTCCTCGTATGATAGGTTTGCAAGTGCAGGTGCCATTTTTGTAGCTGCTCTTTGGATTCTTTCTACATACATATACCAAGGCTTTTTCCCCCTTACAAGGGAATGTCGCTGCATACTCTAGTCTAGGCCTTATCAATGTAACCAATATTTTTTTTTATCATGTCTTCGTCCAAGTATGCAAATGCCACTTTTATTGATCTTAGCAAGTTGTAAGTCTCCCCGACAATTTTGTTAATCTGTTTATCATAGGACAAGTCGTTCGTGATAATTACTCCCAAATCTTTTTCGGATCCTACTTTCTTTACTTCCTTGGTTCCAATTGTATATTTTCCTGATATTCTGTTTTTGCTTTTTCCAAACTCCATTATGCTACACTTCTTAGTATTAAAGTCCACTTCCCATTTCTGACTCCAGTTCCATACCCTATTCAGATCTTCTTGCAGTGCTTCACAGTCCTTATCAGTTTCTACCTTCCTTAACAGTTTGGCGTCGTCAGCAAAGAAGCTCATGTAAGAGTTCACTTCCTCGTCCATATCATTCATATAGATAGCAAACATTATTGGTGCCAGTACAGATCCTTGTGGTACTCCACTGATCACCTCTTTCCAATCTGAATATTTTTCTCTGAGCACTACTCTCATCTTTCTACCAGTCAGGAAGTCCTCCATCCATTTTTAATAGGTTCCCTTGTATTCCTATGTGTTCCAGTTTTTTTTTTAGTAATTTTCTGTGTGGTACTTTGTCAAAGGCTTTTTGCAAGTCTAGGAATGAACAATCAGCCCATCCATTTCTTTCTTGCACTATGTCTATTAGCCTTGAGTAGAAACATATCAAGTTTGTGGTGCATGATCTTCCTTGTATGAACCCAAATTGTCTTGGGTTTAATATGTTGTCTTCCAGATGTTTTACCCATCTATTCTTGATGATTTTCTCACAAATTTTGGCTATAGTGCTTGTTAGTGATACTGGCCTATAGCTGGTGGGTTCTTCCTTGTTTCCTCCTTTATATATTGGTACAATGTTAGCATTTTTCCAGTCTTTAGGTATCTTTCCTTCTTGAGTGAGCTATTTATTATGATGTGTATTTTTTCCGTTAGTTCATCTTTGCATTCCTTTAGAATCCAATTTGCAATACCATCCGGGCCATGTGATTTTCTGATGTCCAGTTTTGATAGATATTCTGATATTTCTTTTTGTGATATTGTAAACTCACTCATGTGGGGAGATTGCTTGTTATTATCTACGTCCCAATTTTGTATTTTCTCTCTGGTGAAGACAGATTTAAAGTGGTTGTTCATGACTTTGGCCATCTCTAATTCTTCTGTGTATTCTATATTTCCTTGGCATAGTTTCACCATTTCCTGTTTGTTTTTAAGTTTACCATTCACATACCGATAGAATAGCTTGGGTTGATCTTTGCATTTGTCTATAATATCCTTCTCATGGTTCCTTTTTTCCTCTCTTCTCACATTAACATACTCATTTCTACAGTTTATATAAATTTGCCATTTGCTTTGTTTTTTGTCTTTTCTCCACCTTTTCCAAGCTTTGTCCCTTCTGTCTTTTGCCTCACTGAATCTTTTGTTGAACCAACATTTAATGTACTCTCTCGCTTTTGTCTTGGTACATGCCTGTTTACCCCTTCATTGTAATTATCCATCAATATATTTCATTTCTCTTCCACTTTTGTCTCTTCCATATAGAAATTTTCCCAGTTTGCATTCCAGAAGAATGTCTTTAGTTTTGCAAAGTCTGTTTTGTTGTACATCAATCTTCCTTTCCTATGCTTTTCATTCCTCTCCATGTCTATTTCTTCCTTTAGTATAGTTTTGATGAGTACATGGTCACTCTTTCCAATTGATGTCTTGTATTGGACTTTGTCCACTATTTCAGGTTCTGTTGTAAATATTAAATCTAGTTTCGATGGCTCTTCGTTGTTTCTGTACCTTGTGTTTTCACTGACCCATTGGGTCATTGTGTACTCCATGGTCATGTCTTGCAGTACATTGTCCCACAAGTCATCTCCTCCTCGCACTGTCATGCTGTCCCAACAAATTTCTTTGCAATTGAAGTCCCCCATAATTACCAGATTACCCTTGCCCATTAGTATCTCATTTAGTGATTTTCTTGTATCTTTTAGCATTTTTGTATGTTCGTTCTCTTTCCAAGCATTCATTTTTGGGGGGCACATAGGTCACCACACAAACTTTCTACTTTTCATATTCTTGCCTTCAACTTTTATCATGATCAGTTCAACATTACCTTTGCCCTCTGCAATTTTTGTGATGTTTAGGTCTTTCTTGGCCAAGAACATGATTCCCCCTCCCTGTTTCTTGTCCCTGTTTTTTATCCAGTAATTGTATAGACCTTGTCCAATAACGATGGATGGTATTTCACCTCTTAGTTTAGTCTCTACAATTCCCATTACAGTAGAAGCCCGATTTAACAAACTAATTCAGCCAAGGTCCAGTCCGCTAAATTGAATTTTCCGTTAAATTGAGCGAGTGAGCGTTGGTGTAACAGTGTTGCCAGAGCGGATTATAAAAATAATACGTACCTAAAAATTCCCTTGTGTACACACACACACATACAGTATATATATTATTGTAATTGAATTATAGGCAGCACAATCGTGAATTGCAAATGAGCAGCAGTGTGCAGTAATTTGTTGCAACATGTATTTACCTAGTTGTATTTTACGGGAAGGGGAGCTATGCTCGTGGTGTCCCGTTTTCGTATCTCATTTTATCTAAACTATTTTTAAATCCATGTATTGTTTTTGCACACACCACTTTCTCATCTAACTTGTTCCAACTGTCTATTACTCTGTGAGGAAAGCTGTTCTTTTTCACATCTCTTCTATAGCTGTCTTTTTTTATTTTCTTTCCATGTCTTGTATTTCTGTCATCCCATTTTATCAGATTCTCTCTATCAGTAATTTCTATGCCTTTCATGATTCTGTAAATAGCTATCAAATCTCCTCTCTTTGCTCTAGTGTCTGTAGTTCAAGTTTTGCTAGTCTCTCTTCATATGATAGTTTTGAGAGTGTTGGTGCCAATTTTGTAATTGCTCTTTGTATTCTTTCAAGTTTTTTTATGCATTTTTTTGCACTTTGTGACCATATCGTTGCTGCATATTCCAATCTTGGTCTTATCAGAGTGATTAGAATTTTCTTCACCATTTCTTCATCGAGGTATGTAAATGGCACTTTGATTGTTCTTATTAAATTATAGGTTTCTCCAAAAATCTTATTTATATGTTTTTCAGGTGACATATTATTCATAATGACTCCCAGGTCCTTTTCATTTTCTACTTTTTTTAATCCTTCTTCTCCCAATTTATATGATCTTGTTATTCTGTTTTTACTTTTTCCAAATTCCATTATACAGTACTACACTTTTTTGTATTGAACTCCATCTCCCACTTCCTACTCCATTCCTGTACTATATTTAGATCTCTTTGTAGTGATTCACCATCTTCTTCCGTGTTCACTTTTTTCAATAGTTTTGCATCATCTGCAAAAAAGCTCATATAGCTTTCAATTCCTTCATCCATATTAATATATATAACAAACATTATTGGGGTTGGAACTGTTCCTTGTGGAACACCGCTTATTACTTCATCCCATTTTGAGTGTTGATCTCTTATCACTACTCTCATTTTTCTTTCTTGCAAAAAGTCTTCCATCCAATTTAGCAGTTTGCCCTGTATTCCTCCTTCAGTTTCTAATTTCTTAAGCAACTTCTTATGTGGTACCTTGTCAAAAGCTTTTTTTAGGTCTAGAAATGCACAATCAGCCCATCCATCTCTTTCTTGTATTATATCTATTAGTCTTGAATAGAAACATATTAAATTGGTGACGCATGATTGTCCTTGTCTGAATCCAAATTGCCTTGGATTGAGCACGTTGTTTTTTTGTAAATATTTTACCCATCTATTTTTGACAATTCTTTCACAAATTTTTGCTATTGTACTTGTTAGAGAGACTGGCCTATAGTTGTTAGGGTCTTCTTTATTTCCTCCTTTATATATAGGTACTATATTTGCTTTTTTCCAATCTTCTGGAACTTTACCTTCTTTCAAGGAACTGTTTATTATGCTATGTATTTTGTCTGCCAGTTCATTCCTGCATTCTTTCAAAATCCAGTTTGCTATTTCATCTGGTCCATGTGATTTTCTGACATCAAGATTACTCAAGTGGTTCAATATTTCATTCTTTGTTACTTCTATTTCTTTCATAGGGGGGACTTTCTCTTTCCATTCGATCTCTTCAGGCTGTATGTTCTCCCTTGTAAACACCGATTTAAAATGTTTGTTCATAATTTCCGCCATTTCAATTTCTTCTGTGTATTCAACTCCTTGTCTTAATTTCTCCAAATCTTGTTTGTTTTTCAGTTTGTTGTTAACAAATCTGTAGAATAGTTTTGGTTGATCTTTACATTTTTCTATGACATCTTTTTAATATTTTCTCTTTTCCTCTCTGCACGCTTGTACATATTCATTTCTATAACAAGTATATATTTTCCATTTTTCTGGTCTGTTTTTCTTCCATTTGGTCCAAGCTTTGTCTCTTTTGTCTTTTATCTCCCTACAACTTTTGTTGTACCAGCATTTTACATATTCTTTTTCTTGTTTTTGTCTTGGGACATACTTTTCTACTCCTTTTTTATAGATTTTTGTCAAAATATTCCATTTCTCTACTACTGTTGTATCTTCTTTGTGTATTCTTTCCCAGTTTTCATTTTGGAAGAATTCTCTTATTTTATCAAAATTTGTTTTTTCATACATCAATCTTCCTTTTCTATATTGTTCATTACTTTTCATGTATTTTTTCTCAGTTCTAGTTCTATCAATATGTGGTAACTTTTGCTTATTGGTGCCTGGTATTCTATCTTTTCCACTATTTCAGGTTCTGATGTGATTATTAGGTCTAGTCTCGATGGTTCTTCTTTTCTATACCTAGTGTTCTCTTGAATCCATTGTGTGGTCAATAATCATCTCAAGTAGAACACTTCCCCATGAGTCTTCTCCACCCTTTACGGTCATCTCTTCCCAGCATATTTCTTTGCAGTTATAGTCGCCCATCATAACTATTCTTCCTCCATCTTCCATTATCTCGTTTAGTGTTACTCTTGTGTCTTCTAACATGCTTTTATGTTCATTCTCTTCCCATGAGACTGTTTTTGGGGGCACGTAGTTTATTACAAACTTTCTGCTCTTCTTATCTCTATCTTCTACTTCTATCATTATCATCTCCACTCTATTATTATCATCTCTACTCTATTGTTCCCATATGTGACTCTCTTCACGTTTATATCCTTCTTAGTCAGGAACATAACTCCACCCCCTTGTTTTATCTTTCTGTTTCTAATCCAATAATTATATGCATTGTGTCCTATGCTGTTGGGTGGTAGTGGGCCTTTTAATTTTGTCTCAATTCCCATTATGTCCGGATCTTTTTCTTTCAGATATTTGTTCAGTTCATTCAGTCCTGTTATTAATCCATCTATATTTGTTTAGGATACTCTTAACTTTCTGTTATTTCCATTGTATTCTGTTTCTTTTGTGTTTCTCTCTTTTATGTTCAATTTCTTCAATTTCATATTCACTACTCTCCAGTAGAATTCTTGTTTTTCTGTCTCCGTTCTGGCCTCGTTTTTTTTTTTTTCTTAGCTTCATGTCTATTCCTTATTTCCTCCTCTCTTTCCTCTTTATTCATTTCCCTTATTATCCATACCTTTTTATATTGTTCACTTGTTGCTAGTTTCCCTGTATTGGATAAGATATTCTCAGCCGTAGTTTGTGACCTGAATTTAATCTTAATTGGTCTGGTCTTATCTGTACTATATTTCCCGAGCCTGAATTTCTCTTCGATTTGTTTCATTATTTCTGGTTCATCTTCCTGAACTAATTCTAGTAAATTTCTTTTTCATTTTCCTCTTTGATTCTTGTGGTTCTATCTGGGTTATGTTTCTCTTCCATTCCTAATATAATTATACATTTCTTTCTGTCTGCTAAGTCTCTTACTATATTCTCCTTCTGTCTCATCACTTAAATAACTGAGTCTTCAGTTTGTTCATTCATTTGCTGTCTGATTATGTCAGTGAATGCAACTTTGCTATTTTCTTGGATTTTTTTTCCAACCCTCCTTGTTCTCCTTATTATTCTCCTTTAAGACTTTATTCTCTTCTTTTACTTCTTTTAACTGTTGTTTTAATTCTTCAATTTCCTTAGTTAAGTTTTTGTTAGCCTTCTCTAGTTCTTCCAATTTTTCAACTCTCTGCACAATGTTGTTAACGTGACCGAACTTAAATTCCCAGTGCTCGATCATCTTCTACTGTATTGCTCTTATCTATACTTCTAATCTTTACATTTTTGTTAGACATTTCATCATCGCTAAATTGGTCCGAACCTCGTTTGTTTAGATTTCGTCTGCCTTCCTGGGCCAGGTCCTCACCTTAATCATTTCCTTCCATTTCCCTCAGTAATCCCTCCCCTTCTCCTTTTCCTTACTTTCCCTACACCACGAGCAATTTCCCCCCCACCCTGTAAATACAATAGGTACTTTGCTTTGGGATCCACGAAATTTCACTTTTTCTTCAGAACGTCCTCTAAGCCGCCCGTTCGTTGAAGGTGTGTGTGTGTCGTATAACAATGATATGAGCTGTCTGTGAAGTTTGCGGAATATTAGTCATAGCTTCTTTTTTGGTTCGATGTACAGTAGAAGCCCGATTTAACGAACCAATTCAGCCAAGGTCCAGTCCGCTAAATTGAATTTTCTGTTAAATTGAGCGAGTGAGCGTTGGTGTAACAGTGTTGCCAGAGCGAATAATAAAAATTATACGTACCTAAAAATTCCCTAGTGTACACACACATACATACAGTATATATATTATTGTAATTGAATTATAGGCAGCACAATCGTGAATTGCAAACGAACAGCAACGTGCAGTAATTTGTTGCAACGTGTGTGTGTGTGGTGCAACAATGATATGAGCTGTCTGTAAATTTCGCGGAATATTAGTCATAGCTTCGTGTTTGGTTCGATGTACATAATTCTAGCAATTAATAGGACTGGGCAGTTGGTTTTTGGATAGTGAGCGTTATTGTTGTGTTGGTGCAGAAAATGTAGTTTGTTATAGAAGTGTTTTTCGTGGTGATTACTCTCGCGTACTGATTTTGAATTTTCCCATCAACTTACTGTTTCATTATTTTGTTTTCCTATTATACCATCTATTTCTACTTGAATATATTTCTGCTACAATTATACCTTATACATATACTGAATTATATATTGTATATATATTATAGTATATATATATATATTATATATATATATATATATATATATATATATATTCATATACCTCCAAAGTACTAAATTATACATTTTTCCTCGACTCCACCACCACAATCTGGTAACATCTGGTAACATTGGACTCTGAGACGCGCATTTGGCCATTTGACGGAAAATGCTCAACTTAGCTTACCGTTCCCGCTAAATTGAGCTATTTCCGTAGACGCTCGTCTGGCCAGCTAGCGGAAAATGGTCAACTTAGCGGACCATTTCCGCTAAGTTAAGCATTTTCGTTATTGGTATTTGCAGTTCGCTAATTTGAGCTTCTGCTAAATTGAGATTCGTTAAATCGGGCTTCTACTGTATATATATATATATAAATGTATATATATATATATGTGTTTATATATATATATGTATATATATATATGTATATATATATATATGTATATATATATGTATATATATATATATATAAATGTATATATATATATATGTGTTTATATATATATATGTATATATATATATGTATATGTATATATGGCTGCTTGTTATTGTGGCAAAGTAGCATGCAGTCGATACTTTAGGGTCTATATGGGGCGCCCCTACGGACCAGGGCCACACATCATTTTGTCTATGATAGAAGAAAACTCTGTTCATAGAGAAATGGTGACACTTTATACTACGACTGTCCCTCCGTATGCTGTCCCCCAACCCCTTGTTGCTGTCCTGTACCATTTCTCTGAGTAGTCTCTTTCTGTGATGGGGGAATTCCCTGTGGTGGGGGAAAAGAATACTGCCACCAAGTATCCCACTTGGATCGTAAGAGGCGAGAAGAAAGGGACGGGGAGTGGGACAAGGCATCCTTCTCCCTGTTGCCCCACGGGGCATATATCCTAAAAACAGAAGTGAAGGCATAAGGGGTGCTGGAGGGCCTCGGACCAGCACCCTAAGGTTTGGGTCTTTTAATGTGCGTGGATGTGGTACAGATGAGAGTAAAAGGGAAGAGATAGGTAGTATGTTTGTGAGAAGAAAGATGGATGTGTTGGCTTTGAGTGAAACTAAGTTGAAAGGGAAGGGTGGGTGTAAGTTTGGGAGTGTAAGTGGGAGGTTATCAGGAGTGAAGAGAGGGCGAGGGAGGGAAGGGGTGGCTATTCTAGTAAGTGAGGAGATGGGTAAACAGGTAGTGGAGTGGAAGGAGGTTTCCTCAAGGATAATGTGGATGAAGGTGAAACTGGGAAAGGAGATGTGGGTCTTTGTAAGTGCATATGGGCCTGGCAGTGAGAAGAGCGTGGAAGAAAGGGAGGCCTTTTGGATAGATTTAAATGGGTGCATAGAGGGTTTAGGAAGAAATGTCAATGTAATAATCCTGGGAGACCTTAATGCTAGGGTAGGAAATGGTCCAATCGATGGAGTGGTTGGGAAGTGTGGAGTTCCAGGAAAGAATCGTAGTGGAGAGTTGATGGTGGAAATGTGTCTAGAAAGAGAGATGATGATAGCGAATACAGTGTTTCGGAAGAAAGTCAAGCATAAGTACACATGGGAGAGGGTGGTGGAGGGAAGGGTGGTAGATAGAGCACTAATGGATTATGTAGTGGTAAATAGGATTATGATAGGAAGAGTTAAGGATGTACATGTGCTAAGGGGAGAGGGTGGGGGAATATCAGATCATTTTTTGGTGGAAGGTAAGCTGAGAGTGGAGGATAGATGGAGAAAGAGGAAAGGGACAAAAGGTAGGGAGGTTCTTAGAGTGAACTCCTTGAATGAAAAGGAAAAGGAGAAGGAGTACGAAAAGAAGCTGAAGGAGGAGTGGGAGGGAGTAAAGGATGGAGAAGAGATGGGTGTGGAGGAGGAATGGGGATGGTTCAAGGAGGGAGTCTTAAAGTGTGCAAGGATGGTGTGTGGAACAAGAAGGACAGGGGGAAATAGAAGAAAGGGTAGTGAATGGTGGGATGAGGAAACAAAGAAGGTTGTAGAAGAGAAGAAGCGAGCATTCACAGATTGGTTACAAAAGAGGACGAGGGAGTCATATGAGACGTACAAAGAAAAGAAAAGAGAAGTAAAGCAAAAGGTAAAGGAGGCAAAGAGGAGAGCAGATGTGAAATGTGGTAAGAGTATGACAGAAAATTTTGAAAGTAATAAAAAGATGTTTTTGGAAAGAAATTAAGAGAGGAAGAGGAGGCGAATCAAGTAGGGAAGAAAAGGTAAAAGGTGCAGATGGAGAGATGATAATGGAAGAGAAGGCAGTAAGGGGAAGATGGGCAGAATATTTTAGGGAGTTGCTAAATGTGAAGGAGGATAGGGAAGGAAAGATAGCTGCAGTTGGAAATGCGAAGAAAATGAGAGTGATGAGTGAGGAGAATGGAGGAGAAATAAGGAAGGATGAGGTGAAGGCAGTTGTTAAGATGATGAAAGCAGGTAAGTCGCCTGGTCTGGATGGATGCCATGCAGAATGTCTGAAAAATGGAGGTTCAGTGATGGTGGACTGGTTGGTGAGGTTATTTAATGTTTGCTGGAGAGAAGGTAGAGTACCGGAGGACTGGAGAAGTGCCTGTATAGTTCCTCTTTACAAGGGAAAAGGGGACAAGTGTGAATGTAGTAGTTCCAGAGGGATTAGCCTGTTAAGTGTAGTAGGGAAGGCTTATGGGAGGATCTTGATTGAGAGGATTAGGAGAGGAACAGAAGGAGTAATTGGTGAGGAACAGTGTAGATTTAGGACAGGTAGAGGTGTAGATCAGATCTTTGTGGTAAGACAGATATGTGAGAAAGCTATAGGAAAGGGGAAGGATGTTTTTTTGGTTTTTATGGATCTGGAAAAGGCTTATGATAGGGTAGACAGAAAGGCACTGTGGGAGGTTATGCAGATATATGGGATAGGAGGAAAGCTTTTGGGAGCTGTCAAGAGTTTTTATGAGAGTAGTAGAGCTTGTGTCAGGATTAGAAATGGAGAGAGTGAGTGGTTTGAAGTAAAGGTGGGACTTCGTCAAGGATGCGTTATGTCGCCCTGGCTGTTCAACTTATACATGGATGGGGTGGTGCGAGAGGTGAATGCTAGGGTAGTGGGTCAGGGATTGGAGATGGTTAAAGAAAATGGAGAAAAGTGGGAGGTGAGCCAGCTGTTGTTTGCGGACAACACTGCGCTTGTGGCAGGGTCGGAGGAGGGATTGAGGAAGCTGGTGGCAGAGTTTGGGAGAGTATGTGATAGAAGAAAGCTAAAGATAAATGTGGGTAAAAGTAAGGTGATGAGATGTACTAGGGGTGAAAGTGGCAGTAGACTGGAAGTGGACATTAAGGGAGAGCGACTGGAGGAAGTGGATAGTTTTAGATACTTGGGTGCAAGTGTAGCAGGAAAAGGTGGAGTGAAGGTGGAGGTAGAATCTAGATTGAGAGGAGCGAGTAAATGCCTTGGTGGATTAAAGAATGTAATGAGGAATAGACATTTAGGAATGGATGCAAAGAGGAGACTGTATGAAGGAGTGATTGTGCCAACAGCACTGTATGGGGCAGAAACGTGGAACATAAGAGAAGAAGAGAGAAGGAGTTTGAATGTGTTTGAGATGAGGTGTCTGAGAAGTATGGTGGGGGTTACTAGGCTGGATAGAGTGAGAAATGAGGAGGTGAGGAGGAGAACGGGTGAAAAAGGAGCTGGGAGATAGGGTTGATGAAAGAATATTAGGATGGTTTGGACACATGGAAAGAATGAGTGAAGAAAGACTAGTAAAAGAGGTATGGAAGGCAGATGTGGAGGGAGTGAACATGAGGGGACGTCCTAGGATGAGGTGGATGGATGGGGTGAAGGGGGCTTTGGGGAAGAGGGGAATGTCTGTTGAGGAAGGAAGGGAGAGGACGGAAGACAGAGATGAGTGGAGAATGGTTGTATATGGATGATGTGATTGCATGAGGAGGAATGGGCGGGGGGGTGGGGTAGTATGTGTGAGTAAATTTTGACGCAGCCCGAAGGGATTTCTCCCCGTCCTCTCCTTATATGCAAGGGGGGACGGAGAGGGGGGGTCGCCGATTAAATGAAGCGGCATTGCTGTGGATGTACTGTGTCTTGCGACACTGCTTCTGACCCAGGGCGGTGGGCAAGGTGCAGGGATGACCCGTCATCCAGGAGGTGCTCAGATGAGAGGAAGGGTGGGAGGGGTGTGGAGTGTATTTAGGGATGAAATGGGTGGGAGTGTTTTTATGCCTTTCCCTTTTTGGCTACCTCCCTTGAAAGGGGGAAAAAGCCTTGGTATATGTATGTATGTATATATATATATATATATATATATATATATATATAATAAATATACATATATATATGTATATATATATATACAACCAAGACAAAAGCGAGAGAGAGAGAGAGTACATTAAATGTTGGTTCAACAAAAGATGCAGTGAGGCAAAAGACAGAAGGGACAAAGCTTGGAAAAGGTGGAGAAAAGACAAAAAACAAAGCAAATGGCAAATTTATATAAACTATAGAAATGAGTATGTTAATGTGAGAAGAGAGGAGAAAAGGAACCATGAGAAGGATATTATAGATAAATGCAAAGATCAGCCCAAGCTATTCTACCGGTATGTAAATGGTAAACTTAAAACCAAACAGGAACTAGTAAAACTACGCCAAGGAAATATAGAATACACAGAAGAATTAGAGATGGCCGAAATCATAAACAACCACTTTAAATCTGTCTTCACCAGAGAGAAAATACAAAATTGGGACGTAGATAATAACAAACATTCTCCCCACATGAGTGAATTTACAACATCACAAAAAGAAATATCAGAACATCTATCAAAATTGGACGTCAGAAAATCACATGGCCTGGATGGAATTGCAAATTGGATTCTAAAAGAATGCAAAGAAGAGCTAACGGACAAAATACACATAATAAATAGCTCACTCAAGGAAAGATACCTAATGACTGGAAAAATGCTAACATTGTACCAATATATAAAGGAGGAAACAAGGAAGAACCCACCAACTCTACACCAGTATCACTAACAAGCACTATAGCCAAAATTTGTGAGAAAATCATCAAGAATAGATGGGTAAAACACCTGGAAGATAACATCATATTAAACCCAAGACAATTCGGGTTCAGACAAGGTAGATCATGCACCACAAACTTCATATGCTTCTACTCAAGACTAATAGACATAGTGCAAGAAAGAAACGGATGGGCTGATTGTGCATTCCTAGACTTGCAAAAAGCATTTGACAAAGTACCACACAGAAAACTACTAAAAATACTGGAACACATAGGAGGAATACGAGGGGACCCACTAAAATGGATGGAGGACTTCCTGACTGGAAGAAAGATGAGAGTAGTACTCAGAGAAAAATATTCAGATTGGAAAGAGGTGATCAGTGGAGTACCGCAAGGATCTGTACTGGCTCCAATAATGTTTCCTATCTACAGTATATGAATGATATGGACGAGGGCGTGAACTGAGCTTCTTTGCTGATGACGCCAAACTGTTAAGGAAAGTAGAAACTGATAAGGACTGTGAAGCACTGCAAGAAGATCTGAATAGGGTATGGAACTGGAGTCAGAAATGGGAAGTGGATTTTAATACTAAGAAGTGTAGCATAATAGAGTTTGGAAAAAGCAAAAACAGAATATCAAGAAAATATACAATTGGAACCAAGGAAGTAAAGAAAGTAGGATCCGAAAAAGACTTGGGAGTTATTATCACAAACGACTTGTCCTATGATACACAGATTAACAAAATTGTCGGGGAGACTTACAACTTGCTAAGATCAATAAAAGTGGCTTTTGCTTACCTGGACGAAGACATGATAAAAAAAAATATTGTTTGCATTGATAAGGCCTAGACTAGAGTATGGGGCGACATTGTGGTCCCCCAGTACCAAAAAGAACATAAAGAAAATAGAAAGAATCCAAAGAGCAGCTACAAAAATGGCACCTGCACTTGCAAACCTATCATACGAGGAGAGATTGGCTAAACTGGAGTTACCGACACTGGAGCAAAGAAGAGAGAGTGGAGAACTACTGACCATCTACAGAATCATGAAAGGCACAGAGATACTTGATAGAGAAGAATTACTAAACTGGGACAAGAGAAACACAAGAGGACATGGAAGGAAATTAAGAAAACATAGCTATAGAAGAGAACTGAAGAAAAACAGTTTTCCTCATAGAGTTTTAGACATTTCGAACAAACTGGATAATGAAATAGTAAGCGCAAAAACCATTCACGAGTTTAAAAGCAAATTAGACACTGAGAGATACAATGGCTGGACAACACGAGCATAGCTCCCCTTCCCGCAAAATACAACTAGGTAAATATATATGTATATATATATATATATATTGTATGTATATATATATATATATGTGTGTGTGTGTCTCAATCTCCCAATAATGTTCCCATTTTTTCAATGTAATCTAATTTGTTAAGAATGACAATGCAATTGCTTCTATCAGCTCTAGTGATGTGTAACTGTTCATCTCTTTTTAATTCATGGTAAGACTTAAAAAACCTTTTAGGACAATTTGGAATACCATGTGCTGATAAAGAAGTATATACAAAACCCTTACTGATGTTGATATTTTGAGTAGAAACATCACGAAATTTTTCTAAATTGCTAAACCCTTTGCCCACGTTAAGATAGTCAACTTCGTGTGTTGAGTTGCTGCGAAACTAAGACCATATCCTAAAGCACATGTTGTTGCACATATACAAAACTTACTAAAAACCCGCTTGAATCTGTAAATAGTGAGTTTAATCGTAATGTTAAAAAGATTCTGAAAGGGCATGAACATCTGATAAAACATTTTTCTTCTTTGTCCCCTTCCTTGTCTTACATGTATGGATTGATTAAAACCCATAAACCTGGTTATCCAGTTAGACCCATCATCAGTTCTTCAAGATCAGTCACTTACAATTTATCCAAATGGCTTGTTACTATTTTGAGTCCTTTAGTGGGTACAATATCTTCTTCCCACGTCACAAGTAATGTTGATTTCATTAATTATTTGAATAATCTAGAAATTTATTTTAAACTAGTTAGTTTTGATATAACTTCACTCTTCACCCGTGTTCCCGTAATTGACTTATTGGTATATCTTGAAGAAGAATTATTATCAAAACATGACTTGCCACTTCCAGCTAAAACCATAATTGAACTCATTAAGTTGTGTATTGTAAATTGTAAATTTGTTTTTAATGGTGAATTCTATGTACAAAAATTTGGTATGGCTATGGGAAACCCTCTGTCCCCAGTACTTAGTAACTTGTACATGGAATTCTTTGAGATGAAACTACTACCTAGGATTCTTCCCCAACAAGTTGTGTGGAAAAGATATGTTGATGATATTTTGTGTCTTTGGCCCGTTAAGCGTAACTTAAGTTTATTCCTTAAAAAACTAAATGGTGGTCCCTTCAATTAAATTCACTTTTGAAATAGAAATAGAGAATAAATTACCATTTTTGGATATTTTAATTCATCGAAATGGTAGACAATTTAAATATGACGTTTATAGAAAACCAACTAATGTCGCATCATATGTCCACTTTTACTCGGCTCATCATCAGAAGACAAAACTTTCTGTCTTTAGTTCTATGTTTCTTAGAGCTTACAGGATATGTAGCCCTGAATTTTTGGATGATGAGCTGAGGAAGATATATAGCATAGCTTCTGAATTAAAATATCCAAAACACTTAGTAGACACTTCTCATAAAATGGCTTACAAAACTTTCCATAACACCTCACACGAAAGAAAAGTATTTGACAAAAAGAACCTTTTGGTTCTTCCTTACAGTGAGAAATTAGTTGGTCTGTCTAATATTCTTAAACAATTCAACATCAACTTGGTTTTCAAAAATAACAATACTATAAAAAGTAAGCTCATTAAAAATTCACCTGAAGTAAATGAGGGTTGTGTTTACTCTATTCCTTGCCTTTAATGTAACAAATTTTATATCGGCCAAACTGGTAAAGACTTAAAAACTAGGATAAATCAGCACAAATATAGTGTAAGGAGTGGGCAAAGTTCCAGTGGCCTTTTTATCCATGTAAGAGACCACAACCATCCAAATGTAATAATTTCTTGTAAATCTTTATTAGAAAGAAACATTATCGAATCCAGTCACATTAAGCAAACCTTTGACCATAATATTAATTTAAGTTTAGGATTATATAAACTTGAGGATTTTATTATTGATAAAATTGTAAAAAATTCTCCAAGTGTTACTAGGCCAGGGTGACGTAACGTCATGTGACCAAACGTCCTTAAAAGTAAACGTATGTCTCAACCTAATTATGAAGCATCTTGTGTGTCCTTCCCATGTTCCTAGCTTGTCTACTACTTTATGTACCGTATTTTTCGGACCATAAGGCGTGGGCAAAATCCTTAAAATCGGCCAAAATTGGGTGGTGCGCCTTATGTGTGGCTTCATTGCAAAAAAAATGCCTCGGACAGTGACGTACTATTTTGACCCGTTTCGTAGCTAGCCTGCCGATGGCGACAGTGCATAGGCCAAGCAAAAGTTACAACCAAGTTATAACCAAGATGCATGTATCTTGACAAGAAAATTGCGAAAACTTCGACAGTTTTCGAGTCCATGCCACTGCATTCATTAACGCTATCATGGCTATGACATGATAGCGTCTACAACAAAGACAGCCATTTTACATTGGTCTAGTCTCGCTCCACTCCGACTGTAGTCATTTGGGTATTTTTTAAGTTTCAACCATGGGCGCAATATAGCAATAGAAAATTAATTATTAATTTTGTAAATCAAAATTTATCAACGTAATATGCAATTTTGTGGGCGGAAATGAAAAAAAAAAACGCTTTGCTACAACTTGTACAAGCAAATATGCTAATGAACGAAGTCGGTAGCATAGGAACTGTATACCCCGCAAGCTGAGAGAGTGGTTGAAAAGCCCGCCAACGTCTCTCACGACGATGACAACGAGGACGAGCCGGATGACATTTAATTTGCAGGTAACGATTTATTAAACAGGTTAGGTTAGACGTCGGCATCAATCATAACAAACATGGTGTACCATTCGTCCGACAAGACTTCATTACTTACGAAATCTGTTTTAGTAACTTTTTTTCCGCCCACAAAATTGCATATTACGTTGATACATTACAATTTACAAAATTAATAATTGATTTTCTATTGCTATATTGCGCCCATGGTCGAAACTAAAAATTTACCTTCATTTGTAATCTTGTGTTTTTAAGTGAATAGAGAATTCCGGGAATAAAACTGCTAATGCTGGTTTTATTCCCTACAATTCCCGTAACGTGTTTATGTTGTTTTTTAGGGATATTGGTAGGGCAGACCATCCATGGAGGTGGTCTGATTTCACTGACCAAAATAGAAAAATATATCATTTTTGTAATTTTGCTAAATCCCAAACGATTTTTCTCATTCGACAACGAAAATTATCACTTCTGAATGCACTCACATAAGCATGATTATCCGATGACGAGACCAGCTGCGCCTTATGGTCAGGTGCGCCTTATGTAAGGACAGGGAATAGCAAATTACAGGTGCGTCTTATGGTACGAAGTGCCTTATGGTCCGAAAAATACGGTATATATATATCCACCTGTCTCTGTAACTGTGTATTCCTTGATAATGTCTGAAATAGACGAAAACGTTCGGACTAAGCTTCTTATTCCACAGTGTTTTTTTCTGCATTATATATATATACATTTGTGTGTGTGTATATATAATATATATATATATATATGAGTGTGTATTTACAGTGCTTGACAAGGAAGTACGAATGGTTAGCGAGAATGAGTGATGAGGAGAATGAATGAGTCATAAATCAATAAACAAAAGCTCACTTCGTACCTTTAATACTTTGATTGGTGGCCTTTACATGCAATGATTTCACGAAGGTGGTTTGGAATGGAAGTGGCGTACTTGGCAAGATGTGCAGGGGTTATACTAGCCCAGGATTGGTGAATGGCTGCCTCGAGCTTGGGCACAGAGCTCGTATCTTTACCCTACAGGTCTTGTTTAATGTGGTTCCATAGGTTTTCTATTGGGTTTATGTCAGGACTATTGGCTGGCCAGTCTGCTATGTAAGGTATATGACAGTCTTTAAGCCACTGAGTAACATTATGAGCAGTGTGGGCTGGGGCGTGATCTTGTTGAAAGATGTTAGCATCTGAGCTATTAAAAGAATCCTCCAGGTGGTCATTTAAGAGTTCATAATAAACATATTGGTTCACTTTTACATTTTTCGGTAGTACAACAAGGCTCCCAAGTCCTCTTCTACTAAAACTTCCCCATACCATGAGAGAATCCGGGTGTTTCACTGTTTGTTAAACGTACTGGGGGTCAAGAGGGTCAGTGTTTTTTGCAGACAGAGGTGTTTTCTAGCCTTAATATGGGCAAGAACAAGTATTTATCACAAGAGACAATAACCCAGATCATAGTGGTTGGGAAATGTGGAGTTCCAGGAAAGAATCGTAGTGGAGAGTTGATGGTGGAAATGTGTCTAAAGAGTTGATGATAGCAAATACAGTGTTTCGGAAGAAAGTCAAGCATAAGTACACATGGGAGAGGGTGGTGGAGGGAAGGGTGGTAGATAGAGCGCTAATGGATCATGTAGTGGTAAATAGGACTATGATAGAAAGAGTTAAGGATGTACATGTGCTAAGGGGAGAGGGTGGGGGAATATCAGATAATTTTTTGGTGGAAGGTAAGCTGAGAGTGGAGGATAGATGGAGAAAGAGGAAAGGGACAAAAGGTAGGGAGGTTCTTAGAGTGAACTCTTTGAATGAAAAGGAAAAGGAGAAGGAGTACGGAAAGAAGCTGAAGGAGGAGTGGGAGGGAGTAAAGGATAGAGTAGAGCTGGGTGTGGAGAAGGAATGGGGATGGTTCAAGGAGGGAGTCATAAAGTGTGCAAGGATGGTGTGTGGAACAAGAAGGACAGGGGGAAATAGAAGAAAGGGTAGTGAATGGTGGGATGAGGAAACAAAGAAGGTTGTAGAAGAGAAGAAGCGAGCTTTCACAGATTGGTTACAAAATAGGACGAGGGAGTCATATGAGACGTACAAAGAAAAGAAAAGAGAAGTAAAGCAAAAGGTAAAGGTTGCAAAGAGGAGAGCAGATGTGAAATGGGTTAAGAGTATGACAGAAAATTTTGAAAGTAATGAAAAGATGTTTTGAAAAGAAATGAAGAGAGGAAGAGGAGG
The DNA here is from genome assembly GCF_046742065.1 of Oratosquilla oratoria. NCBI lineage: Eukaryota > Metazoa > Arthropoda > Malacostraca > Stomatopoda > Squillidae > Oratosquilla > Oratosquilla oratoria. The sequence goes on along the minus strand of NW_027467719.1, from coordinate 1,112,439 downwards.
CGAATCAAGTAGAGAAGGAAAGGTAAAAGGTGCAGATGGAGAGATGATAATGGAAGAGAAGGCAGTAAGGGGAAAATGGGCAGAATATTTTAGGGAGTTGCTAAATGTGAAGGAGGATAGGGAAGGAAAGATAGCTGCAGTTGGGAAGTGCGAAGAAAATGAGAGTGATGAGTGAGGAGAATGGAGGAGAAATAAGGAAGGATAAGGTGAAGGCAGTTGTTAAGATGATGAAAGCAGGTAATGCACCTGGTCTGGATGGATGCCATGCAAAATGTCTGAAAAAGGGAGGTACAGTGATGGTGGACTGGTTGGTGAGGTTATTTAATGTTTGCTGGAGAGAGGGTAGAGTGCTGGAGGACTGGAGGAGTGCCTGTATAGTTCCACTTTACAAGGGAAAGGGGGACAAGTGTGAATGTAGTAGTTCCAGAGGGATTAGCTTGTTAAGTGTAGTTGGGAGGGCTTATGGGAGGATCTTGATTGAGAGGATTAGGAGAGGAACAGAAGGAGTAATTGGTGAGGAACAGTGTGGATTTAGGACAGGTAGAGGTTGTGTAGATCATATCTTTGTGGTAAGACAGATTTATTGATAATGGGTGATTTCAATTTTACTGACATTGATTGGATGACCCTTGAACATGGCCATATAGGTAGTCGCTTGATTGATTTTCTTGGTGACAATTACTTAATTCAGCATGTAAAAGAGCCCACAAGATATGGAAACTTGCTCGATTTATTGATCACTAGCCGCGAAAGCATGGTAACTGATGTAGAAGTCGGTGAATCTGTTGCAAATAGCGATCACAATTTAGTCAGATTCAAACTCCTAAACAATTTTAGAATAGATACTTGTGCTTCTAAAATACCCGATTTCAGTAAAGCTCAGTTCATAGAACTACGTCAGGAGCTTCAGCTTACAGATTGGGAGGCAAAATTAAACGAAAGACCTGTAGATCAGATGTGGGAAATATTTCAAAATACGCTCACTAAGATGATTCAAACTTACATTCCTTTTAAGGACAGACGTCCCCCAAATCAGGCTCACCCAAAGTGGCTCGACAAAGAAACTGAAAAAAGTATTGCTAAAAAGAGACAGGCTTATAAGAAATATAAGTGCTCGGGGTGCATCTAATGACTATGAAAGTTATGTATCAATACAGAGAGATTTAAAAAAGACAATAAGAAAAAGAAAACGACAATACGAAATGAACATCGCTGATAAATCCAAAGAGAATCCCAAAGAATTCTATAGTTACATTAGAGATAAAAAGGTTGTTAGGAATCACATTGGTCCACTATTATCTGCTGACGGTCAACTTGAATATTCAAATGAAGGAATGTGTAATATCTTAAACAAATATTTTAGCTCGGTATTCGTAAACGAAACACCTCAAAGTGAAATTCCTGTGAAAAGTCTGGGGTAAACTTACTCACTACGGTAAATATAACAAAAGAAAAAATTAAAAGGTGTATAGACACACTCAAAGTTAATAAAACACCAGGGCCTGACGGTTGGCATCCAATAATCTTAAAGGAAATGAAAAATGAGATTGTTGTTCCATTAGAAATTATTTTCAAGAAATCCATCATATCCGGAGATGTCCCAAGAGAATGAAAGCTAGCTAACGTTACTCCCATATTCAAAAAAGGTGACAAAAAGAAACCAAATAACTATAGGCCTATAAGTTTGACTTCGATCGTAGGAAAAATAATGGAAACTATCATCAGAGATGATATCGAATATCATTTAGAAAGTAACCGTTTGATAAATGATAGCCAGCATGGTTTCAGACGGAAACGTTCTTGCGTGACTAACTTACTCGAATTCTACAACACAGTTATCTCGAATTATGACAAAAGAAACAATATAGATTTAATATATCTAGACTTTGCAAAAGCTTTTGATACCGTCCCACACGAAAGACTACTTACTAAATTAGCTTTGCATGGAATAAGTGGTAGCCTATTAGGTTGGACTAGTAATTGGTTGAAAGGTCGAAAACAGAGAGTTGTTTTAAATGGAAAAACTTCTGGATGGAAAAGTGTTGCAAGTGGAGTTCCTCAAGGTTCCGTTCTTGGGCCACTTCTATTCATAGTATAGATAAATGATATAGACAATGGACTAAAATCTACTGTTTCCAAATTTGCTGATGATACAAAACTGTGCGGAGTGGCAAATGATCACTCAAACCAATTAGATATTCAAGAAGATTTAGATCAATTACAGCAATGGTCTGAAAAGAGGGCTAATGAAATTTAACACAAGTAAATGCAAGGTAATGCACATAGGTAAAAATAACAGTAAGTACGATTACAAGTTATTTGGAAATTCGTTAACAAAAGTGGATAGTGAAAAAGATCTCGGCGTAATTATCAGTAACGACCTCAAATCATCCAAATCATCCAAGCAGTGTATTTCAGCCTCTGAGAAAGCAAATAAGATTCTGGGATTGATTGCGCGATCTTTTGATTTCAAAAGTCCATCACTCATTAACAAGCTATATAAATCGTTAGTTCGTCCACATTTGGAATATGCTGTTTCCGTATGGTCACCGAATCTCATTAAAGACATTGACAGACTGGAAAAAGTACAACGGCGAGCCACAAAACTGATTCCAAATATCAAAAATAAATCATACGAAAATTCGACTTAAGCACATGAATCTGTTTTCCCTAAAAAAGCGTTAGACTCAGAGGTGACTTGATACAGGTCTTTAAGATTTTAAAGGGAATTGACAACATCAAAAGTGACCAAATTTTCACATTGAATGAGAATCAGACAAGAAAACAATGGTCTCAAACTGTCCGGAAATAGATTCAATTTGGAAGTAGGTAGAAACAACTTTGCCAACCGTGTAGTTAATGAATGGAATAAACTTCCTGCACAGGTAGTGCAATGTAGTTCAGTTCGAAGCTTTAAGAATCATTTAGATAAATACCTAAGTAAGATGCTGTAATGATTATAATTTATGTTATATTATTTGTTTTTGTTTTGTTATAATTTGTCTGTCTGATTTTCATTTATTATTAGTTATATGTCAATTTATAATCATTTACTATTTACCTTTTTGTTTGTTATTCAACTATACCTATGCATTTATTTATGTATCTTATTTGTTATTTTTACATTATTATAGTTTTAATGTATTATTATGATTTTGTTTTTTTTTTTTTTGTTTTTTTTTTTTTTTTTTTTTTTTTTGCATCCGACCTAGATATGGATCAAAAGGTCTCCTGTCGGCATGCTCCGCCTTTGTAATCCTTTGTAATCCTTTTGAAAGCTATAGGAAAGGGGAAGGATGTTTTTTTGGCTTTTATGGATCTGGAAAAGGCTTATGATAGGGCAGACAGAAAGGCGCTGTGGGAGGTTATGCAGATATATGGGATAGGAGGAAAGCTTTTGGGAGCTGTCAAGAGTTTTTATGAGAGTAGTAGAGCTTGTGTCAGGATTAGAAATGGAGAGAGTGAGTGGTTCGAGGTAAAGGTGGGACTTCGTCAAGGATGCGTTATGTCGCCCTGGCTCTTCAACTATACATGGATGGGGTAGTGCGAGAGGTAAATGCAAGGGTAGTGGGCAAGGGATTGGAGATGATTAAAGAAAATGGAGAAAAGTGGGAGGTGAGCCAGCTGTTGTTTGCGGACGACACTGCGCTTGTGGCAGGATTGGAGGAGGGATTGAGGAAGTTGGTGGCAGAGTTTGGGAGAGTATGTGATAGAAGAAAGCTAAAGATAAATGTGGGTAAAAGTAAGGTGATGAGATGTACAAGGGGTGAAAATGGCAGTAGACTGGAAGTGAGCATTAAGGGAGAGTGACTGGAGGAAGTGGATAGTTTTAGATACTTGGGTGCAAATGTGGCGGGAAAAGGTGGAGTGAAGGTAGAGGTAGAATATAGATTGAGAGAAGCGAGTAAATGCCTTGGTGGATTAAAGAGTGTAATGAAGAATAGACATTTGGGAATGGAAGCTAAGAGGAGACTGTATGAAGGAGTGATTGTGCCAACAGCACTGTATGGGGCAGAAACATGGAACATAAGAGAAGAAGAGAGAAGGAGTTTGAATGTGTTTGAGAAGTATGATGGGGGTTACTAGGCTGGATAGAGTAAGAAATGAGGAGGTGAGGAGGAGAACAGGGGTGGAAAGGGAGTTGGGAGATAGGGTTGATGAAAGAGTATTAGGATGGTTTGGACACATGGAAAGAATGAGTGAAGAAAGACTAGTAAAAGAGGTATGGAAGGCAGATGTGGAGGGAGTGAACATGAGGGGACGTCCTAGGATGAGGTGGATGGATGGGGTGAAGGGGGCTTTGGTGAAGAGGGGAATGTCTGTTGAGGAAGGACGGAAGAGGACAGAAGACAGGGGTGAATGGAGAATGGTTGTATATGGATGATGTTGTGATTGCATGAGGTGGAATGGGCGGGGGGATGGGGGGTGAGGTAGTATGTGTGAGCAAAATTTGACGCAGCCCGAAGGGATTTCTCCCCGTCCTCTCCTTTTATGCAATGGGGGGATGGAGAGGGGGGGTCGCCGATTTAATGAAGTGGCCTTGCTGTGGATGTGCTGTGTCTTGCGACACTGCTTCTGACCCAGGGCGGTGGACAAGGTGCAGGAATGACCCGTCATCCAGGAGGTGCTGAGATAAGAGGGAGGGTGGAGGGGTGTGGAGTGTATTCAGGGATGGAATGGGTGGAAATGATTTTATGCCTTTCCCTTTTTGGCTACCTCCCTTGTAAGGGGGAAAAAGCCTTGGTATGTGTATGTATGTATAGCTTTACATAAATCTGGTCACCAAAGGGAATTGACAACATCAAAAGTGACCAAATTTTCACCTTGAATGAGAATCAGACAAGAAACAATGGTCTCAAACTGTCCGGAAATAGATTCAATTTGGAAGTAGGTAGAAACAACTTTGCCAACCGTGTAGTTAATGAATGGAATAAACTTCCTGCACAGGTAGTGCAATGTAGTTCAGTTCGAAGCTTTAAGAATCATTTAGATAAATACCTAAGTAAGATGCTGTAATTATTATAATTTATGTTATATTATTTGTTTTTGTTTTGTTATAATTTGTCTGTCTGATTTTCATTTATTATTAGTTATATGTCAATTTATTATCATTTACTATTTACCTGTTTGTTTGTTATTCAACTATACCAATGCATTTATTTATGTATTTTAATTGTTATTTACATTGTTATTTTTTTTTTTTTTTTTTTTTTTTTTTTTTTTTTTTTTTTTTTTTTGCATCCGACCTAGATATGGATCAAAAGGTCTCCTGTCGGCATGCTTTGCCTTTGTAATCCTTTGTAATAATAGAGCAGGTTGGGGTTTTCCTGGAAAGGACATTGGTAAGAGAGATTCCTTTGGTTCAGGTCATAGTTTAGCACAAATATGGCACTTATTAACCATAGGTTCTATCTGCTTTGTGATGAGAGGCCACCAAACTGAGTAACTTGCTCGTCCTTGGCACTTAGTAATTCCTAAGTGACCGTCATGTAAAGCATTGAGAACTAGCTGTAGAGAGGTTGGAATAACAAAACAGTTGTTGAACATTAGTAGTCCTTGGTTGACTGTTAAATGCTGTTTTTTTCTCCCAATAAGGTTTCAAGAGTGGCTGAGAAGGCACTATTGAAGGCCACCCATCAAGACAATAAGTAAGTACTTGTTGGCAAATGACATCAGCTTGCTGAGCTGCTTTGATCTCTTGATGTTGTTCAGTAGCTGGGATAACTTTAGAATTACCCTCTTAATTTTCTTCTACTTCTTCTATAAGCTCTAGATCTGCTTTTGTAGGAAGACTTGTTGGAGCATGTGATAAAGCATCAGCTGTGTTCTGATGAACTCCTTGTACATATGTTACTTCTGGTGAATATCTTGCTAGTCGAAGATGAAAACGAAGAATTCTAGGCGGAAGTTTTGACAAATCAGTACTTGAGAGCAAAGGCACTAAAGGGCAATGATCTGTCTCAAGCTTGAAAACTGTTCCTAAAATGTAGTCCTTAAACTTTTCACAAGCCCAAGTGGCTGCTAAAGCCTCCTTTTCAATAACTGCATACCTCTTCTCTGTGTCACTGAGCGATCTTGAAGCATAAGCAATGGGACAATGGTGCCCTATATCATCCACCTGCATAAGAACTGCTCCGAGGCCGTCTTGAGAAAGTGAAACAGGATGCATATGATAGTTTGTGGGTTGAGTTAACCCAAACAAATGAACAAAAAATGAATATAGATGTAATATATAGGCCAAAGACATTGTCATTAGCAGACGACAAACTGTTATTTCAAGAACTGTCTAGTTTCTGCAACCGGGATTTATTGATTGGGTGATTTCAATTTTACTGACATTGATTGGATGACCCTTGAACATGGCCACATAGGTAGTCGCTTGATTGATTTTCTTGGTGACAATTACTTAATTCAGCACGTAAAAGAGCCCACAAGATATGGAAACTTACTCGATCTATTGATAACTAGCCGCGAAAGCATGGTAACTGATGTAGACATCGGTGAAACTGTTGCAAATAGCGATCACAACTTAGATTCAAACTCCTAAGATTTTTTAGAATAGGTACCTGTGTTTTTAAAATACCCGATTTCAATAAACACCAGGTGACTCAACTTCCTTCGGTTTTAGTCACCTGGTGTTTATTGTTTGCCCTGCAAAGATTGTGATTTGGTTTACTTGGGTCAAACCGGGAGAGACTTGAACACTAGATTGGCAGAACATAAAAGGTCAATTAGGTATGGGCAAGAAAACTCGGCTGTATTTCTTCATGTCAAAAATAAGAATCATTCTTTCGATTGGGGTAAGGCCAGATTAGTGTTCAAGTCCCACTGCGGTTTCAGGAGGAAAATAGTTGAATCAGCATTAATTGAGGAATGCCCTAATATTAATATTTCTAAAGGGCAGTGGACACCTGACATTATTTCACGCGCGGCAGTTAACAAGTTGGTACGGACATTACAACCTCCCCTCCTCACCCCCTCCCTCCTCCGCCACCCCAGTTTGCCCCGCGCCTGAGTGAGGTCATCTGTCCACATCTCTTCCTCTCTGTAGCTTATAAGTCCACTCTGTACTCTACTCTATGTACTTTCCTGAAGAGGGGTACAGTTGATAGCCGAAATATAGGATTCTTCTTTATTCAAAGTTTATTTTCTCCGACTGTGGGTTCCTGTTTGTCATTTACAAATGTGCTACTACATTTCTCTGTATATATATATATATATATGTATATATACATATATATATATATATATATATATATATATATATATATATATATATACACACACACATATATATATATATATATACTGTATATATATATATGTCTAAATAAAAATATTCTTCTAAAAACGCTGTGGAAGTCGGGGACAGGTGGTATTACGATGACACCTTGTCCTAAAAATATTCTTGAAAAAGTGCTTGGGTAAGTTGGGGTCAGGTGGTGTTCTTCTTCTTTGCGTTCTTCTTCGCATTCTTCTTCGCATTCTTCTTCCTTGCGTTCTACTTCGCGTTCCTCTTCGCGTTCTTCGTGCTGGGGATCCCGTGTTGGGGTTCCGCCCCGAGGCCGAAGGGGAAAACGAGGGATTAGAGCGTGGAAAGCTGCGGCCGTAGGCCGCTGTTTGCGCAGCCAAGCTCCCGGCGAAGCCGGTAAGGGCGAAGCCCGCGGCTTGTGTATATATATATATATATATAAATGAAAAATGGAAAGGGGGTGGGGCCAGACCAGATACCAATGGAGGTATGGAAGAGCTTGGATGAAGAAGGGATAAAAATGTTGACGGAATTCCTGAATTTGGTGATGGAGAAAGAGACAATCCCAAGTGAGTGGAGGGACAGTATAATGATCCCAATTTTCAAGGAAAAGGGAGACATCCAGAGTTGTGCTAACTATAGAGGAATTAAGTTAACGTCACACACCATGAAACTGTTAGAAAGAGTGATGGATAAAAGGTTGAGGGCGGAGACCGAGGTTTGTAGTGAGCAATTTAGGTTCATGAAAGGCCGAGGAACAATGGATACAATATTCGCATTTAGACAGGTGATGGAAAAGTACATAGGAAAGCAAAGAGGACTGTACTTGACATTTATTGACCTGGAAAAAGCTTATGATCGAGTCCCGAGAAATGAGGTGTGGCGGAGTATGAGGTCGAAGGGAGTGAAAGAGAAGTATGTCAGGATGACTCAAGACATGTACAGGGATGCCAGGACAAGAGTGAGAAGTGCAGCTGGTACCACAGAGGCTTTTTTAGTGGGAGCTGGGCTTCACCAGGGGTCAGCTCTTAGCCCCTATTTGTTTAACCTCCTCATTGATGTATTGGTGGAGGAGGTGACAAAAGAGGCACCATGGAGTATGCTCTTTGCAGATGACATAGTGTTGGTATCAGAGAGTCGCGAAGAACTACAGGAGCGGTTGGAGCTGTGGAGAGGCTTATTAGAGGACTATGGGCTGAAAGTGAGCAGACAGAAGACGGAGTACCTGGAGTGCAATGTGACTCAGGAAGGAGACCTTTTCATGCAGGACCACAAACTGCCGAAGGTGGAGGCCTTCAAATACCTCGGATCTTATGTAGCGAAGGATGGAGATCTTGAAAAAGAGGTTGACTACAGGATCAAGTTGGCGTGGAACAATTGGCGGAGAGTATCAGGTGTGCTATGTGACAAAAAGATAAGTACCAGAGTAAAAGGAAAGGTGTACAAGACAGTAGTGAGACCAGCGTTGTTGTACGGAGCGGAGACATGGGCACTCAAAAAGGTACAAGAAAGGAAGCTAGACGTCGCAGAAATAAGGATGTTGAGGTGGATGTGTGGGGTGACGAGGTTGGATAGGATAAAGAATGATAGGATTTGCGGTACTGTGAAAGTAGTGGAGGCATCGGCGAAAGCGCAGGAAAGGAGATTACATTGGTTCGGCCATTTGAAGAGAAGAGATGAAGACTACGTGGGAAGGAGAATGATGGAGATGGAGGTACAGGGGAGATGCAGGCGAGGGAGACCCAAGCTGCGTTGGAAGGACAGACTGAGAGAGGACCTTAAGGAGAAACATCTGGAGGAGGAGCAGGTGATGGACCAAAACAGGTGGAAACGACTAGCGAGGAACGGCGACACCACCTGAAAATGGGAAATGTCAACAGGAAAAGAAGATATATCCATATATGTGTATATATATATATATATATATATATATATATATATATATATATAAATGTATATCTATATATATATATATAAATGTGTGTATATATATATATATATATATATATATATATATATACAGTAAAAGCCCTTGTATCCGGCACCAATGGGGCCGAAGATGTACTGGATACGAGAAAATGCCGGATACGGGAAGGGATATTAAAAAAATACATTTATTTACATTGTTTTTTTACTTATTAAAAGATCTTAATTCACTTTAATAATAAACACATCCACATGTCTATATATTGTAAATTCTATCAGTATAGAGTAAATCCAATCAATATACATCAGTTATAATCATCACAGCATTACCAGTTATCTAATTCATCATCTGATAATTTTACGATGGAGTTGTGAATGGCCGCATTCAGTGTTGGTGGCTGAGAGGGTGCATTCACCTCTACACTCGAGTTTTCTTTCACTAAACTTTTTGTACCAACTTTCATAAAATATATGATGTCTCTGCTTAGAATTTTTTCCTCTTTGTTTGTGCACTGTTCTGCAAATTTCACAAACACTGCTAGACCCTTCGCTGCATCCTTCCACGACACTTTCATCTCAGGGTCGTCTTCTTCACTATCTGCCTCTGTCGTTTTCGCGTGTTCATTGGGAAGTGATTGTAAAATTTCATCATCACTAAGTGAGAATGTTGCTGCTCGGTCACTGTCCATATCTACACACACTTGTATCGCTTCATCACTAATGCAAAGTTTAGCGTGACAACCCATCTTTCAATTCTTTCACCACCGATTCTTTCTTGCCGACGGAAAACCCTCAAATTTCTTATTCCCTTCCTGATCTTCAAACATTATTTGCGGATATGATTTTCTCTAACACCGCATTAGAGTTTGTTGTTTTTCATCCTCCCAAGCTAGCGATTCCATAAAAATAGCATCTTTAACATTAAGCCCACGTTGGAATTCGGAAATGCTACCGTCCTCAAAATAAACTAGTTTGCGCATAGAACTTTTCCGATCATTCTTTTTAAAGTTTTGAATCACTCCTTGATCCATGGGCTGGATCACACTTGTTACGTTCGGCGGTAAATACACAATAAAAATGTTTCCGTTGCTCAGTTCCTCAGATTTACTGTTGTCGAGTAGGAGAATAAATTTGCTGTCCTCTAGAAGTTTTTTCTTTTTTTAATTTTCTTTCACTGATGGGACAAACACATGCTTGAGCCAGTTCATGAATGTTTCTGAGTCCATCCATGGGTTATTTTGTGGGCGATAATCCACTGGCAAGTATACAGGTAAACGTCGACTTACGATGGCATTAGGTTTCGATGGAGCCATCGTAAGACGATCTCATCGTAAGTCGATCCCCACTCTGTTCCGTGGTCACTGTACCTAGCCTACCTGTATATTAACCACCACAAATACTGAATATAGCCTATTAAACATGTACAGTAGTTTATTTAATTATTTTTATCCTTTTTACCATATTCAAACACTATAATACGTATTTTCAGTACGGAACTTAAATCTCGCGGGCAGCAGCCAATGCCAGCCGTACGACATGACGTAATAATACTCGCATCATAAAATATAGTCACCGCTTATATCGATCGTTCTCTCTTTCACCCGCGAATTTTGAAAACCACAGAGAATGGGATTTAGGGCACATCTGAGAGAATGTAAAAACACAGGGGTGACTACAATAAATATAATCAAGACGCCGATATGGCACCGTCGCGAATCCACTTGCTCCTCATGACGCCTACGTGTGCGGCACCGTATGGAAGGGGTTAAATTATCATATCGTCGTCGTCGTCGTCGTCATCGTAAAGTCGAACAATCGTAAGTCGCGGCCATCGTAAGTCGACGTTTACCTGTATTAGATTTTTAAAACAACGTGGCTTCCAGTATTTTCCAACGACACAATTTGACTTTATGGGTCCCTGCCATGTTCGTACACAGTAACACCGTCAGTCTATCCTTGCTTTGTTTGAATCTTTTGGTGGTTTCCTCTGCTTCACTGGCTAGTGTAGATGTCGGTAGACAGCGGTAGAACAGGCCGGTCTCGTCAACGTTGTAGATCTGTTCCGATTTCAGATCGTCCTTGGCAACCAATTTTGCAAACCTATGACAGAAAGGGGGGAAAAAAAGTAAAAAAAAAAAAAAATAATAATAATAATAATTATATATATATATATATATATATATATATATATATATATACATAAATGCACTATGGAAATAAATTGAGATATGAGATGCGAATCTTTACCATGTAGGCACAGGTTAATTAACGTACCTGTCTATAAACTCCTCTGCAAAAGGTAAATCAGCAGATTTTGCTTCCCCAAACACATCAAGACGACGTATTCTATGGCGATTCTTGAATCTTTTAAGTCATCCATCTGAGAACTGGCACGATTCTCCAGTTGACATCATTTCATCAAAATCTTTGGCTTTTTCTTGCAGCGTTGGGCCTAATATAGCTGCACCTTCAGACTTTTTAAGACAAAACCACTCGTACAACACTTTGTCCAGCATTTCCACACGTTTATGTTGTAGAGTGTGGCGATTTTCTGCAGCTTCAGGCGTGTCACTCAACTTCGCAAACTGATGGCCAGGGGTGGTTGCTGCTGATTGGATGCTGCAGGATGTAACACTTCACCCCATACCATACAACATATAATGGAAGACTGCATTATACACAATCATGCACGCAAACAACACAACATACACTCTATAAAGGATTTGTGGGAAAACCCAGTTTTAGCTGTGGCCTTCCTTGGGGAGACGGGACTGCTCGGACAGACAGTCTAGGGAACGACAACAACAACAACAACTTCATAAACTCTCTTAGCTTTTTGGATTGGGCCTTGATATCGTAAATGGTAGACGACCCAATGCCGTATTCTTCCTTTAGTATTTTTCTATTTTCGCCTTTCATCAATCTTCTGCATATATCCACCTTCTGCTTAAGTGAAAGCACCACACTTTCCTTTTCTCAACTTTGGGCATGATAAAATAGAGTTGGCTAACATGTGCACGGAGGTGGCTAACACGTGGCGGGAGAAGTGAATGGGACTGAGAAGCCCTGGTGGCGGCGAGAGCAACTACAACCATGCCAGGGATTTTAAACACACGCGGGAAATTGAAATTTATTTAATTTTTGTATACGTCTATCTTTATCACAATTTTTCGATTTTCGTGAAAAATATGCAGGTTATTTGAAGTGCCGGATACAAGAAGGCCGGATACGAGGGCTTTTACTGTATATATATATATATATATATGTATATATATATGTGTGTGTATATATATATATATATATATATATATATATAATATAAATATATGTATTATGTATATATATATATACATATATGTGTATATATATATATATATGTATATGTATTTTACCTAGTTGTATTTTACGGGAAGGGGAGCTATTCTCGTGGTGTCCCATCTTCATATCTCATTTTATCTAAACTGTTTTTGCACACAGCACATTCTCATCTAACTTGTTCCAAATGTCTATTACTCTGTGGGGGAAACCTGTTCTTTTTCAGATCTCTTCTATAACTGTCTTTCTTGATTTTCTTTCCATGTCCTCTTGTATTTCTGTCATCCCATTTTATTAGATCCCCTCTATCAATAGTTTCTATGCCTTTCATGATTCCATAAATAGTTATCAAATCTCCTCTCTCTCTTCTTTGCTCTAGTGTCTGTAGTTCAAGTTTTTCTAGTCTCTCTTCATATGATAGTTTTGAGAGTGTTGGTGCCAATTTTGTAATTGCTCTATGTATTTTTTCAAGTTTTGTTATACATTTTTTTGTACTTGGTGACCACATCGTTGCTGCATATTCTAATCTTGGTCTTATCAAAGTGATTAGTATTTTCTTCATTTCTTCAACCAGGTATGTAAATGCCACTTTGATTGTTTTTATTAGATTATAAGTTTCTCCAAAAATCTTGTTTATATGTTTCTCAGGTGACATATTATTCATAATAATGACTCGGGTCCTTCTCATTTTCTACTTTTTTTATTTCTTCTTTTCCCAATTCATATGATCCTTTCTCACTCACCTTTCTCACCTTTTTTTTCTCACCCTACGCCTGGTAGGAATAATCCTGTCAGCGGCAGCTCTTCACTAGACTTCTCCATGCGTCTCTATCTTCATAGGTCTCTTTTTCTTTTACTTCTGGTAAGTTTGTGTCTCTTCTTTCTAATGCTTCTTCAACACCTTTAATTCATCTGGCCCTGGGTCTCCCTACAGGTCTTTTACCTGTGGGTACCCATTCCAGCATTTGTCTTGGGTACCTCCAATCTTCCATTCTCATAACGTGTCCAAACCACCTTATCTTCCACTCTTCTATTATATCCAACACTGACATCACTCCTATTTCCTGTCTTATCCGCTCATTCCTTAATCTATCGCGTCTTGTCACTCCTCTTATTATCCTAAGGGCTCTCATTTCAGCTGCTTGAATGCGACATTTTAATTTAGTGTTTAGGGACCAAGCTTCACTGCCGTATGTTAACATCGGTCTTAACACTGAGACATAAATTGTCTTCTTGCATTGAAGTGGAATGCTTTTTTCTCTTAATAGTGGGTACAAAATATTTAGGGTGTTGTTATATTTTGTAATCCTGCTGTTTATTTCAGTCTCCTGCTGGTTATTATCACTGAATTCCACTCCCAAATACTTAAAATGTTCGACTTGTTTTAGTTGTTGTCCATCAACTTCGATTCTTCCCTCAACTCGCCTTCTGTCGACACACATTACTTCCGTTTTTGTAACATTCATCTGCATCCTGTATTGTTTTAGCACATCATTCCATATGTCCATTTCAGTTTGTAGATCTTCCCAACTGTTTGCAGCTATAGCTATATCGTCAGCATACGCGAGCACCAGTGGGGTAATATTTCTCTCTCTTTCAATATCCTTAATTATCCTATCCATGTACATTATAAACAATAATGGAGATAACACTCCGCCTTGTCTAACTCCACACTTGACCCTAAACCACTTACCGTCTCTTTTCTCAGTCTTTACTCTACTTTCACTATTTTCATATAAATTCTTGATAGCTTTTATCAAACTCACTGGTACCTCGTATTCGTCGTGTTTAATAGCTTGCCATAACTGATCTCTTGGTACTCTATCGAAAGCCTTTTGAAGGTCAATAAACCCAAGGCATTTATGTCTATCCCACTCCCAACATTTTTCCAATAAGATTTTTAGAGTAAAGATATTGCGATTGTTCCTCGTCCTGGTCTAAAACCACTCTGGGATTCTTTTATTTTATGTTCAACTATGCTTCTTAATCGTTTTTCCAAAATCCTTTCATAGATCTTTCCTGTGTGTGATAGTAGAGAGATGCCTCTATAGTTTCCACAATCTGTTTTGTCACCATTTTTGTGTATTGGACATATCACCGCTTTTGTCCAATCATCTGGGACTTGTTTATTTCTCCATGCTATATTTATCACTTCTAGCATCCACTCTAGTCCGGTGTTTCCCATTTTCTTTATAATTTCTGTTGAAATTTCATCCTCTCCTGGTGCTTTCCCATTTTTCATCCTTTCCACGGCTACTCTCAGTTCTGCCTTTGTTATTTTCCATTCATTTCTACTTGTATCTTCCACTTCGCTTTCCACTTCTCTTTCCCTCATATATTCTGGGTTGTACTCTCTTTCATCTTCATCTTGTCCTGTGAAGTTCAGCAGATCCTCAAAATACTCTGTCCATCTTTGACTAATTTCATGCGATTCTGTTAATAGATTACACTGGGGAACACTCATTTTGTTGCATTTAAAAAAAGACTTTTCTATAGTCAACTTGAGTGTGCTGATTTCAAATCTGAAGTCGGGTTTTGTCTGCAAGCTACAGATTTTATGCAATTTGACATTTTTATTTATTTTTTTAATTTTCGTTATTATAGGAAATTGCAATATCAGCCACAATTCTTTTGTTCACTTGAATCTTAAAACAGTATGAAAGCCATTTCTGTACATTTATTAAGGCAAAAGAAACAGAACATTAACAGAACATCTATCCCAAAGTTAGATTAGCATCCTTCAGAACATCACCACAGCTGATGGAAGCTTATCAATTTCTTTGTGTATTTTTTTCAGGCAGGAATTTGCGTTTGTAACTTTTGCGTTTGTACATTTCATCTGGGCAATTTCGTTTAATGCTCCAGCAGTAGTCAGCCATCATACTTTTGTCCCAGCGCCCTTGGTAGCGTTCTTCCATGATCTTTAGGTCTTGGTGGAATCGTTCTCCTTGTTCGTCACTCACAGCCCCCAGGTTGTCAGGGAACTGATCAAGGTGGCTGTTCAAAAAAATGAAGCTTGATGCTCATGTTGCACCCGAGATCACGAAAAGCGAGGAGCATTCTGTTCACAAGTTCACTGTAGTTCTCCGCCTTATTGTTTCCAAGGAAGTTCTGAACGACTGCCACAAAGGATAACCATGCTGCCCTTTCTAAAGCGGTCATCTTAGCAACAAACTGATCATCACGAATTAGGGTTCGAATCTGTGGGCCATCAAACACGCCTGCTTTGATCTTCTCAAATGATAACCCTGGTAAAGCTGTGATGATGTGTTGGAAACATTCACCTTCGGTTTCCAGTGCCTTGACAAATTGTTTCATCAAACCTAATTTGATGTGAAGAGGAGGAAAGATGATCTTATCTCTGTTTACAATTGGGTCTTGTATGATATTTGGCATGCCTGCTTCAAGGGTGTCACGAATAGGCCAGTCCTTCTGGACCCAATGTCTGTCTCGTGCTCGGCTGTCCCACATACAGAGGAAACATGGAAACTTGGTGAAACCTTTCTGTTGTCCAAGAAGAAAGTTGACCATCTTTAAGTCTACACAAATTATCCAATTGTGCTCATGATACTTTAATAAGTCCATGACCATTCTCATATCATCATAGTCTTCCCGCAAATGCACTGAGTGACCGACAGGTACTGCTCCATAAACATTGCCATTATGTAAAAGAACACACTTTAGACTGCGTTTTGAACTGTCTAAAAAGAGTCTCCATTCAGCAGGACTATAGTAAGGTACACCCAGTTCTTTGAGAAGCCCTGGGATGTCATGGCAGTAAACAAACTGTCTGTCTTTTGAAAAGAAGGTCACAAAAAGCTGGTCACGCTTTCTGAAATATGATACTTTAACAGAGTGATCAACAAGATTTCTGCCTTGTAATCTTGATGCCAAAAGCTCTGCTGCTTTCTTTGAAAGACCTAAATCCCGCACTAAATCATTCAGTTCAGCCTGGGGAAGAGGCTTAGGGACGGGGAAAGGTTCAGTGTCTGAAGAACAGTCCTCCGATTGTGAACACTTTTCTGACAATTCACTGTCACAACTGTCTTGCTGGCTTGTATCATGTCCAATGTCTTTATCGTCCAATGAAGGCAAGCCTTTGAAAACTGGAACAGGTACTTCTTCAGAGTGCGGAACAGGCCGAATAGCTGAGGGAATGTTCGGATACGTAATCTTATGTCGGTTTTTCTTCCCAACACCCGTTGTGTTTACCATGCAGAAATAACAGTCAGTTACATGGTTGGTGGGTTCGTGCCAAATCATTGGAACTCCAAAAGGCAGACCTTTGCGTTTTCCTTTGGTCCAGTCTCGAAGCATTTCCTCACAATTGTGGCACACAACATGAGGAGCCCATTGCTTGTCTTGATCACCAAGATGAACTTCAAAATATGCCTTGTAGGCACGCTTGACGAACGAGAATATGTTACGTCTCTGACGATTGTGTAGCATCCACATATGTAGCAGAAGGCATCAGGCTTGTTTCTGCAATGATGTCTCATTCTGGAAGCCATGTTTGAACTGAAACAAAAGAAGAATGATCAAAATATTAGAAGCTATCTATATATATGGACGTTAAATTGCTTATACATGGTTTACGCAAGTTCACATATGTACAATTTCATTAACCTCAAATTGCATACAAACTAGAGCTTGTAGAGAAAAACTAATTTCAGATTTGAAGTCAGCGCCTAAAACTCTTTCAAAATCCGTTAAAATATCCAATGCAACTCAAAGTTACTGAAAAAGTGTTCCCCTGTGTTATCATCCTTGTCTCTTATAGAATGGGTTGGTACCGTATTTCCTTTCCTATACGACTTTGCAAGACTAAATATTAGTTTCCTTGTCCCATTCATATCTCTTTCAAGATCTTCTCCAATCTTCAACCAGCTGTTTTCCTTTGCTTTTCTTTTTATAGTCTCTGCTTCATTTCTCCTGAAGACATATTCTTGCCTATCCTGAGGCCTTCTTGTCTTCATCCAAATTCTAAAGGCTTTATTTTTCCGTCTTACGGCCTCTTTTACTTCTTCATTCCACCAAGGGGTATTCTTTTTCTTTCTTCTTCCCGTTGTTTTTGTTTGTAAAACATCTTCACATGCTTTCTTTATGCCATCTCTAAACTTATTCCATTCAACTTTTATATCCCATGTATTATTAGAAATTACGTAAAAGGTGACGTCATATTGAACTCGTTTATTGAACTCTAGAAGTTTAATTTCATTAAAGTAATAAATTATGTATATTTAAATTATTGGATAAAATCTGAATAATTAATAATGTTAATGATCAATTGCTACTGATAATTTGTAGTCTATTGAAAAATTTAAACATTTGAAATAAATACCGAAAATTCTGGTCGTTGAAAAGTAAACAATGGTCGCAAAAATTATAGATATTGCGTGTGGCCAGCGGCCGGTTCACTCAAATAATAGTTTTCGTCAAGTCAGGACGCTTAGAATTTGTGTCAACTGAAACTACAGAAAATCAATTTCGGAGGAACATTTACTCCCAACTATAAAGAGAAACCTCTCTTTAAAACAAAGTTTAACACTACACAATTGAAAATAACGGATAAATTTAAAAAGGCGAAAGGGACGTAAGTATAACTCGGCCGAGTTAAACCGGTCTCTCGAAAATCCGCCTTTTCTAAAATTTACATCTAAATTATCAAGAAGAAGGTAAGATCAACTTTCTCATTTTGAATTAGTTTAACTAAAGTAAGAATTATTTGTTTGGATGAGGAAAACAGATCCTTTTCCAATATATTTAAAGAGAGGATTTATTAACATCAAGACTCGGCATAATCTAATTCGCCATAGCCTCCGTGAATTGATTCAGTATTCGAGCCTTTAAGTGGGCCTATTTGTTTATAATAAAAAGGTAATTGTTGATTCACTGTGCCGATTATTATTAAAAGGCTTCACATATTTGTAAGTAAATTGAGTTGTTTTATATAATAGTTTCAAGAGTTCAATTAAATGAGTTTGTCAAGTTCGCCTAGTATATACTAGGGCCTATTTGTTCTTAGTGGAAACCTTGTGTCCAGGTTGGTTTGTTTAGTTGAATTATGGCCTATGTTTAGTGAAATCGAATTGTTTTAATTTATGTATAGGCTAGTACAACCTGAATATTTTTTTGTACTTTGTATCAATACAGTCTAATCATGACAAGTGATAATGATAATGAGGATAAGGATGAAGCTGGATTTGAGACTGCATTGGTTAAATTGAAACAAGAAAGGGGTATACTTAAAAGAAAAGTTACTCTAATTCTTAATAAATTAAAGGATTCACTTAGTAAAAGGACAATAAACATTAATTTCTGTAGGAAACAATTAGATGTTATTGATCAAGTTATAAGTGAAATTAAAGTTAAAGATGAACAGATTTTAGATCTTCTAGACTAAAGGAAAATGAAGTAGATGTTAAGAAAATTGACACATTTACTAGTGAAGTAGATAAGCAAGTAGACTATCATATGGAAATAGATGAAAGCCTATCAGAATTTCAGGAATTTAAAATGGCAGGGAATAAATCCAATAATCACTCTACAAGCTCTATAGATGCTGATAGATTTGTTGAAACACTCAATAGGCTAGACCATTTTGATACTAAACCGCCTCCCTTATCTTGCGGCATTTTTGATGGAACAGAAAAGGATAAATTTACCTTTTCTTCTTTCCTCAATCAGTTTAATAATGTCATAGGTAATAAGGAGAGTATGTCCCAGGCAGTGAAGCTTAGTTATTTACATAGTTATCTTAGGGGTTATGCTTTGAAAATCATTAGCCATTTGTCTATCATAAATGAAAATTATGATATTGCACTAAGATTATTGAAAGATGAATTTCTGGATGTACCCTTTATAGTGGATGAAACTTTCAGAAGGATTCTAAGCACAACAGTTCCTCAAGGATATGACGGAGTTTTTTACATTAAAGTCATTCATCATTGAAATAAGAGCATACATTTTTTAATTAAAGTCTAATCATGGCTATGATTTTACAATGAAAAATTCTCCTGGAAATTTACTATTGAGTCATATTCTCTTTAATAAGTTGCCTACAGCATTCAAAAGGGAACTGGTTCATAAATATAACAACTATCCTACCTTGACTGAAATCTTTGAGTCATATAATGACATTATTAAGACTCTAATTAAGACCTGTAAAACTACTTTGCCTAAATCTGATAAAATCAATAGGGCCAAAGAAAATTCAAAAAATGCACCCAAAGAAAATAAAAGTTCTCTTCAAATTTTCAAGACCAGTCAAAATAAGGTTGCTCCCTCTAAAAACTTTATTTGTAAATTGTGCAGTGCATCAGGTCACTCCTTGGGACAGTGTGAAAAATATTCAACTCTTAAGGATAAGACAGAGAGAGTACAGGAGTTAGGTCTCTGTGCACGTTGTGCTGGATCTGGTCATAAAGAAGATGAATGCTTTGGCAAGCAAAATAAATTAAAATATGGTTGTAAACACTGTAATTCTTATGGCCATATAGCACCCCTTTGTCCTGAATTTAAAGGACCTAATACTAGTAATAATCATCTTTGTTTAACATCTCAACAAAATTCTGAAAATGATTACATTTCCCCTACTGTAACTTTGGAATTTATTCGTGGTAAACAGAGTAAGAAGATCAGATGTTTAATTGATACAGGGAGTCAGCGATCCTACATGTCAGCAAGAGTTGCTAAAGAGCTTTGTACGGATTTAGACTCGTTAAATAAGATAGACTTCAATGTAAAGACATTCATTGGAGCTGAAGTTAAGAGCTTTAAGCAAACCTTAATAGGTGTTAAAATGAATAAGATAATTCAAATGCCATTTCTTATTGACCCTTCACTCAGCATAAGTTTTGTTGTACCGGGTATGAATGAAGCCCTAGAAAATATAAAAGATCAAGGATTTGAATTGGCTGATGAGGCCTTTGGATTAAATCTGGATAATGAATTGATAGAGGTGGATGCATTGATAGGTGTAGACTTGCTTCAATTCCTTCCAGAATGTTCATTTGCCTCATGCTTGCAAGGGAGCTGCATGGTAATTGGAAATAAAGTAATTCCTATTGGTAATGTCAATCATTTTTTGACTAGGAAACAGGCTTCTCAAATTAGTAAAAAAACGGCAAGTAATAAAGTTCAAATTTATCAATGTCAGAAGTCTTCTAAAGTTCATGACACCTCAGTTAATCTGATACTTAATCCAATTAAATCTTATTTTAATCCTCTAGAAAACATTCTAAATGATTCAGATATTGAAAATGGGATAGAATATCTCTTTAGCTTGGAATCTATTGGAATTAGTAAGAATGAAATTTATAGTTCAGAGGATCAAGAACAAATTGCTAGATTTAATGAAGCTATTCAGTTTAACCCCTTCCATACGGTGCCGCACACGTAGGCGTCATGGGGAGCGAGTGTATTCGCGAGGCTGCCATATCGGCGTCTTGATTATATTTATTGTAGTCGCCCCTCCATAATGACATTCTTTCTAATTCTTTTGTAATCGCATTTCCTATGGTTATCAAAATTCACGGGTGAAGAGAGAACGATCGATATAAGCGGTGACTATATTTTATGATGCGAGTATTATTACGACATGTCGTACGGCTGGCATTGGCTGCTGCCACCGAGATCTAAGTCCATGACGCCTACGTGTGCGGCACCGTATGGAAGGGGTTAAAGATGGCCATTACCAAGTTAAGCTTCCTTGGCATTCAGAAAAAATAGAACTGGTCCCTTCTAATTTTCAGGTTGCCAGAAAAGTTTTAGGGAGAGTTTCAAAAAATCTTAAAAAGTCAAATCTTTATGAAAAATATGAAGAGGTCTTTGATCAGCAGCTTCAGGATGGAATCATAGAGCAGATTGAAATAGACTTTTCTGATGAAAAGGTGAATAATCACACTTGGATTCCACATAGGCCAGTCATTAAGATGGAAGAGCAGGTCTCAACTAAGATTAGACCAGTTTTCAATTGCTCACTAAAGACTGATAAGAATCTACCTTCTTTGAATGAGGCTGCATATACTGGAGTTGATCTAATGGAGTCCTTGCTTAAACTGTTATTTTGCTTTAGAACTAATGATATAATCTTGCTGAGTGACATCAAGCAGGCATTCCTGTCAATTAGGCTCAGCCAAGAGTTTGATAAGAACCGTTTTTGTTTCCTTTGGGAAAGGGATAAATTGATTGCTTATAGATATAGAACTCTAGTATTTGGATTTACATCATCACCCTTCATTCTACATTATGTAATGAAGAAACATGCCAGTAAATTTCCACTTGACAAATGCACTGACATTCTTTCCAGTCAATTCTATGTTGATAATTTAATATTCACAGGCAATAATTTTAAGGAAATGACTGACCTTTATCGGCTTTGCTATGAAAGAATGGCTCTTGGTGGTTTTATTTTAAGATCTTGGAATTCAAATTCACTTGAACTGAGACAACTGATGGAAAAGGATGGCAAATTAGTTGAACATTCAAATGAGACAGAGAAAATTCTTGGATACAGATTTAATCCTAATATGGATGAGATGCAGCTTGCACCTGTTGAATTTCACTCTGTCAGTACTAAAAGACAATTGTTATCCGAGACTTCAAGTTTGTTCGATCCACTGGGGTTAGTCTTACCCATTAGTATCAAAGGAAAGTTATTGATGAGGAAGGTGTGGCAACTCAAATTAGGATGGGATGAAAAATTGCCTGAGGACATAATAAATGAATGGGATAATATCAAACCTGGTTTTGAGAAAGCCAATCGGGTCTCCTTTAATAGGCAGGCATTAAATGAAAATGAAGAATATGGACTTAATATTTTTAGTGACAGCTCACAAAACTGCTTTGGGTTTGTCGCTTATGGTACCAGTAAGGAAAGTAGTTCCCTCTTATTTGCTAAAGCAAAAGTGGCTCCTGCTAACAAGGAAAAAGAACATAGCATCCCAGTCTTGGAGCTACTTGGAGTGATTCTTGCTTTAAAGTGCATATCCACTATTTTGAATGCCTATTCCAAAATAAGATTCAACTATATTAATATTGCTGTTGATGCACAAGTTGTGCTCAACTGGTTAATAACCAGACAGACTAAACTAAAATCTAAGTTTGTGAAAAATAGAATAGGTGAAATGGATAGTAAACTACAACAGCTTGAAAGGGATTATAACATTCCCATTAGTTTTAATTATGTCAAAACTGAAAATAATCCAGCTGATCTCTTAACTAGAGGCTTAACCTACAGCAAATTCATCGATAATTTTGAATTTTGGCTCAAGGGACCAGATTGGATGAAATATGATTTAAATACCTGGCCTAAATACCCATTGTTGAGTGTGGGTTTTAATCTGATGAATCAAAATATCAATACTCTCAATACCATGCAAGGAAAGGAAGTTGAAATCAAACCTATTTTTGACATTAATAAGTTTTCAAACTATAATAAAGTTATGAAAATCACTGAGTATCTCTTCAAGTGGATTTGTATGAAAAGTGGTGAAAACTCTCATGAGAAGGCATTGGATTATTGGATCATGATAAATCAGTCAATCAGTTTTGCTAAAGAAATTAGCTTCCTTAAACAAGTGGATACACTCGAGTCAAGTAACTTTAAAAATTCAGAAGTGCCTTCCTTAGTATTGAATTTAAACTTGTTTCTTGATGAAAAGAGCATCCTGAGATCACGAGGAAGGATTTCCAAATCACTTTATTTTGATTATAATGTACACAATCCTGTACTTTTGGGAAAAGATCACTTTTTCACTGTACTTTTTACCAGATTTTTTCATGCTCAGGTACAACACATGGGAGTCAGTACTACCTTAAATTTCCTAAGGTCCCAAGGATTCTGGATCCCAAAGGGTAGATCTTCTGTTAAAGCTTCAATTAAGGACTGCAAAATTTGCCAAAAGTATAATGCACTTGCCTATAATTACCCTAAAGTAACCAGTATGCCTAAGCAGCACATGAATCTGATCAGACCTTTCAATCATGTGGGAGTTGATTATACAGGTCATGTATTTTTGAGAAAAGATAATACTAATGCTTTGAGTAAATATTTTATATTGATTTTCACTTGCCTTAATATCAGGGCTGTCCATTTTGAGTTGTTGCCTGACATGTCAACTAAGAATTTCATTCTGGCCTTTCAAAGATTTTGTAATCAGTATACTATTTCAACTTGTACAGTGATAATGCCCGATCATTTGTGAAAGGTGGAGACATATTAGAGAGAACTCTCGAGTCGAATGAATTTTTGGATGAACTCTCAAAAAACAAAATCAAACATGTAAGAATCCCAGTATATTCAGCATGGGTTGGAGCAGCATGGGAACGTCTTATCAGAACAGTAAAAAACTGTCTGTATAAGGCAATTGGAAGATCTAATTCAACATATTTTGAGTTTCTCACTGTCCTTTCAAACATAAAAAATGCCATTAATTCTAGGCCTCTCACTTATAGAGCCAGTTCAGAAGAATTTGAATTTATAACTCCAAATTCATTCCTCAAACTTAACAACATTGGTTCATTGATGTTCAAAGATGGAACTGATATTTGGGTTAATGATGAAAATCAGGAAAATCTTGAAAATGCACTTTGCAAGCAGAATGAGATGTTTGAGGAATTTAGAAGATTGTGGTATGAAGACTTATCTTCTGAGTTTAAGGGATCATGCAAAAAATCTTTACCAGAAAGAATGGTCTGACAAGATAAAGAAAGGAGATGTAGTTTTGATTAAACATCCAAATAAACCCAGACCTTTTTGGTTAATGGGAATAATATTAGAGATAATTATTGGGCATGACAATAAGGTTCGGATTGTTAAAGTGAAACAAAATAATGGAGAAATTGCCTTCCATACAATAAAGAATTTGTATCCCATGGAATTAAATATCACTCTTGGAAGTCAAAACCCATCACAACCTTCAGAGGTAGATACTGGAAACGACTCAAATCAAACAAATCCGCAAGCTCCATCTGCAAATAATAGAGATCTCAAACCAAAAAGAAAGGCTGCATTAAAGCAGCGTGAACTTATGAAAAATAAACTTGATTATTTATAAATTATAAATTGGGTATTAGGTGTTGGGTAAAATGCTACACCCTGGTTCTGGGGTGAGGATACACGAGTTTAGGTGGTGGTTCAGATACTTTACCCTTAATCTAAGGGTGAGAACAAATGTTTTATTAAAGATTGATTAGAGGCTTTAAATCTTATTGAATCATTTGTATTTATATTGATTTGGACACAAGGTTGCGATGCGTTGCATTGCATTGCAATTGTTACAAATGCAATCTCTTGTCTGGAGTATATTAGAAATTACGTAAAAGGTGACGTCATATTGAACTCATTTATTGAACTCGAAGTTTAATTTCATTAAAGTAATAAATTATGTATATTTAAATTATTGGATAAAATCTGAATAATTAATAATGTTAATGATCAATTGCTACTGATAATTTGTAGTCTATTGAAAAATTTAAACATTTGAAATAAATACCAAAAATTCTGGTCGGTGAAAAGTAAACAATGGTCGCGAAAATTATAGATATTGCGTGTGGCCAGCGGCCGGTTCACTCAAATAATAGTTTTCGTCAAGTCAGGACGCTTAGAATTTGTGTCAACTGAAACTACAGAAAATCAATTTCGGAGGAACATTTACTCCCAACTATAAAGAGAAACCTCTCTTTAAAACAAAGTTTAACACTACACAATTGAAAATAACGGATAAACTTAAAAAGGCGAAAGGGACGTAAGTATAACTCGGCCGAGTTAAACCGGTCTCTCGAAAATCCGCCTTTTCTAAAATTTACATCTAAATTATCAAGAAGAAGGTAAGATCAACTTTCTCATTTTGAATTAGTTTAACTAAAGTAAGAATTATTTGTTTGGATGAGGAAAACAGATCCTTTTCCAATAGTATCAGGGTCTATGTAATTCTCTTCCACTTTTTGGACAAGTTATAATGCAATTTCTGGGTTGCTTAACTTTTCAGTTGCAAAACATTTTCGTATTGGTCCTTTGATACTTTTAGGTTGCATGAAGTTTATTTTTCCTATTACCATTCTGTGATCGGAGTCACATGAAAGTGAAGGTATCGACTTGACATCGTTGAAGATGGTTTTATTATTGGTTATTATCATATCAATCATTGATCTATAGGTATATTCCTGTCTTTCATAATTCCAGCGATACCATGTCCACTTGTGCTCGTCTTAGTATTGAACTCCATCTCCCACTTCCTACTCTATTCCCATACTTTATTGAGGTCACTCTGTACTGACTCACAATCTTCTTCAGTGTTCACTTTTTTCAACAGTTTTGCATCATCCACAAAGAAGCTCATATAACTTCCAATTTCTTCATCCATATCATTAATATATATAGCAAACATTATTGGGGTTGGAACTGTTCCTTGTGGAACACCACTTATCACTTCGTCCCAATTAGAGTATTTGTCTCTTATCACTGCTCTCATTTTTCTTTCTTGCAAAAAGTCTTCCATCCACTTCAGCAGTTTGTCCTGTATTCCTCCTGTAATTTCTAATTTCTTAAGCAATTTCTTATATGGCACCTTATCAAAAGATTTTTTCAGGTCTAGAAATGCACAATCAGCCCATCCATCTCTTTCTTGTATTATATCTATTAGCCTTGAATAGAAACATATTAAGTTCATGATGCATGATCGTCCTTGTCTGAATCCAAATTGCCTTGGATTTAGTACGTTGTTTTTTTCGAAATGCCTTACCCATCTACTTTTGACAATTCTTTCACAAGTTTTTGCTATCGTGCTTGTTAGAGAGACTGGTCTATAGTTTGTAGGGTTTTCTTTGTTTCCCCCTATATATATATATATATACCAAGGCTTTTTCCCCCTTACAAGGGGGGTAGCCAAAAAGGAAAAGGCATAAAATCACTCCCACCAATTCCATCCCTGAATACACTCCACACCCCTCCACCCTCTCTCTCATCTTAGCACTTCCCGGATGACAGGTCATCCCTGCACCTTGTCCACCGCCCTGGGTCAGAAGCAGTGTTGCAAGACACAGCACATCCACAGCAAGGCCACTTCATTAAATCAGCGACCCCCCCCCTTCTCCGTCCCCCCATGCATAAAAGGGGAAGACGGGGAGAAATCCCTTCGAGCTGCGTCAAATTTTGCTCACACATACTACCTCACCCCCCATCCCCCCGCCCATTCCACCTCATGCATCACATCATCCATATACAACCCTATGTATATAGGTACTATATTTGCTCTTCTCCAATCTTTTGGAACTTTTCCTTCTTTCAATGAACTGTTTATTAGGCTATGTATTTTGTCTGCCAGTTCATTCCTGCATTCTCTCAAAATCCAGTTTGCTATTTCATCTGGTCCATGCGAATTTCTGACATCAAGATTACTCAAATGTTTCATTATTTCATTCCTTGTTACTTCTATTTCTTTCATAGGGGGACTTTCTCCTCCCATTCAAAATCACTAGGTTGTATGTTCTCCCTTGTAAACACTGATTCAAAATGCTTGTTCATAATTTCTGCCATTTCTATTTCCTATGTGTATTCAACTACTCCTTGTCGTAGTTTCTCTAAATCTTGTTTGTTTTTCAGTTTGTTGTTTACAAATCTGTAATATAGTTTTGGTTGGTCTTTACATTTTTCTATGACATCTTTTTCGTATTTTCTTTTTTCTTCTCTGTACACTTGTACATATTCATTTCTATAACTAGCATATATTTTGCATTTTTCAGGTCCTTTGTCTTTTTTCCATTTTATCCAAGCTTTATCTCTTTTGTCTTTTAACTTCCTACAACTTTTGTTGTACCTGCACTTTACATATTCTTTTTCTTACTTTTGTCTTGGGACATACTTTTCCACTCCTTTATAAATTTTTGTCAAAATAT
Source organism: Oratosquilla oratoria (assembly GCF_046742065.1). Taxonomy (NCBI): domain Eukaryota; kingdom Metazoa; phylum Arthropoda; class Malacostraca; order Stomatopoda; family Squillidae; genus Oratosquilla; species Oratosquilla oratoria. The sequence goes on along the minus strand of NW_027467719.1, from coordinate 1,085,048 downwards.
TCCATTTCTCTTCCACTGTTGTTTCTTCTTTGTATATTCTTTCCCATTTTTCTTTTTGAAAGTATTCTCTTATCTTATAAATTTTCTTTTTTCATACATCAATCTTCCTTTTCTATATTGTTCATTTCTTTTCTTTATCCTCATTTAGTTCCATTTCAACCAGTGGCGTAGCTAGTGCTTTTGCCGCCCTGGGCTGCCCTCATGTTTGCCGCCCCTTCTCACAAGGAATTCAATTATTCAATATTACAAATGCACATTAACTTCTTAAAGGATATATATATATATATACACTCACTATCCGAGTTACGACCTAGATCGGTTCCCACCAACCGGTCGTAAGTCGAAACGGTCGTAACTCGGACCGTATACATTCGAGGTGTATACTCAAGGACATATGATGCAGAGCGTAAATCCAGCTCAAATGTTTCGTTTGTGGCCTCATAGTAGAACATTCTCAATGTATGCAAAATATCCAATACTCTTTGATTGTTATACTAAATAATAAATTAATAATAATAAATTAATAGGATAGGGTAAAGAAAGAAAATATATTACACAGGATTCTTATTAGAGACCGAAAATACAAATTAAATCAAAGATACAAAATATAAAAAATAGAAAATATGCATGTAAAAAACAAAAAAATTAAAATCCACTTTTTGGTTGCACGTCATCTACACTTTCTTCGTGCGTACGGTCGAGGGAAAGATCAGGCAGTAGGTCTGGCGAGGCACCATGGGAGATCCGTTGGTATTCGCTGGTCGAGGCATAATTAATAAAAAGAGGTTGAAGTAATAAAGGTTTAATAACATTTAAAATAATTCCCTCAAATGTACATGAAAACAAGTACAATATTCGCTTCTATGCACTGCTCAATCGTCGCCTCCCATGCGAAAACGTTCGGTCTCTCTTCGTAAGAAAAGAATGATAATTAATCATAGCATAACGTTATTTCATCAAATAAATATTTTATGCATGGAATAGTACAGTGAGATATATTGTCTTATTGAATATAAGATATTATACTTCAGAACTCGAGGAATATCATAGACTTGGGTTAAAGCTATTTGTATCCATATTCGAACACTACAGCTTTCGACTTTCGACCAATAGAGAACTCGAACCAGAATGAAAAGTACGAATGCAGGACTACTGTAAACCGACTCTGTCTTGGCTATCGGGGAAGCATGTATCACCGATCTGGCAAAACTGCCCTTTCTGACCATTCCCACCTGCCCTGATTATCGGTGGGAACTGGAAATCGAAATACGGTATAACATCAATTCCAGTAAAATTATGGTATATGGTAGACATCGTATGGTAGATGGTAGACACACACTAAATTATGGTAGAAATACCATAATTATGGCAGACAGCGCAACCATGGTGAGATGCTGTGCTGTGCTGCCGTAACTGTCGTGCGGGATGCTGGACGCCACATGCAAACGTACAGTAAACCAGTAAACTCATAATATGTGCATGTAGGCATCTGCTGAATGTGGTCGTAAGTACGGGTGGACGTAAGTCGCACAGGTCGTAACTCGGATAGTGAGTGTATAATATATATATGTGTGTGTGTGTTTGATTGACAGTTGATGTTAATATATCCTTTAAAAGGAACACGCTTGCAAACTGTCACGCTTTATTATGCTTAATAATGTAGAAAAAACTGACATCTATGAGAGACTGATTAACATAATTTTATATCAATCATACAAGGACCAAAAATGCCGCCCCTCAAAAAGTGCCGCCCAGGGCAAACCACCCCTACCGCCCCCCCTTAGCTACGCCACTGATTTCAACCCAATATGTGGTCACTTTTACTTACTGGTGTCTTATATTCAATCTTTTCCACTATTTCAGGTTCTGATGTGATTACTAGGTCCAGTCTCGATGGTTCTTCATTTCTATACCCAGTGTTCTCATGAATCCATTGTGTCATTGTATGGTCAATAATCATATTAAGTAGTACATTTCCCCATGAATCATCTCCACCCTTTACTGTCATCTCTTCCCAGCAGACTTCTTTACAATTAAAGTCACCCATTATAACTATTCTTCCTCCATCTTCCATTATCTGCTCTTCCTATCTCTGTCTTCCACTTCCATTATAATCATCTCTACTCTATTCTTTCCATATGTGACATTCCTCATGTTTATATCCTTAGGAACATAACTTCACCTCCTTGTTTTGCCTCTGTTTCTAATCCAATAATTCTATGTACCATGTCCTACACTGTTGGGTGGTAGTGGACCTTTCAATTTTGTCTCTACAATTCCCATTATGTCTGGTTCTTTTTCCTCCAGATAACCATTCAGTTCATTTAATCCTGTTATTAGTCCATCTATATTTGTGTAAGACACTCTTAATTTTCTGCTACTTCCATTGTATTTTCTGTTTCCCTTTTGTTTTTCTCTGTCATGTGACATTTCCTCACTTTCATATTCACTACTCTACAATAGAATTCCTTTTTTTCTGACTCTGTTCTCATCTCGTTTTTTTCCTTAGCTTCTTGTCTTTTTGTTTTCTCATCCTCTCCTCTCTATTCATTTCTCCTTTTATCCATACCTTTTCATATTGTTCACTGTCTGCTAGTTTCCCTGTTTTTGCCAAGATATTCTCTTCTGTCGTTTGTGACCTGAATTTAACCTTAATTGGTCTGGTCTTATCTGTACTATATTTCCTGAGTCCATAGATTTCTTCAATTTGTTTCCCTATTTCAGGTTCATCTTCCTGAACTAATTCTAATATAGTATTTACTTTTTCTTTTTCCTCGATTCTTGTAGTCCTATTTAGATTATACTTCTCTTCCATCCCTAATATAATTATACATTTCTTTTTATCTGCTAAGTCTCTTACTATATTCTCCTTCTGTCTCATCACTTTAACTGTGTCTTCAGTTTTTTCATCTGCTGTTTCACAATATCATTAAATGCAATTTTGTTGTTCTCTTGGATTTTTTTTTTTTTCCAACCCAGTGCTTCTTTTGCTATGGACTCTTTATTCTCTTTATTATTATTCTTTAATTCCTCATTCTCATCCTTTACTTCTTTTAACTGTCTTTTTAATACTTCTATTTCTTTGGTTAGTTTTTGGTTCACCTTCCCTAATTCTTCCAATTTTTCAACTCTGCGTCAGTTGACCGAACCTATCCTCCTAATGTTTGACAATTTTCTCAATTTTATTCTTCTAAGCTTGCTAATCGGGGAGGGTTGGCTTCCCCCCCTCATTAAATCTATGGAAATTATTATCTTCACCTTCCATTGTGCTGCTCTTACCTATATTTCTAATCTTTACATTTTTGTTAACCCCTTCTTCATCACTAAAATCTTTCGGGCCGTGTTAGTTGATATGGCGTCTGCCTGCCTGGACCAAGTCCTCCCCTTCCTCATTTCCTTCCATTTCCCTCAGTAATCCCTCCTCCTCTCCTTTTTCATCACCTTCCCACTACACCACAAGCTTTCCCCTTCCCTATAAATACAAAAAGGTACTTCCTTGACGTTGAGATCCACGGAAATTTCTCTTCTTTTTCGGAGCTCCAATCTTTGCCGTCAATCCATCTGTGTGTGTGTATTTACCTAGTATTTTACAGGAAGGGGAGCTATGCTCGTGGTGCCCCGTCTTCATATCTCATTTTATCTAAACTATTTTTAAATTCATGTATTGTTTTTGCACACACTACTTTCTCATCTAACTTGTTCCAAATGTCTATTATTCTGTGAGGAAAGCTGTTCTTTTTCAGATCTCTTCTATAGCTGTCTTTCTTGATTTTCTTTCTGTGTCCTCTTGTATTTCTATCATCCCATTATATTAGATCCTCTCTATCAATAATTTCTATGCCTTTCATGATTCTGTAAATAGTTATCAAATCTCCTCTCTTTGCTCTAGTGTCTGTAGTTCAAGTTTTGCCGGTCTCTCTTCATATGATAGTTTTGAGAGTGTTGGTGCCAATTTTGTAATTGCTCTTTGTATTCTTTCAAGTTTTGTTATACATTTTTTTTGTACTTGGTGATCACATCGTTGCTGCATATTCCAATCTTGGTCTTATCAAAGTGATTAATATTTTCTTCACCATTTCTTCATCCAGGTATGTAAATGCCACCGATTGTTTTTATTGAATTATAAGTGTCTCCAAAAATCTTGTTTATATGTTTCTCAGGTGATATTATTCATAATGAATTCCAGGTCCTTCTCATATTCAAATTTTTTATTCCTTCTCCCAATTTATATGATCCTATTATTCTGTTTTTGCTTTTTCCAAATCCCATTATACTACACTTCTTAGTATTGAACTCCATCTCCCACTTCCTACTCCATTCCCATACTTTATTGAGGTCACTCTGTAGTGACTCACAGTCTTCTTCCGTGTTCACTTTTTTTAATAGTTTTGCATCATCTGCAAAGAAGCTCATATAACTTCCAATTTCTTCTTCCATATCATTAATATATATAGCAAACATTATTGGGGGCAGAACTATTCCTTGTGGAACCCCACTTATTACTTCATCCCAATTTGAGTGTTTGTCTCTTATCACTACTCTCATTTTTCTTTCTTGCAAAAAGTCTTCCATCCATTTAAGCAGTTTGCCCTGTATTCCTCCTTCAGTTTCTAATTTCTTAAGCAACTTCTTATGTGGTACTTTGTCAAAAGCTTTTTTTAGGTCTAGAAATGCACAATCAGCCCATCCATCTCCTTCTTGTATTATATCTATTAGCCTTGAATAGAAACATATTAAATTGGTGATGCATGATTATCCTTGTCTGAATCCAAATTGCCCTAGATTTAGCACTTTTTTTTTCCAAATACTTTACCCATCTACTTTTGACAATTCTTTCACAAATATTTGCTATTGTACTTGTTAGAGAGACTGGTCTATTGTTGGTAGGGTCTTCTCTATTTCCCCCTTTATATATAGGTACTATATTTGCTTTTTTCCAATCTTTTGGAACTTTTGCTTCTTTCAAGGAACTATTTATTATGCTATGTATTTTGTCTGCCAGTTCATTCCTGCATTCTTTCAAAATCCAGTTTGCTATTTCATCTGGTCCATGCTATTTTCTAACATCAAGATTACTCAAGTGTTTCATTTTTTCATTCTTTGTTACTTCTATCTCATAGGGGGGACTTTCTCCCCCATTCGTTCTCTCCAGGTTGTATGTTCTCCCTTGTAAACACTGATTTAAAATGCTTGTTCATAATTTCCACCATTTCAATTTCCTCTGTGTATGCAACTCCTTGTCTTAATTTCTCTAAATCTTGTTTATTTTTCAGTTTGTTGTTTACAAATCTGTAAAATAGTTTTGGTTGACCTTTACATTTTTCAATGACATCTTATTCATATTTTCTCTTTTCCTCTCTGCACACCTGTACATATTCATTTCTATAACAAGTATATATTTTACATTTTTCAGGTCTTTTATATTTCTTCCATTTGGCCCATGCTTTATCTCTCTTGTCTTTTAACTCCCTACAACTTTTGTTGTACCAGCACTTTACATATTCTTTTTCTTGTTTTTGTCTTGGGACATTTTTTTCCACAACTTTTTTTTTTATAAATTTTTGTCAAAATATTCCATTTCTCTTCCACTGTTGTTTCTTTGTATATTCTTTCCCAGTTTTATTTTTTAAAGAATTTCTTATTTTATCAAAGTTTGTTTTTTCATACATCATTTTTCCTTTTCTATATTGTTCATTTCTTTTCATGTATTTTTCCTCATTTAGTTCCAGTTCAATTAATATGTGGTCACTTTTACTTATTGGTGTCTTATATTCAATCTTTTCCACTATTTTAGGTTCAGATGTGATTATTAGGTCTAGTCTCGATGGTTCCTCTTCATTTCTACACCTAGTGTTCTCTTGTATCCATTGTGTCATTGTATGGTCAATAATCATCTTGAGTAGAACATTTCCCCATGAGTCGTCTCCACCCTTTACTGTCATCTCTTCCCAGCAGACTTCTTTGCAGTTAAAGTCGCCCATCATAACTAGTCTTCCTCCATCTTCCATTATCTTATTTAATGTTATCCTTGTGTCTTCTAACATACTTTTATGTTCACTCTCTTCCCACGAGGCTGTTTTTGGAGGCACATAATTTATCACAAACTTTCTGCTCTTCTTATCTCAATGTTCCACTTCAATCATAATCATCTCTACTGTATTCTTTCCATATGTGACACACCTCATGTTTATATCTTTCTTAGTCAGGATCATAACTCCACCCCCTTGTTTTGTCTCTCTGTTTCTAATCCAATAATTATATACATCATGTCCAACTCTGTTGGGTGGTAGTGGACCTGTTAATTTTGCCTCTACAATTCCCATTATGTCCAGTTCTTTTTCCTTCAAATAATCATTCAGTTCATTCAATCCTGTTATTAATCCATCTATATTTGTGTAAGACTCTAAATTTTCTGCTACTTCCATTGTATTTTCTGTTTCCCTTTTGTTTTTCTCTGGTATGGTCCATCTCCTCACTTTCATATTCACTACTCTTCAATAGAATTTCTCTTTTTCTGTCCCTGTTCTGTTCTCGTTTTTTCCTTAGCTTCTTGTCTTTTCATTTTTTCCTCTCTTTCCTCTCTATTCATTTCTCAATTTATCCATACCTTTTTATATTGTTCACTGTTTGCTAGTTTCCCTGTTTTTGCTAAGATATTCTCTGCTGTCGTTTGTGACCTGAATTTAATCTTAATTGGTCTGGTCTTATCTGTACTATATTTGCCGAGACTATACATCTCTTCAATTTGTTTCATGATTTTAGGTTCATCTTTCCTGAACTAATTCAAGTAAACTGCTTACTTTTTCTTTTTCCTCTTTGATTCTTGTGGTTCTATTAAGATTATACTTCTCTTCCATCCCTAATATAATTATAATTTTTTTTTTTTATCTGCTAAGTCTCTTACTATATTCTCCTGTCTCATCACTTTAATAACTGAGTCTTCAGTTTGTTCTTTCATTTGCTGTTTTATTATGTCAGTAAATGCAACTTTACTGTTCTCTTGGATTTTTTTTCCAACCCTGTGCTTCTTTTGCTGTGAACTCTTTATTCTCTTTATTCTTCTTTAATTCCTCATTCTCATCTTTTACTTCTTTTAAATGTCTTTTTAATTCTTCTATTTCTTTAGTTAGGTTTTTGTTAACCTTCTCTAATTCTTCCAATTTGTCAACTCTGTGCAATCTCTGCCAATTTACCGAACATACTCTCCCAATGTTCAGTCATTTTCTCAAGTTTTTCCTCTAGTCTTGCTAATCAAGGGAGGTTGGTATCCCCCCCCCTCATTAAATCCCTGAAAATTATTATCCTCACCTTCCATTGTGCTGCTCTTATCTATATTTCTAATCTTTACATTTTTGTTAATCCCTTCTCCAAAATCATCGGTCCTTCACTTGTTTACAAGATGCCTGGCCTCCTGAACCATGTCCTGCCCCTCCTCATTTCCTTCCATTTCCTTCCATTTCCCTCAGTAATTCCTCCACTTCTCCTTTTCTTCACCTTCCCACTACACCACGAGCTTTCCCCTTTCCTGTAAATATAATAAGGTTCTTCCTTGATGTTGAGATCCATGAAAATTTCACTTTTTCTTGGGAACATCTTTGCCGTCCATCCGACGAATGTGTGTGTGTGTGTATATATATGCAGAAAAAACCACTGGGAAATAATAAGCTTAGTCCGAACGTTTTCGTCTATTTAAGACATTATCAAGGAATACACAGTTACAGAGACAATGGTGGATATATATACATAAAGTAAAAGACAAGCTAGGAACATGGGAAGTACACACAAAATGTACTTCCCATGTTCCTAGCTTGTCTTTTACTTTATGTATATATATCCACCTTTGTCTCTGTAACTGTGTATTCCTTGATAATGTCTTAAATAGACGAAAACGTTTGGACTAAGCTTCTTATTTCCCAGTGGTTTTTTCTGCATATTATTTTCACGTGTGCCTTGTGAATTACTGCAAAATGTATATATATATATATGAAGGACTACTATTACACAGGACGTGCGCACCCAGATTCCTGGCTCCGCTAGCAGAGGCCATTGCTTTCTTTGTAACCTAACATTTTATATTGGACAAATATATCAAAACTAGAAACCTAACATTGTATATAGGACAAATATATCAACTATTGACTTATTCAATGCAGTATAAGTGAATATAAACTTTTATAGTGAAATAAGAAACTATTTTTAAGGCACTGGTATGCTTAGAAATGCCAATTTTTACCAGACTTAACAGGTATTATTGTATGAGGCTAGTGGACACCAGGGTTGGCCATTTTTTTTTTTTTTTTTTCAAAATATAATTTTTTTTTTATTCAAATCAGATTTATTTTATTTAAATTGTTTTTTTTTTCTTCAAATCTGATTTATTTGATTTAAATTGATTTTTTTTTTTTTTTTTAGATTTTAAATATTGTGGGATTGCTATCTGATATGCGATCTGATTGCTAAAGGACATAAAATTTTAGCATATCAATATAAGGAGCAGTGTTATATAGACTTGCAACAAGTATACAAGGAACGGTATAAGCCTACATGTTGTTGTTTTCGTTCCCTAGACTGTCTGTCCGAGCAGTCCCGTCTCCCCAAGGAATGCCACAGCCAAAACTGGGTTTTCCCATAAATCCTTTATAGAGTGTATGTTGTGTTGTTTGTGTGCATGATTGTGTATAATGCAGTCTTCCATTATGTGTTGTATGGTATGGGGTGAAGTGTTACATCCTGGGCAGCTGTTCACAATGCGGTCATCCAGCCTCTTCTGGTAACTTAGAAGTGCTGGGTGGTGGCTGCACCGCAGTCTAGCCAAGTGGACTCTGTCCTTTCATGGGAGAGAGGATTCAGAAGGGTGGATATCAGGGGGTCTGGCATGCAGCAATGTGTTGTCTTTCAGTGTGTTAATGGAGCGGTGAATGATATGATTATGAATATGTTTCCGGAGGCTGGTGTTTGGTGGTTGTGGAGGAAGAGAAGAGAGCATCTGTGTGTGATACAGGTCTTTGGGTGTTGTTTTAATGTTTCTTGGTGTGTGTGGGTGTTCTGCTATGTAGTGTAGCAGGTGTGATGTGTTTGTGGTGACTGCGGCAAGTGTTTGTGTGCCTCTCATGTCGAGGTGGTCCTTGACTTTGAGGACTTTTGTTTCATGGTGTAAATGGTCTGTAGGTGTTGTATTTGTGCAGCCTGTAATTGTTTTTAGGGCTTTGTTTTGTATGATTTGAAGGGTGTTGTGGTGTGTCTCACTGAGATTAGGAGCCCATGCGGGACACGCATAATTCATCACTGAGCGTATGCATTGTTTGTATATTGTATTAGTTTGTTTTGTCCAAATGTTGTTCCAGTGATTGACTTAAGTGCGTTAAGTCTAGGTGTGTATTTGTTTTTTATGTTTGTGATATGTTGTTTGAAAGACATGGATGTATCGTATGTTACACCAAGAATTTTCGGTGTGTTTGTGTGTATTTACCTAGTTGTATTTACCTAGTTGTAATATACGGGAGGGGAGCTATGCTCGTGGTGACCCGTCTTTGTATCTCTCCGCATCAAGTTTTATCTTAAAATCTTGTATAGTGTTAGCACATACTGTTTTGTTGTCTAATTTGTTCCATGTATTTATTGCTCTGTGTGGGAAACTGTTCCTTTTCAAGTTTTTTCTATATCCTTTTTTAATTTTTTTCCGTGTCTTGTTTTACCGTTGTCCCACATTAATAGGTCGTTCCTGTCTAAAACTTCCATTCCTTTCATTATTCTGTAGATAGCAAATCTCCTCTTTCTCTTCTTTGTTCCAGAGTTGGTAGGTTCAATTTGGATAGTCTTTGCTCATATGTTAGTTCGGCGAGTGTCAGTGCTAGTTTTGTTGTTGCTCTTTGTAATCTTTCTAGTTTCTTAATATTCTTTTTGGTACTGGGTGTCCAAAGTGATGCTGCGTACTCGAGTTTTGGTCTTATTTAGTGTAGTAAGTATTTTCCTTATCATTTCTTCGTCCATATAGGTAAATGCCACTTTGATTGCTCTCAATAAGTTGTAGGTTTCTCCGAACATCTTGTTTATATGCTTATCTGGTTTCATGTCCTTTCCAATCATCACTCCAAGATCTTTTTCATAGTTTGTTTTATTTATTTTTTCTTCCCCAATTCTGTAATCTTTTGATATTCTATTTTTACTCTTTCCAAATTCCATTATGCTGCATTTCTTAATATTGAATTTTACTTCCCACTTTTGAGTCCAATTCCATATTGTGTCCAGATCTTGTTGCAATGAGTTGCAGTCCTCTTCCGTTTTTACCTTCTTAAGTGATTTTGCATCATCTGCAAAAAAATTTATATAGCACTCCACGCCTTCATTCATGTCATTAATGTATACAGCGAACATGATCGGGGCCAGTACTGATCCTTGCGGGACCCTGCTTTTTACTTCTTCCCAGTTGGAGAATTTTTCTCTAATTACAACTCTCATTTTCCTCCCAATCAGAGTCTTTCATCCATTCCAATAATTTTCCTCTGATGCCACCTTTTGACTCTATCTTATTTATTAGTTTCCTATGAGGTACCTTATCGAATGCCTTTTGCAGGTCCAGAAAAGCACAGTCTGCCCATCCATCTCTTTCTTCTATTATGTCAACTAATCTTGAGTAAAAGCAAATCAGATTTGTTGTACAGGATCTCCCTTGTCTAAATCCAAATTGATTTGGGTTCAGTATAGATTTTTCTTCCAGGTACTTAACCCATCTGTTTTTGATCACTCTTTCACAAATTTTTGCTATTATGCTTGTTAGTGAGACCGGTCTGTAGTTAGATGGATCTTCCTTATCACCTCCCTTATAAATTGGTACAATGTTTCCTTTTTTCCAGTCCAATGGTACTTTTCCTTTAAGTGATGATTTAATTATATCATATATTTTGTCAGTTAATTCTTCCATGCATTCTTTCAGTATCCAGTTTGCTATTCCGTCTGGGCCATGTGATTTTCTGACATCCAGGGTTTTAATTTGATCACTGATTTCTTTTTGTGTTACGTTTATTTCTTTCATTGCTGGGGATAATTCTCTTTAACTTCACTGTTAGACGAGTTTTCCATTGTGGATACTGATCTGAAGTGGTTCATTATTTCAGCCATTTCCAGTTCTTCTGTAAATTCCTTTTTATCTTGGCGCAGTTTTTCTATTTCTTGTTTGTTTTTCAGTTTTCCATTTACATATTTGTAAAATAGTTTGGGTTCTTTACATTTGTCTATTATCTTTTTTTCATAATTTCTCTTTTCATCTCTGTGTATTTTTACATATTCGTTTCTTAGTTTGATGTATGTTTGCCATTTGCTTTGTTTCCTATCTCTTTTCCATTTTTTCCAAGCTTTGTCCCTTTTTTCCTTTGCTTCATTACATCTTTTGTTGTACCAGTTCTTTATGTATGCCTTTTCCATTTTTTGTTGTGGTACAAATTTGTCCACTCCTTCATTATTTATTTCTTTTAGTATGTTCCATTTTTCTTCTATCCCTGTATCTTCGTTTTGGAATTTTTCCCAGTTTGCATTGCGAAAGAATGATTTAAGTTTCTCAAAGTTTGTTTTGTTATACATAGGTCTTCCTATTCTATGTTTAACATTTTTGCTTTGGTCTGGTTGTTCTTTCAATTCCATTTCTATTAGTACATGGTCACTTTTTCCTATCGGAGTTTTGTAAATAATAATATCGATTATCTCAGGTTCTGTTGTAAGTATTAAGTCCAATATTGAGGGTTCTTCATTTCCTCTATATCTAGTATTTTCTCTAATCCACTGGGTCATTGTGTATTCAATGGTCAAGTCAAGGAGTACATTGCCCCAGTGTTTCTCTCCCCCTTTCACTGTCATATCTTCCCAGCATATTTCTTTTGAATTAAAGTCACCCATAATTACTGTATTTCCTCCATCCTTCAGTGTTTCAATTAGTTCTTCCTTGGTATCATCTAGTAACTTGGCATGATCCCTCTCTGACCAGGCTTGTGTCTTAGGAGGTACATATACCACTGCAAATTTTCTTTTCTTCATTTTTTTACCTTCGACTTGTACTATAATTGATTCTACATTATTTTTTCCTTCAGTTATTTTTGCTACAGTTAAATCTTTCTTGGCCAAAATTAGAACTCCTCCGCCCTGTTTGTTCTTTCTATTCTTTGTCCAACAGTTATATTCTCCTTGTCCCACAGTGTGGGGTGTTAGTATGAACTTTAATTTGGTTTCTACAATTCCCATTATGTCTGGTTTTTCTAAAACTAGATAATCATTTAATTCGTTTATTCCTGAGATATATTTGTGTAAGCTATTTTTAGTTTCCTTTCTCCTCCCCTTCTGTCTTTGTTTCCATTTTCTCTATGTACTTTTTCCTCAGCCTCATGTCTATCACTCTCCAAAAAAACTCCTCCTTTTCTTTTTCAGTTCTATTCTCATTCCTAAGTTCCTTTTCTTTCTCTTTTTCTTCCTCACTCATTTCTTTTTTAATCCATATATTTTTGTACTGTTCACTACTTGCTAGTCTCATTGTTCTAGTTAAAATTTCTTCTACACTTGATTGCGATCTAAGTTTTACTTTTAATGGTCTATATAGCTTATCTTTAGAGTACCTGCCCATTCTATGAGTTTCCTCGACTTCTCGGTCCCAGCCTAACTCATCTGTTTGTAACTCCTTTAGTATTTCTTTGGCAACCTCTTTTTCTTCCTTTTCCCTCTGGTATCTTGGTACATTGTGCTTTTCTTTAATGCCATAGACTACTACACATCTTTTTCTATCCACTGTGTCCCTAACTAGGTTACTTTTCTCTTTAATAACCTGAATTACAGTTTCTTTTGTATAATCTTTTACTTGTTCCATTATTTTCTTTAAAGATATTTCCTGACTTTCCTTCTCAATTTTCCACTTTTATTTCCTGTAGGACGTTCTCCCTAATTTTTTCTTGCACCTTTTCGGTCACTTTCATTTGACTTTTGATTTCTCGTTTCAGAACCTCGTTCCTACTATTATCCTCACTTTTCAACCTCTCATTCTCACCCTTAAGCTGTTTTAATTCCTTTTTCAACTCGTCTATCTCCCTATTGTTTTCCTCGTTGGCTTTCCTTAGGTTTGATATTTCCTGGTACATTATCTTATATTCGCTTTTAAGTTCTAATAGTTCGTCTACAATATCACTTGGATCTCTACTCCTCATTATGTTCCTGTATCTGGGTTCTCTATCCATCTCTATTCTTAATAATCCATTTCCTTCCCTTTCAAACCCAGAAAATCTACTTACGTCTAGTCTTTGATATTCTCTTGGTGTTGAAGCGAAGCATGATTTTTTTTCTCACTACTCCTAGTGGAGTTTCGATTTTTGTTTCTTCCAGGCTTATTTTAGTTGCGTCCTTGGATTTAGGGGTTTCCATTTTTAAGAACAATATTAAAAAAAAAAGAAAAAAAAAAAGTAACGGAGATACAAATTCGACCTACATTGTTTCACCACGAATGCACAGCTTACCCCTCCACGTATAAACAAAAAGGTCGCCGCTGATCGTTTGTTGTTTATATTTTCGCTTGTAAGCCAGCGCTCCGAAAATGCGTGTTGCTCCGACCGTGTCCAACCGATGTGGTATTAGAGTGTTGTTGATGTAGAGATGGGGTATGTATTTGTGTTCTTTTGTCCAGTTGGTGAGAAGTGTTGCTGTAGATTTGGTTGGAGCTATTTTGAGTCTGTGATGAACCATGTGTTGAGTGTATCAAGGTATGGCTGGATTATTTTTGCAGCTTTGTGTTACGATGTGTGCATGTGATTGTTATGTCGTCTGTGTAGGAAGAGATTTGTATTTCTGAGGTGTCTGGTGTGGGTAAGTCATGCATGTATAGATTAAAGAGTGTGGGGGATAGAACAGAGCCCTGTGGTACTCCATTCTTAATGTTTCTGATGTGCGATGATTGGCCATTATATGACACGTAAGCATTCCTACCTGCCAGATAATTGGCCAGCCATCTTTTGGTGTTATTGTGCATGTCTGTGTTATATATTTTATTTGTTAGGTTGTGGCGGGGGATAGCATCAAAAGCTTTACTAATGTCTAATGTTATAAGAAGTGTTCTGTGGTGGGGCCTATCTGAATTGATGCCATCTAAACTTCTTTGTGTGAGGTTTATCAGAAGAGTGTTTGTGGAGTGTAGTGGCCTAAAACCGTGTTGTGAGTCAGCAAGGGGAATATGTGGTGTGACAAGTTTAAGTATTAGGCGTTCAATGACTTTAGAGGGGGTGCAGAGAAGTGTGATTTGGCGGTGTGATGTTGGGATTGTTGGGTCTTTGTTTGGTTTTGGAATGGTGATTATTTTACCATGCTTCCAGATGTCGGGTATAGTGTTGTGTGAATAGCTTTGGTTTGCAATGTTTGTGAGTGCGTGTATACCTTGTGGTCCAATGTGTTTTAGGTGGATGTTACTTATGTTATCAGGGCCACAGGCAGATGAGTGCTTGAGATTATGTATTATGTGTTTTGTCTGTCTATGAAGGGTGTATAGTCTGAGTCTGTGGGAAAGTCTTTCTTACGTCGAATGGTGCGTCGGTCGTCAGGGTGAGAAGTGAGATGGCTTGTCTGTGCAAAATGATTTATGAGTGTGTTTGCTTGTTGTCTGTTTGAGGGTAGATTGTGTGTAATTGTGATTATTGCTGCATGAGAGCGTGTTGTGTTACTGTTGGACAGTGTAATGCTGTTGAGTGTTTTGTACAATTTGCTGGTGTTTGTTTTGTGATCAAGTGTATTGATAAAGTTTTGCCAATTTTGTGTTTTTTTGCTCGTGTATTTTATTGGCAATCACAGTGTTTAGTGTTTGTATTTGGTCTGCTATGTTTTGAGGGATAGGTGTGGGGTATTGTGTTTAAGTGCATCTCGTTGTCTGATGAGGCCTTGGATTTCTGGTGTGAAGTTGAGGTTGTGTTATTTTCTGTTGCCTCTAGGGATGTATCTCTTGTCTGCATTTTGTATGATTGTATTTACAGTGTGCACAGCATTGTTTATGTTTGTGATTGGTGTACTGTTAAGTGTTTCAAAATGTTGATCTGTCTCTTCAGTAAAAACTTCCCAGTTAGCTCTCTTGTAATTGGTGTATGTGTGTCTGTGGCCAACTGGGGTGCATCTTGTTTTGGTGGTGATGATGATTAGAAGGTGGTCAGAACTAAGGGTTCCGACCACTCTCCATGATGTTGTTGGGGTTAGGCAGGGGGAGCAGAAGGTGATATCAGGAGAGGAGGGAGTGTATAGGGCTTGGTGTGGGATATGTGTATGATTATGTGTGTTGTTCATGATAGTCAATGAGTCAAACTGAGTCTGTATATCAAGCCCTCTGTCTGTGTCAGGATTGTCGACATACCAGGCAGACGACTTGGCGTTGAAGTCACCACCCATGATCAGGTTGGGGATTGAGGCTAGTTGGCTAAATTGAGGCCTGAAGGTGTTTGGAACTGTGGGGGATGATTGTGGAGGAATGTACATGTTAACTATTGTCAGTGTTGATTTGTTGCATGTGTGGATTCAAATGGATTGGATTTCTGTAGTGTTATCTGTGGTAGGAAGGAGAATTTTGGTTGTGGCACTTGTGTCCACAAAACAGATGGAGTGGTGGATCAGGGTGATGAGTCCACCGCCATTGCCGTCGGTCCGGTCTTGTCTGATGGTGGTGTAATTATGAAATGATGGTGTTTTGTGTGAGTGTCTTAGTTTTGTTTCTTGTATAATTGCAATGTGTATGTTGTGTTGTTTAAGAAAGTGTTCGAGTTCATGTTTTTTAGTGTTAATACCATCAATGTTGTGTTGTAATATGTTGATGTGTGTTTTGTATGTGTTGTATGTTGCCATTTGGGGTTGAGGTTGGGGTGTTAATGGGGAAGGTATAGGATCTGGGTTAGAGGGAGGGAAAGGAGAGATTAGGGACAAAGGAAGGGGAGTACTGATTGGGGATAAAGGCAAAGGGAAATTGGGAGTGGGTAAGGGTGCTGGCTGTGGTTGGGGAGGTGGGAGTGGGGTTACTGGAGGGCAGGTAGAACATGTCCAAGTGTCTGTGTATTGGTTTGTGTCAGCAAGTGTTGTACAAGTGAGGTGGGCCCAGTTTTTGCACATATTGCACTGAACTGAGCCCTTTGTCTGTCTGCTTGAGGTAATGGGTTTAGAGCATGTTGGGCATGTGTATTTTGTGGTGGGCCCAGGATTGCTCTCTACATCTCCGGCTAAAAGGAGAAGAAGAGGGGTGATCGCCGGAAAATCACCCCTCGGTGCAGAAAAAACGTAACATTGCATGTTGAGAAAAAGGATTGTGGTACTCCCCAAGGCAGTCATAGCTCCTCTTGGGGATCGGTGCCACCTGCGTAGAGCCGGTGGCCAGGGGTGGTTGCCGCCGTTTGGCCCCCAACTCTTGGGGTTGGGGGGTGGTCCCACGACATAGATGCTGCGGCTCCAGGACCTACATGTAGTATATATCACTGTGCAGTCCACAAGTTTCAACAAGATTCTTGTTGAAACTTGTTCTAGGTAAGCCGCTTCTCACTGAGTTGGTTGCTGCTTTGGAATCAACCAGGAAGGATGTCTTCTGGACCTGGCAGAATGGTTCCTTCAGGCAGAAAAAATCATCCTGTCTGGAATTATTTTGAAAATCTACCAACAGCTTCTGGCAAAGGGTACCGAGCTAAATGAAATGCAAAGATTGCAGCCAGGAACTACAGGGCATTGTGTCAAGATTAAAATCTCTCAGAGATAAATGCCAAGGTCAACCACAGCATACAGAAGAAATTGATGACCCAGGTAAATAATTTTACTTATATTGTGTGGATTTCTCCCTTTTCATACGCAACTATATAAATTTGGTGAACAATGGAGAGCATGTGCAATAAAAATGTGAAGGTCTAAAGAGATGATACTTCAACTTCATTACTTCTAAATTTGGGTAATGACTATATCACTATAATATACTGTATCCACCCAACTTTGGGGCCTAGATGATGGTTATTCGTTTCATTCAACATTGTGTAATATAATTCATAGGTTCCATTGGAATTCAGCCCACATGGGATTCAACCCAAAGGGATTTAGCCTAACCTAACCCAACTAACCCATTATATTTAATGAATTTAAAAGTGGACTGAATCCTGTGTGGGGTGAATTCCAAGCCCACCTATTTCATATCCTGTTAATTATTTCCAAATAATTTAGTGGCTTGTGTGAATATGATCATTATCTGAAAAATAACTACTGTACTCAAAAGTAGCCTAAATCACACTGTATTCATTCATTTATTTATTCATTTATAAATAATGCAATATGCTCAAATATTCTGTTTCCATTTCAGGATCTGTATCAACAGCTTCAATCCCTTCATCATCGGCTCCACTTGAATTATCTGCAAACCTGACTCCACCATTAAAAAGGTTACTATCAGACTCCTCCACAGGTGCCACTTCTGCTAAATCATTTTCATCTAAAAGAAAGTCATCAACATCTCTGGACAAATTTATCATAAAAACTTCAGCCTCTCAAAAGGAAAATCTCAACAAAGAAGTTGCAAGAATGATATTTGCTACAAATTCACCACTTCGTCTTGTTTAGCATCCTCAGTTTCTCAAGATGGTTCAGAACCTGAGGCCAGGTTATATTCCTCCATCCAGAAAAGATATTGCTGATAAGTACTTGGATCTTGTGTATGAAAAGGAATATAAAAAGTGTGCAGATGACCTGAATAATGAAACTGTATGTCTTTCAACTGATGAGTGGTCTAACATCCATAATGAGCCCATAATATGTGTCACTCTAACAACATCCACTGGTCAGATTTATTTAGTTGACACAATAGACACATCAGGGAAACCTCACACTGCTGAATATCTTCTACAACTTGTACAAAATTTGATCAAGAAGGCTGAACAAGATTTTGGTTGTCACATTGGAAGTGTTGTGACGGACAATGCAGCAAATGTCACCAAGATGAGAAAAGTCTTGGAGGAATCGAGTGAACCTGAGCATACCGTCCTCACATATGGATGTGCAGCACACCTATATCTACTGGCTCATGACCTTGAGATTGATAATGTAAAACAACACGTGGTCCATGTAGTTAAATATTTTAGAAATAATCATTATGCTGCTAGAAGGTATCAGCAGGAAGGTGGTCAGTGTCTAGTCATGCCCCAGGACACAAGGTGGAACACAATGTCAGACTGTCCTAAAGCCTATATAAATAAGAAACAAAGTATCAAATTTAGGCCTAAAACATTCGGCTGAGGAATTACTGGATCGATTGCAGCCAATAGCAGAGGCTCTAGATGAGGTACAGAGTGACAAGTGCACTATTGCTCAAGCGGTAGATGTTTGGAAGAAATTACTTGGCCATTTCACAAACAATAAACAAGCCAAAAAACTGGTGAAAAAAAGGTATGACCAGTTTATCACCAAAGCTCACATACTTGCCAACATGCTTCATCCAGCACTTCAAGGAAAAATGCTCAGTGCAGAAGAGGTGAATGTTACTATGGAGTATGCCAATGAGAAATATACAACACTTGTTCCTGTCATTATGAAGTTTCAGGCAAAATCACCTCCTTTCCAGGCGTTCAAGTTTACTGAGTCTGTGACCAAGACCCTGACAACTATTGAGTGGTGGGATTCACATACAGCCATGTTAGACAGTAATATTCTGTTATCAGTGCATCAACTCCTAACTGCAGTAGCCTCATCATCAGGAGTTGAAAGAGTTTTCTCCTATGGACTTGTACACACAAAATTAAGGAACCGCCTCGGTAATGAGAAGGCAGCCAAATTGGTCTTCCTTTTCAAGACAATGAACTCAAATGTAAATAATGATTAATGTAAATAACTGTCCACTAACCTCATACAATAATACCTGTTAAGTCTGGCAAAAATTGGCATTTCAAAGCATAACAGTGCCTTAAAAATAGTCTCTTATTTCACTACAAAAGTTTATGTTAACTTATACTGCATTGAATAAGTCAATAGTTGATATATTTGTCCTATATACAATGTTAGGTTTCTAGTTTTGATATATTTGTCCAATATAAAATGTTAAGTTACAAAGAAAGCAATGGCCTCCGCTAGTGGAGCCTAGAATCTGAGTGTGCACGTCCTGTGTAATAGTAGTCCTTGATATATATATATATGTGTGTGTGTGTATGTATATATATATGTATATATAAGTATATATAAGTATATATATGTATATATATATATATGTATATATATGTACATATATATATATATATATATATGTATTTACCTAGTTGTATTTCACGGGAAGGGGAGCTATGCTCGTGGTGTCCCGTCTTCATATCTCATTTTATCTAAACTATTTTTAAATTCATGTATTGTTTTTGCACACACCACTTTCTCATCTAACTTGTTCCAACTGTCTATTACTCTGTGAGGAAAGCTGTTCTTTTTCCAATCTCTTCTATAGCTGTCTTGATTTTCTTTCCGTGTCCTCTTGTTTTTCTATCATCCCATTTTATCAGATTCTATCAATAATTTCATGCCTTTCATGATTCTGTAAATAGCTATTAAATCTCCTCTCTTTGCTCTAGTGTCTGTAGTTCAAGTTTTGCTAGTCTCTCTTCATATGATAGTTTTGAGAGTGTTGGTGCCAATTTTGTAATTGCTCTTTGTATTCTTTCAAGTTTTTTGATACATTTTTTTGCACTTGGTGACCACATCGTTGCTGCATATACCAATCTTGGTCTTATCAGAGTGATTAGAATTTTCTTCACCATTTCTTCATCCAGGTATGTAAATGCCACTTTGATTTTTTTTTATGAAATTATAAGTTTCTCCAAAAATCTTATTTATATGTTTCTCAGGTGACATATTATTCATAACAATGACTCCCAGGTCCTTCTCATTTTCTACTTTTTTTATTCCTCCCAATTTATATGATCCTGTTATTCTGTTTTTGCTGTTTCCAAATTCCATTATACTACTTTTTTAAGTGTTGAATTCCATCTCCCACTTCCTACTCCATTCCCATACTTATTTAGATCACTCTGTAGTGACTCACAATCTTCTTCCGTGTTCACTTTTTTTAATAGTTTTGCATCATCTGCAAAGATGCTCATATAACTTCCAATTTCTTCATCCATATCATTAATATATATAGCAAACATTATTGGGGTTGGAACTGTTCCTTGTGGAACACCGCTTATTACGTCATCCCATTTTGAGTGTTTGTCTCTTATCACTACTCTCATTTTTCTTTCTTGCAAAAAGTCTTCCATCCATTTAACTAGTTTGCCCTGTATTCCTCCTTCAGTTTCTAATTTCTTAAGCAACTTCTTATGTGGTACTTTGTCAAAAGCTTTTTTTAGGTCTAGAAATGCACAATCAGCCCATCCATCTCTTTCTTGTATTATATTAGCCTTGAATAGAAACATATTAAATTGATGACGCATGATCGTCCTTGTCTGAATCCAATTGTCTTGGATTTAGCACGCTGTTTTTTTCTAAATATTTTACCCATCTACTTTTGACAATTCTTTCACAAATTTTTGCTATTGTACTTGTTAGAGGGACTGGTTTATAGTTGGTAGGGTCTTCTTTATTTCCCCCTTTATATATAGGTACTATATTTGCTTTTCTCCAATCTTCTGGAACTTTTCCTTCTTTCTAGGAACTATTTATTATGCTATGTATATTGTCTGCCAGTTCATTCCTGCATTCTTTCAAAATCCAGTTTGCTATTTCATCTGGTCCATGCAATTTTCTAACATCAAGATTACTCAAGTGTTTAATTATTTCATTATTTGTTACTTCTATTTCTTTCATAGGGGGAACTGTATATATATGTGTGTGTATATATATATGTACATATATATATATGTATATATATATACATATATATATATATATATGTATATATATATATGTGTGTATATATATGTATAGATATTTACCTAGTTGTAATATACGGGAGGGGAGCTATGCTCATGGTGACCCGTCTTTGTATCTCTCCGCATCAAGTTTTATCTTAAAATCTTGTATAGTGTTAGCACATACTGTTTTGTCTAATTTGTTCCATATATTTATCACTCTGTGTGGGAAACTGTATATATAAATATATATATACCTAAATATATATATATAAATATGTATGTATATATATGTATATATATATATATATATATATATGTATAGATATGTATATATAAATATGTATGTATAGATAAGTATATATATATATATATGTATATACATATATATATAAATGAGGACAGTGAATTTAAGAAGAAACTGAAAGAGGAGTGGGAGGGAGTAAAGGATAGAGTAGAACTAGGAGTGGAGGAGGAATGGGGATGGTTCAAGGAGGGAGTCATAAGGTGTGCAAAGTTGATGTGTGAAACAAGGAGGGCGGGAGGAAAAAAAGGAAGGGTAGTGAGTGGTGGGATGAGGAAGCAAAGAAATGTGTAGAAGAGAAGAAGCAGGCATTCATAGATTTGCTGCAAATCAGGATGAGGGAATCGTATGAGAGATACAAAGTAAAGAGAAATGAAGTTAAGCATAAGATAAAGGAAGCAAAAAGGAGAGCAGATGTGAAATGGGGTAAGAGTATGAAAGAAAATTTTGAAAGCAATAAAAAGATGTTTTGGAAGGAAATTCAAAGAGAAAAAGGAGGCGAATCAAGTAGAGAAGAAAAGGTAAAAGGTGCAGATGGAGAGATGATAATGGAAGAGAAGGCAGTGAGAAGAAGGTGGGCAGAGTATTTTAGGGAATTGCTAAATGTGAAGGAGAATAGGGAGGGAAAGGTAGTTGCAGTGGGAAGCGCTAAGAAAATGAGAGTGACGAGTGAGGAAAATGGAGGAGAAATAGGGAAGGATGAAGTAAAAGCAGCTGTTAAGATGATGAGAGCAGGTAAGGCACCTTGGTCTGGATGGATGCCATGCAGAATGTCTGAAGAAATGAGGTGGACTGGCTGGTGAGGTTGTTTAATGTTTGAGAGAGGGTAGAGTGCCGGAGGACTGGAGGAGTGTCTGTATAGTTCCGCTTTACAAGGGAAAGGAGGACAAGTGTGAGTGTATTAATTTCAGAGGGATCAGCTTGTTGAGTGTAGTTGGGAAGGCTTATGGGATGGTCTTGATTGAGAGGATTGGGAGAGGAACAGAGGGAGTAATTGGTGAGGAACAGTGTGGATTTAGGACAGGTAGAGGTTGTGTAGATCAGATCTTTGTGGTAAGACAGATATGTGAGAAAGCTATAGGAAAGGGGAAGGATGTTTTTTTTGGCTTTTATGGATCTGGAAAAGGCTTATGACAGGGTAGACAGGAAGGCACTGTGGGAGGTACTGCAGATATATGGGATAGGAGGAAAGCTGTTAAGAGCAGTCAAGAGTTTTTATGAGAGTAGTAGAGCTTGCATTAGGATTAGAAATGGAGAGAGTGAGTGGTTTGAGGTAAAGGTGGGACTTCGTCAAGGATGTGTTATGTTGCCCTGGCTGTTCAATCTTTACATGGATGGAGTGTTGTAAGAGGTGAATACAAGGGTCGGGGGTCAGGGGTTGGAGATGATTAAAGAAAATGGAGAAAAGTGGGAGGTGAGCCAGCTGTTGTTTGCTGACGACACTGCGCTTGTAGCAGGATCAGAGGAGGGATTGAGAAAGTGACAGAGTTTGAAAAGGTGTGTGAAAGAAGGAAGCTAAAGATAAATGTGGGTAAAAGTAAGGTGATGAGATGTATAAGGGGAGAGTGTGACAGCAGGATGGAGGTGAGCATTAAGGGTTCAAGACTGGAGGAAGTGGATAGTTTTACATACTTGGGTGCGAATGTAGCAGGAAAGGGAGGAATGAGGGTGGAGGTAGAATGTAGATTGAGAGAAGCGAGTAAATGCTTCGGTGGATTGAAAAGTGTAATAAGAAATAGACATCTGGGAATGGATGCTAAGAGGAGGTTATATGAAGAAGTGATTGTGCCAACATCATTGTACAGGGTAGAAACATGGAACATGAGAGAGGAAGAGAGAAGGAGTTTGAATGTGACTGAGATGAATTGTCTGAGAAGTATGATGGGGGTTACTAGGCTAGATAGAGTGAGAAATGAGGAGGTGAGGAGGAGAACAGGGGTGGAAAGGGAACTGGGAGATAGGGTTGATGAAAGAGTATTAGGATGGTTTGAACACATGGAAAGAATGGGTGAAGAAAGATTAGTAAAAGAAGTGTGGAAGGCAGAGGTGGAAGGAGTGAATATGGGGGGGCATCCTAGGATGAGATGGATGGATGGGGTGAAAGGGGCATTACAAAAGAGGAATGTATGTAGAGGACAGAAGGTAGGGGTGAGTGGAGAAGGGTTGTGTCTATACACAACCCTTCTCCACTCACCCCTACCTTCTGTCCTCTCCCGTCCTTCCTCTACATACATGATGCTGTGATGCATGAGGTGGAGTAGGTGGGGGATTGGGGGTGAGGAAGTATGTATGAGAAAAAAAAAAAAATGACGCAGCCCGAAGGGATTTCTCCCTGTCTTTTCCTTTTCTGCATGAGGGGACAGAGAGTGGGGGTTGCCGAATTTATGAAGTGGCCTTGCAGTGGATATGCTGTGTTTTGCAACACTGCTTCTGACCCAGGGCATTGGACAGGATGAAGGGATGATCCATCATCCAGGAGGTGCTAAGATAAGAGGGAGGGTAGAGGGGAGTGGAATATATAGGAAATGGAATGGGTGGGAGTGGTTTCTATTAATTTTCCTTTTTGGCTACCCCCCATGTAGGGGGAAAAAGCCTTTGGTATATGTATGTATATATATATATATGTTTATGTATATATATATATATATATACATATGTAGTGGTAAATAAGATTATGATAGGAAGAGTTAAGGATGTACATGTGCTAAGGGGAGAGGGTGGGGGAATATCAGATCATTATTTGGTGGAAGGTAAGTTGAAAGTGGAGGATAGATGGAGGAAGAGGAAAGGGACAAAAGGTAGTGAGGTTCTTAGAGTGAACTCTTTGAATGAGAAGGAAAAGGAGAAGGAGTACGGAAAGAAGCTGAAGGAGGAGTGTGAGGGAGTAAAGGGTAGAAGAGAGCTGGGTGTGGAGAAGGAATGGGGATGGTTCAAGGAGGGAGTCATAAAGTGTGCAAGGATGGTGTGTGGAACAAGAAGGACAGGGGGAAATAGAAGAAAGGGTAGTGAATGGTGGGATGAGGAAACAAAGAAGGTTGTAGAAGAGAAGAAGCGAGCTTTCACAGATTGGTTACAAAATAGGACGAGAGAGTCATATGAGAGGTACAAAGAAAATAAAAGAGAAGTAAAGCAAAAGGTAAAGGAGGCAAAGAGGAGAGCAGATGTGAAATGGGGTAAGAGTATGACAGAAAATTTTGAAAGTAATAAAAAGATGTTTTGAAAAGAAATTAAGAGAGGAAGAGGAGGCGAATCGAGTAGAGAAGAAAAGGTAAAAGGTGCAGATGGATAGATGATAATGGAAGAGAAGGCAGTAAGGGGAAGATGGGCAGAATATTTTAGGGAGTTGCTAAATGTGAAGGAGGATAGGGAGGGAAAGATAGCTGCAGTGGGAAGTGCGAAGAAAATGAGAGTGATGAATGAGGAGAATGGAGGAGAAATAAGGAAGGATGAGGTGAAGGCAGTTGTTAAGATGATGAAAGCAGGTAAGGCACCTGGTCTGGATGGATGCCATGTGGAATGTCTGAAAAAGGGAGGTACAGTGATGGTGGACTGGTTGGTGAGGTTATTTAATGTTTGTTGGAGAGAGGGTAGAGTGCCGGAGGACTGGAGGTGCCTGTATAGTTCCTCTTTACAAGGGAAAAGGGGACAAGTGTGAATGTAGTAGTTTCAGAGGGATTAGCTTGTTGAGTGTAGTTGGGAAGGCTTATGGGAGGGTCTTTGAAATGGAGAGAGTGAGTGGTTGGAGGTAAAGGTGGGACTTCGTCAAGGATGCTTTATGTCGCCCTGGCTGTTCACCTTATACATGGATGGGGTGGTGCGAGAGGTAAATGCAAGGGTAGTGGGTCAGGGATTGGAGATGGATAAAGAAAATGGAGAAAAGTGGGAGGTGAGCCAGTTGTTGTTTGCGGACGACACTGCACTTGTGGCAGGATCGGAGGAGGTATTGAGGAAGTTGGTGGCAGAGTTTGGGAGAGTATGTGATAGAAGAAAGCTAAAGATAAATGTGGGTAAAAGTAAGGTGATGAGATGTACAAGGGGTGAAAGTGGCAGTAGACTGGAAGTGAGCATTAAGGGAGAGCGACTGGAGGAAGTGGATAGTTTTATATACTTGGGTGCAAATGTGGCAGGAAAAGGTGGAGTGAAAGTGGAGGTAGAATGTAGATTGAGAGAAGCGAGTAAATGCCTTGGTGGATTAAAGAGTGTAATGAGGAATAGACATTTGGGAATGGATGCTGAGAGGAGACTGTATGAAGGAGTGATTGTGCCAACAGCACTGTATGGAGCAGAAACATGGAACATAAGAGAAGAAGAGAGAAGGAGTTTGAATGTGTTTGAGATGAGGTGTCTGAGAAGTATGATGGGGGTTACTAGGCTAGATAGAGTGAGAAATGAGGAGGTGAGGAGGAGAACAGGGGTGGAAAAGGAGCTGGGAGATAGGGTTGATGAAAGAGTATTAGGATGGTTTGGACACATGGAAAGAATGAGTGAAGAAAGACTAGTAAAAGAGGTATGGAAG
The DNA here is from genome assembly GCF_046742065.1 of Oratosquilla oratoria. NCBI lineage: Eukaryota > Metazoa > Arthropoda > Malacostraca > Stomatopoda > Squillidae > Oratosquilla > Oratosquilla oratoria. The sequence continues at coordinate 1,059,382 of NW_027467719.1, read as the reverse complement.
GCAGATGTGGAGGGAGTGAACATGAGGGGACGTCCTATTATGAGGTGGATGGATGGGGTGAAGGGGGCTTTGGGTAAGAGGGGAATGTCTGTTGAGGAAGGATGGGAGAGGACAGAAGACAGAGGTGAATGGAGAATGGTTGTATATGGATGATGTTGTGATTGCATGAGGTGGAATGGGCGGGTGGATGGGGGGTGAGGTAGTATGTGTGAGCAAAATTTGACACAGCCCGAAGGGATTTCTCCCCGTCCTCTCCTTTTATGCAATGGGGGGACGGAGAGAGGGGTCGCCAATTTAATGAAGCGGCCTTGCTGTGGATGTGCTGTGTCTTGCGACACTGCTTCTGACCCAGGGCAGTGGACAAGGTGCAGGGATGACCCGTCATTCAGGAGGTGCTAAGATAAGAGGGAGGGTGGAGGGGTGTGGAGTGTATTCAGGAATTGGAATGGGTGGAAATGATTTTATGCCTTTTCCTTTTTGGCTACCCCCCTTGTAAGGGGGAAAAAGCCTTGGTATATGTATGTATGTGTATGTATATGTATATATGAATATATATATTGTATATATGAATATATATGTGTATATATGTGTATATGTGAATTATATATATATCTGTGTGTATATGTATATATGTATATATGTATGTGTATGTATATATATATATATATATATGGAGGTGAGGTGGCAAAATGAAACATTTCATTTTGCCACCTCACCTCCATATTTGTCTTTACACACACACACACACACATATATATATATATATACATATATGTATATATATATGTATATATATAGATACATATATATATATATATGTATGGGGCAGAAACGTGGAACATAAGAGAAGAAGAGAGAAGGAGTTTGAATGTGTTTGAGATGAGGTGTCTGAGAAGTATGGTGGGGGCTACTAGGCTGGATAGAGTGAGAAATGAGGAGGTGAGGAGGAGAACAGGGGTGAAAGAGGAGCTGGGAGATAGGGTTGATGAAAGAATATTAGGATGGTTTGGACACATGGAAAGAATGAGTGAAGAAAGACTAGTGAAAGAGGTATGGAAGGCAGATGTGGAGGGAGTGAACATGAGGGGACGTCCTAGGATGAGGTGGATGGATGGGGTGAAGGGGGCTTTGGGGAAGAGGGGAATGTCTGTTGAGGAAGGAAGGGAGAGGACGGAAGACAGAGGTGAGTGGAGAATGGTTGTATATGGATGATGTTGTGATTGCATGAGGAGGAATGGGCGGGGGGGTGGGGTAGTATGTGTGAGTAAATTTTGACGCAGCCCGAAGGGATTTCTCCCCGTCCTCTCCTTATATGCAAGGGGGGACGGAGAGGGGGGGGTCGCCGATTTAATGAAGCGGCCTTGCTGTGGATGTGCTGTGTCTTGCGACACTGCTTCTGACCCAGGGCGGTGGGCAAGGTGCAGGGATGACCCGTCATCCAGGAGGTGCTCAGGTGGGAGGGGTGTGGAGTGTATTTGGGGATGAAATGGGTGGGAGTGTTTTTATGCCTTGTCCTTTTTGGCTACCTCCCTTGAAAGGGGGAAAAAGCCTTGGTATATGTAATGTAATGTATAAATATGTGTAAATATATATATATATACATATATGTATATATGTATGTATAAATATGTGTATATATATTATATATATATATGTATATATATATATATATATATATATGCAGAAAAACCACCAAGGAAAAAAGAAAAACTGATGACCAAGCGCTTTCGTCTATTCAGACATCCTCAGGGTACCCTGAGGATGTCTGAATAGACGAAAGTGCTTGGTCATCAGTTTTTCTTTTTTCCTTGGTGGTTCTTCCGCATATTTAGAATCACGAGTTTATGTGATTTCTCATGCATATATATATATATATATATATATATATATATGTCATGCGTGATCGATTGATTTGCGCTATCGATCGATCCATCGTTCGCGCAACCATCAATCGATCGCGCTGCGCAATCGATAGATGTCCCTATCCTGATCACTATACCAGTTCCAACCAATAAATTATATTTTAAACTATTTTTATATCATGACGTGGTCATTTTTCCAATCTTACAAATTCAAATATTATTGTGATTTAGTTAGCGTGGGCTCTTCATCCATAATGTGTACAAAGATTATTCTTTGTACTTGACATGTTTCATCATAATGCATCAGCTTTTATTGCACAGCGAAACTGTAAATGAAACGCATTTCTTATATTGTCCACACCGTACATAAAGTCCTATAGTTTGGTTTTGGTGGCTAGGGATCTAGATTAGAGCTAGGCAAATTCACATGTATCATATTACTTATCAAAATGCTAAATATAAATTAAAATCTGTATAGCTACCAAACTAGGCAAATTCACATGTATCATATTACTTATCAAAATGCTAAATATAAATGAAAATCTGTACCAAAAACTACCAGGAGATAACTTTTTGAAAAAGTACATTATCGTGGCTTTCATACTTACCGTGAGATCGCTGGTCAGGCCTCCTTTACAGCCTGAAGTCATTGCATTGTTTTGTCTGATTCCTTTGATTGAAATTTTCTATATAGAATTGATTATTCCTTTGATCAATTGTTTTGTCTGATTCCTTTGATTAACAATTTCTATATAGAATTGATTATTCCTTTGATCTACCATACTACCATAATCCTGAATGAAAAAGTCCTCTAATGATACTTTCTATAGGATTCTATACTCTACGTATTGTTTACAATATCATTCCCAAATGTCCTTATCATAACACTTATCATTTGCATGGAGGTATTATGGGTGGTTTAGGAGGTATTTTGGGTAGAGGTATTTTGGCTGTGGGATTTTGACTGGAGGTATTTTGGGCGGAGGTATTATGTTATGGATCTGTTTAACACATTGCCATCTTACATAACTTTTTATTTTATTTTTCAACATACATGTAACCATTGTAACACAACTTCACTACACCCTTATTTGTCTTTATGACCTCCATGGTAACATGAACATGCAGGCCTATACTTCTCAGTCTTTCTTTTATATGATATTGGATGAAGAAGTGTGAATAATAAGCAGGTAAAAACGTATGCAAAAGGTTAATCACATACTTGGACGAAGACATGATGAAAAAAATATTGGTTACATTGATAAGGCCTAGATTAGAGTATGCGGCGACATTGTGGTCCCCCAGTACCAAAAAGAATATAAAGAAAATAGAAAGAATCCAAAGAGCAGCTACAAAAATGGCACCTGCACTTGCAAACCTATCATACGAAGAGAGATTGGCTAAACTGGAGTTACCGACACTGGAGCAAAGAAGAGAGAGAGGTGACCTATTGACCATCTACAGAATCATGAGAGGCACAGAGGTACTCGATAGAGAGAACTTACTTAACTGGGACAAAAGAAACACAAGAGGACATGGAAAGAAAATAAAAAAACATAGCTATAGAAGAGAACTGAAGAAAAACAGTTTTCCTCATAGAGTTTTGGACACTTGGAACAAACTGGACAATGAAATAGTATGCGCAAAAACCATTCATGAGTTTAAAAACAAACTAGACACTGCAAGATACAAAGGCGGGACATCACGAGCATAGCTCCCCTTCCCGCAAAATACAACTAGGTAGATACAACTAGGTAAATTTAAAAAGTATAAGTTTGCTAATTGCTATGAATCATAAAAACATCTCACTTATAAAGTTCAAATAAATATGTAATGCTTTACAACTCTCTAAAATGTAAACTGTAATATTTAAGAAGTTTTTTACCAAAGTTCTGCAATTAAGATGTACAAATGATTCTTAAATTATTCAAAACATTTATCCACTCATAATAATCTCACATCAAAGTTCAAACATTGGAAAAACATCTGTTTGGACAAACTTTATAAAAAAAAAAACTTCAAAACGCAATCAGGGGTCCTTCAAACATGAAACAAATTAAGAAAAACATTTCTTTAATAAAATAAAATCAATTAGGATTCCTTCAAACAAAATAATATTACCCCCAACATAAACTGTTATCATTATCTTTAATCAAAAGTTTTTGATACCAATGCCAATTAATGGACACTATCTCACATAAGATCCTTAAAGAATTGTAATATTTTTGAAAACTACTCGTATTCTATTCTATCTTACCTTGAATTTCAAAGAAAGCTGTCCAATAATTAAAAGGAAACAAATTTAAAATCAGAATTTAAAAAAATGTTAAGAATAAAGTCATAGTCCCCCCAAAAATCACATAGATTTAGATAAGAATGCCATCAGGGTAAGATTTTTAGGGTGTGAGCATTTGTCTATCTTTTTAATTAAGGATGTGAGCGTTTGTCCGTACGGTGTCAGGACATAATCCCTCCTGGACACAATCCCCCCGGACAATATCCCTCCTGGACACAATCCCCCAAAGACAATATCCCCCCTGGACAGAATCCCCCCTCGAGTATATGTTTATTTATGTATTTTAATATATGTTCTCATATATTTGTATATGTGAGTTTATGTTTACTTATGTATCTTGATATATGATATTTTCATATATGTTTGTAAGGTGTAGTAGTGAAGTAAAAAACTTTTTCCATAAATGATTTATTGAAACAAGTATATAAATGGCTGCACTGTATTCATTAGCACCTCGGTAAGGTAAGGCAAGAAGTTAATTTGTCCAGCCCGCTCACTTTTGCGGAGGGATTCTGTGCAGGATGGATATTGTCCGGGGGGGATTGTGTCCGGGAGGGATTATCTCCCGGATCCGTCCGTACAGTATAGACCCGCTAACCTCAGCATTGAGCAGACTGACCCCCCCCCCCCTGATTCATGAAATTCGCAGGGCATCCCAGTACAAAAACGTTGTGACCATGGAATATTTTAATTATAGAAACATTGACTGGCAAATGTTAGTAGACCAGGAAGCGAAATTTTTCATAGATGTTGTGCAGGAAAACTTCCTAAAACAAATAATTACCGATCCTACGAGGGAAGAGGATACTCTAGACTTATTCCTAATAATGAGCACCTAACGAGTAACGTAAAAGGGGTAAATAGTCTAGGCTCTAGCGATCATCAAGAAACAAGATATTTTATATGGGTACAATTAAAAAGTACGAATAACGTTCAAGTACCAGACTTCAGAAGAGCCAATTTTGACAAGACGAAAAACTATACGAGACATTTGATCACTTACGGGACCGAACCAGGGGGTTGTGACAGGACGTCATTAGCGCGGTGAGTAGTCGGGTCACGAAAGGTATGCGTACCTTAGGCTAGGTCACTTGTGGGCACGGGGTCAACAACCAGATTTAGCGATTTGGACGAAACGGTTTCATTTCTAAATGCAAAAAATAAATTTATTCCCCTCAAGTCAATACGAAAGAATAGTAATACTCCCAAATGGATGACGGACAGGTTGAAACTTGAGATCGGAGTGAAAAGAGGACTTTACATCAGAATAAAAAACGGGGGAGACACACCTTTGATCAAAATATAATGATATGGCAAAACTGGTTAAAAAGAATACGCGCACAGCAAAACGTAACTATGAAATCAAGGTTGCCAGCAAGATGCTGTAATGATTATAATTTATTTCATATTTGTTTTTGTTTTGTTATCATTTGTCTGTTTTGGTTTTCATTTATTATTGGTTATGTGTCAATTCGTTATTGTTTGCCATTTGCCTGTTTGTTTATTATGCATTTATTTATGTATTTTATTTGTTATTTACATTATTATAGTTTTTATTTATCAATTTTTTTTATTATTTTTTCGCATCCGACCTAGACATGGACCAAAAGGTCTCCTGTCGGCGTGCTCCGCCTTTGTAATCCTTTGTAACCCAAAGGGCTTCTTTCATCTGTACAGAACAAGAAAATAGGGAAAGGATAGGCCCAATTCAACTACACAACTCTGAAAATAGATATAGCTTAGATAACAGGTTTTTAGAAAAAAAAAAAAAAAAAAACTGAGTGCGAGAGAGACTTGGGAGTTCTAATGAGTCCTGACCTTAAATCCAGGAAACAATGCATTAGCGGCAGGAACAAAACAAACAGAGCATTAGGTTTTATTGCTAGGACGGTTACAAATAGAAATGCAGAGGTAATGATCAAACTCTATCTAGTGTTAGACCTATCCTCGACTATACAGTACAGTTTTGGTCTCTGTCTTATAGAATGGACATCAACTCACTAGAATCAGTACAGAAGAGAGGCTTAGACACAGAGTGCGGGGTGATCTAATAGAGTTCTTTAAGTGAATCAAAGGCTTTAACAAGGTCTTCATATTAAGACAACAGGGCAATACTCACATTAGTGGGTTTAAAATGGACAAATTTAGATTTAAGAAGGAAATAGGCAACAATTGGTTTATCAGTAGGGTGGTCAACGAATGAGACGGATGTGGGACATTTATTCTTCTGACAATTAGTCTTCCACTAGTTAGTTTTCTGACAATTAGTCTTTTACTAGATAGTTTTCTGACAATTAGTCTTCCACTAGTTAGTTTTCTGACAATTAGTCTTCCACTAGTTAGTTTTCTGACAATTAGTCTTCCACTAGTTAGTTTTCTGACAATTAGTCTTCCACTAGTGAGTTTTATGACAATTAGTCTTCCACTAGTTAGTTTTCTGACAATTAGTCTTCCACTAATTAGTCTTCTGACAATTAGTTTTCCACTATTTATTCTTCTGACAATTATTTTTCCACTAGTTAGTCTTCTGACAATTAGTCTTCCAGAATTAGTCTTCTAGAATTGGACATTTACTCTTTTGGTGTTCTTTAGAATTAATTAATTAAGAAAATTATTCCACGTCTACTATTGTCTTCTTCAAATTTAGAATACCAAAATGCCAATAATTATATCTATCTATATATTTTTGAAGCACCAACATAACTGCTTTGGTTAATCTATTATTAATATTTTATTTATTTGTTTGTCTGTTTGTTTATTCATTTATTTATCTATTTATGAATGAATGAATAAATGAATGAATGAATGAATATAATACAAATTTCCTTTTGGTGCCAAATAGATTGAAATAAGACATGACTTCAGAGCGGTGTATATGAATGGGGCCGAAACGTCCGGGGTTGATAATTTCATGAGGCCGAAACATCCAGGGTCAGGTCATCTCCAAATAGCCAAGGGGTCGAAAGGGGGTCAGTTGATTGCTAGGGGGTCGATGAGACCGTCCATGGGGTCGAAAGGGGGTCATTAGATTGGTAGGAGGTCGAAAGGGTTTCAGTAAATTACTATGGTACAGAGGAGAATGACCAAAATGATACATGGGCTCAGAAATTTACCTTACGAAGAGAGGCTTAGGCACCTTAACTTAAACCCTCTGGAAAGACACAGAGTGCGGGGTGATCTAATCGAGTTCTTTAAGTGGATCAAAGGCTTTAACAAGGTCTTCATATTAAGACAACAGGGCAATACTCACATTAATGGGTTTAAAATGGACAAATTTAGATTTAAGAAGGAAATAGGCAACAATTGGTTTATCAATAGGGTGGTCAGCGAATGAGACGGATGTGAGACATTTATTCTTCTGACAATTAGTCTTCCACTAGTTAGTTTTCTGACAATTAGTCTTCCACTAGTTCGTCTTCTGACAATTAGTCTTCTAGTTAGTTTTCTGACAATTAGTTTTCCACTAGTTAGTTTTCTGACAATTAGTCTTCCACTAGTTAGTTTTCTGACAATTGGTCTTCCACTAGTTAGTTTTCTGACAATTAGTCTAACACTAGTTAGTTTTCTGACAATTGGTCTTCCACTAGTTAGTTTTCTGACAATTAGTCTTCCACTAGTTAGTTTTCTGACAAATAGTCTTCCACTAGTTAGTTTCCTGACAATTAGTCTTCCACCAGTTAGTTTTCTGACAATTAGTCTTCCACTAGTTAGTTTTCTTACAGTTAGTCTTCTGACAATTAGTCTTCTATTAGTCTTCTGACAATTAGTCTTCTGATAATATAATTAGTCTTCCACTAGTTAGTCCTCTGACAATAAGTCTTCTAAAATTTGACATTTAGTTTTCTGATGTTCTTTAAAATCAAATAAGTTAGAAAGTGATTACACATCTACTATTGTCTACTTCAAATTTAGAATACCAAAATGCCAATAATTATATTTATTTATTTCTTAAGCACCAACATAACTATTTTTGTTAAATTATTATTAGTATTTTCTTTACTTATGTTTATTTATCTATTTATCTATTCATCATTCATGTATTCATCTATGTATCTATTCATCTATTGATTTGTTTATTTGTTTATTTATTCATTCATTAATTTATTTATTTGTTTATTTATTTTATTCATTTATTTATCTATTTATTTATCTTATTTATTTATTTATTTATCTATCTACAGTATCTATCTATTTATTTATTTATCTATCTATTTATTTATTTATAAATATGACAAAAAAATCTTTTTGGTGCCAAATAAGTTGAAATAAGACATGAGCGGTGTATATGAATGGGGCCGAAACGTCCAGGGTTGACAGTTTCGTGACGCCGAAACGTCCATGGTTGAGTCCCGGACAGTTCCGTCCCCAACAATTTCAGCTGCGTAGAGCTGATGGCCAGGGGTAGATGCTGCTGTTTGGCCCCCAACTCTTGGGGTTGGGGGGTGGTCCCACGACGTAGACGTTGCAGCTCCATCTATCCCCTTCACTGTCTTTCAAACAACACCTCACAACCATAAAAAACAAATGCACACCTAGACTTAACGCACTTAAGTCAATCACTGGAACAACATTTGGACAAAACAAAGAAACTAATATAACAATATACAAACAATGCATACGCTCAGTGATGAATTATGCGAGTCCTGCATGGGCTCCTAATCTCAGTGAGACACACCACAACACCCTTCAAATCATACAAAACAAAGCCCTAAAAACAATTACAGGCTGCACAAATACATCACCTACAGACCATTTACACCATGAAACAAAAGTCCTCAAAGTCAAGGACCACCTCGACATGAGAGGCACACAAACACTTGCTGCAGCCACCACAAACACATCACACCCGCTACACTACATAGCAGAACACCCACACACACCAAGAAACATTAAAACTACTGTACACCCAAAGACCTTTATTACACACAGATACTCTCTTCTCTTCCTCCACAACCACCAAATACCAGCCTCCGGAAACATATTCATAATCATATCACTCACCACTCCATTAACACACTGAAAGACAACACACTGCTGCATGCCAGACCCCCTGATATCCACCCTTCTGAATCTTCTCTCCCACGTAGGGACAGAGTCCACTTGGCCAGACTGCGATGCGGTCACCACCCAGCACTTCTAAGCTACCAGAAGAGGCTGGACGACCGTGTTGTGAACAGCTGCCCAGGATGTAACACTTCACCCCATACCATACAACACATAATGGAAGACTGCATTATACACAATCATGCACGCAAACAACACAACATACACTCTATAAAGGATTTGTGGGAAAACCCAGTTTCGGCTGTGGCCTTCCTTGGGGAGACGGGACTGCTCGGACAGACAGTCTAGGGAACGACAACAACAACAACAACAATTTCAGCTGTCCGTTCATCTTTAATGTTACACCTATTCCTTCACCAATATATTATCTTAATCATCAATAAGTAGACAGATAAATGAATATATAAAAACAAATAGATAAATGAAATAAATAGATAAAAGCAAATGGATAAATGAAATAGATAAAAGCAAATGGATAAATGAAATAAATAGATAAAAGCAAATAGATAAATGAAATAAATAGATAAAAGCAAATAGATAAATGAAATAAATAGATAAAAGCAAATAGATAAATTAAATAAATAAATAAATTACTAAAATGAAAAATCAATCAAATAATCAATCAAATAAACAATCAATCACTCATAGATTTTACTATCCCTATGTTCTGCTACTGTCCTTGATAAATGCTGGTTGTTGCTGACAAAACAATCCCTTGAATGTAGGATCTAGGACAGTTGTGTCCCGGATTATTGAGTCCCAGACAATTGCGTACCAGAACAATTGCAGCTGTCCGTTCATCTTGAATGTGGCACCCATTCCTTCACCAATCTATTATCTTAATCATCCATTTGTTCATACGTTAGTTGTATATTTTCTGCTTTTTATTTTTTATATTTCTCATTGTCTTTATATTTGTTCACCCATTCCTTCACCAATCTATTATCTTAATTATCTATTTGTTCATACGTTAGTTGTATATTTTCTGCTTTTTATTTGTTATATTTCTCATGTTTATATTTGGTCACTAATTTTTCTTTACAAATAATAGATGACTCTTGTAAGATGTGAATTGTTGAAAGAAAACTTGAATAATAAAAAATATGTCAAACCTTTTTTTGCGTCCGGCCAGCGGCAAACTGTATCCGTCTCGTCAGCGAATATCTGACGGCGAAATTGACCTGACGGTAAATTGTTGGCGATGATTCGTTGGGGGTGAATAGTCCCACCCCCAATTGGGTGACACAGGTTACCCCAGTCCTTTAAAAGGGACCGTTTCATAAAGTTTTCCAGCTGTGGGTGGTGTTCCATAGGTGGGGAGGACTCTTCTTCCATACTTTGTGGTAGATCCCAGTATGTTTGTGACCTTGCGTCAGAGGCAGCTCCTCGTGGGCGCTTACTGCGGTGGAGGGTGCCCTGGAGTCTAGGTTCTTCATCTTCTTCTTCGCTGTCCAATAGCCGACCAGCTCCCTACCCTCCCCTCAGCTACGGACGCTACCAACAACGTCGACGGAGAGGGGAGAGAACCGGCACGTCATTCGTACGCGACCGTCACCGCTTCCTCTGGACAGGGAGAATGGCGAGTTGTCAACAACCGTGGTCAACGTCCTCAGAAGCCCCGCCTCGACCCGGGCCCCACCAAATATCCGGTCCTCATCAAGCCTACTGAGGACCCTTCCCAATTCCTCAAGATGGGATCCTGGCGACAGGCACAGCTTGTAAAGGATGCAGTAGGACCTGTTGATGGCATCCGCCGAACACCATCCGGAGAATGGCTTATCAGCTGTACATCGGAGAAGCAGCAGGGCCAGCTCCTACGGACGGCGACCCTGAAATCAGCCCGGCAGCCACCCATGAAGATCATGACCAGAATACCCAGAACCATCGTAGTGGGAGTTGTGAAAGGTGTCCCCATCGACGACGATGCAGAGAAGCTTCTTAAGGCAGACTTGGAGGCCCAGGAACTACCCGTAGATTCAGTCCAGCGTCTCGCTACAAGAGATGGCGTTGCAACCGGGTCAGTGAGAGTAGCCTTCCAAACGAACATCCTCCCCTCCACAGTGAAACTTGGGTACACCCTTCACCAGGTGGTTCCCTATGTCGCCCCCGTACGTAGATGCACCAGGTGCCAGCTACTGGGGCATACCAGGAAGGAGTGTCGACGCAAGGCTCCCCGGTGTGCTCGATGTGGTAAGGGTCACGCCACGCAAGACTGTAAGGAAAGTCAACTATTCTGCGTCAACTGCTGTGGCAAACACTCCGCAGCGTACCCCAACTGTCCGGAAAATAGCGCATGAAGTGAAAAACCAGCGCTACACCCCCTTCGCAGAGGCTTTGGTCATCGCCAGGGAACGTTGGGAATCCCGTTTAAAGGATGAATGGGCGAAAGAGAGAGACTTCGCTGCTCCCCCCAAGAATTCAAAACCCCCGAAAAAGGAGGCAAATCTAAGGCTTCCCACCCCAACCACCGTCTCCTTGGACGTTTCATCTCCCACCGAAGTCGGCAAGACCACCGAGGAAAGAAAGAAACTCAGACCCAGGAAGAGGAAATCCAAGGCTTCCAAAACTAAAAACAAAGAGGCAGAACCATCCACAATGCCTACCCACCCCAGGGAAGAGGATGAGGGCATCCCCCTAGATGATGGGGACAGCACCACTAGGCATACAAAAGGCAGCGAGACCACACACGAGCATACCTCGTCACCCTCCCCACCCCCACCCAACGACACACCCGCAGCCAGCACCATGAATTACCTCGTGGCCACCGTTGAGTCCCTACAACGGGACCTGGCACGGTCCAACCCACAAGCAGCCAAGCTACTAGATGGGATCTTCGTGATCCTAAAATCCATCTCAGAGATCACCAATAATGGAGGTAATTAAAATTATGCAATGGAACTGTAGGGCGATTAACACCGCCCGAGACCTCCTAGTGCAGCACCTTGCAGGAAGCTCCTATCAGGTACTTGCACTACAATCCCTCCACACCTCTCCCCACCAGTTGCCAACCCTCCCTTCTTCGCAACCGACGACTCCGGCAAGGTTCGAACCGCCACGTACGTCTCCATAGGACTGGCCGCCCGTGCTGGGTCACTTCCAGGCTCCCCCCTGGAAGAAGGCTACGGGGTGGTATCCTCCGTTTCTTTACAAGATGGCCGGTCAGTACACATACTCAACTTTTACAACCCAACCACGTCGCTTAAATTCGAGTGGCTGGGAACCCTCCCGGACAATTGGATCGTGGTAGGTGACTTCAACAGAAGGGACACCCTTTGGGAGGACGGATACCCCCGCTCCTCACCAGAATTATGCTCCCAACTAGACGCGGCTGACATCGTCCTTCTTAACGATGGGAGACACACTAGGCTACCTGACTGCCCAGAACATGGTACCTCAGCCTTAGATCTCTCTTTCGCATCCCCAAACATTGCGGGGATTACGGAATGGGCGGTCCAGGACGACCCTTTGTCCTCCGACCACCTCCCCATCACCGTCACCTTACACCTCACCCCCACTACCCACCCCCCGCCATCTCAAGCAACTTTCAACCTGGGAAAAGCGGACTGGACGACCTTTCAAGCCCACCTAGCCGACGCCCACCTCAAACTCGAGCTCACCCGCCCGATAGAGGAATTAAACACCCTCTTCACGGACATTGTGCTCGAGGCGGCCCGGCTAGCCATCCCAGTGACTGGCGGTAAGCACGGAAGACGCGGCCATCCATGGTGGACGGAGAACTGCAAGGAGGCTGTTGAAAAGAAAAAACTGGCCTATCAGCGGTACAGGAGGGAGGGCTCGGAGTCCGCCCATATCGCAATGAAACGGACCAAAGCTCTGTGCAAGAAGACCATTGCTCAAGCAAAACTGGACTACTGGAAAAACGTGAAGAAGGACAAGCTGGACCTCACTGAAGCATGGAAAAGGTTCAAGGAAATTAAGAGTCACTACAGCCCCCCCGATGATGACCTCAAGGCTCCCGATGGGAGGGTGTTGCGCACAGCCGAGGATAAGGCAGAGGGGCTCCTCCACCACTTTGCCAGCGCGAGCTCCTCAGCTAGCCTCCCCGCTGAGAAGCGCAACTTCCGGGCAGCCCATGATGACCTTGTGGACCTCTCCCCCCCCAAGGGGGAGCACACGGACCTCTCGCTCTTCGAGCTGAAGTGGGCTCTCAGGGCCATTAAGGCCACCAAGAAATCCCCAGGTGCAGACCAAATTGAGTACCCACTTCTGCGACACCTCCCTCCCGCCCTCCAGCAATCCTTGTTGGCGATCTACAACAAATGCTGGAGAGAAGGCTTGGTACCACTGGCATGGAAACATGCAATTGTGGTCCCCATTCCCAAGGCGGGAAAACAGAGGAACCTGGTGGAAAACCACCGGCCCGTGGCCCTCACCTCCCATGTCGGAAAGGTCTACGAACGTATCATCCTGAACCGCCTAAGCCACCATGTGGACTCGAACAAGTGCCTCCCGAAGCTTCAAGCAGGGTTCAGGAGGGGTAGAAGCGTAACGGATCACGTCGTGAAGCTCGCCGAACACATCCGGAGAGCCCGAAGGCAGAGAAGAATTCTTCACACTTGTTTCCTGGACATCTCCAAGGCTTTTGACACCGTTTGGCACACAAAGCTCCTATTGAAGCTGAAGTCCATAGGGGTCTCCCCGGCAATCTTCAACTGCGTGAAGTCGTTTCTCGCCGGCAGAACAATTGCGGTTCGGTGGAAAGGGATCATCAGTTCGCAAGCCAAAATCGACATGGGGGTCCCCCAGGGCTCCGTCGTCGCCCCCCTACTCTTCACCCTGCTACTAGCGGGGGTGGGAGAGGGGGTGAGACATGACACCATAGTCACTGCCTACGCGGACGACATAGCCCTCTGGAGGAAGTCCAGGTACCGACGGCCAAAGAAGAACTCTGCAAACCATCGGGCGGAGGTAAGGGTATTTCAAGAGCAAGTGGACGTGGTCGTAAACCATCTCATGGACCTTGGATTCACCCTCTCCGGGACCAAAACTGTATACATGCCGGTGCACAGCAAGGGTTATAACGCAGGTCAGTATCCGGACTGGAATCAAATCACGGTCTGCGGTACTGCTGTGAAACCCGCTGCCTCCGTCCGCTACCTGGGGGTCACCTTCCAGCGGGACGGCCTTTGGAACGAGCACCTGAGACTAGCCTGTCTCAGTGCCAGACGGGCGCTCAATCTCGTCAGAGTCATCCGTCGGGAGAAATGGGGCCAACGCAGGGAAACCCTGATTCCCATCATTCAGAGCCTCGTGCGTTCCCGCCTTCTCTTCGGCGCCCCCGCTCTCCACGACCTCCCTCCGACGGCCGTGCAAAGAATGGCTCGGGTAGAGTGCCAAGCGCTCCGCCTAGGGCTAGGACTAGCAAAGTCGGTTCCCCAGGCCCAAATCTACAATGAAGCCGGCCTACTACCACTCTGGCATTGCCTGAAGAAGGATGCCTGTACATACCTATTCAGCTCTGCAAGGGTACCTAACTCCACAGATGAAGAGATGGATGAGAGCTGGAACTCAGCCTCCACCCCCGTTCCCGTTCACGGCCTTCCCTTTACAGTAAGGGACATCTGCAAGAAGGCCAAAATCCAACTTGGCCAACGCCGGAGGATTGCCCAGTGCCAGGTGGACCCCTTCCCTCCGTGGGCCCTCACCCCTCCTGAGGTGGAGCTTAACCTTCCCGGAGTTAGCCGTCGAGACGACCCACACACGCTTGCAGCGCGAGCAAGGGAGCAGATAGCGCTCAAATACCGTGACGACCTGCTGATATATACAGACGGATCAGTGTTCGAAGATGGACGCTCAGGAGCAGGCATCTACCTGTACAACACAAAGGAAGCTCACCCAGTGAAACTACCCCCCACCACCATCCTCACGGCTGAGCTCGTCGCCATCAGAGAGGCAGTGCAAACTGTACTCGCCCTTCCCCACCCACCACCGCAGGTAACGGTGCTATCAGACTCGAAATCTAGTCTAATAGCTAGCCAGAACGGCAGCTGTGCGTCACGTCCCGCCATCCTTAACGACGTCCTCTGCCTTCTAACGGAGGCCGGCAGGGCAGGCGTCCACTTCCGATTCCAATGGGTCCCCTCGCACGTGGGCCTCCTTGGCAACGAGATGGCAGACAAAACTGCCAAAACAGGTGCCACATTGCCTAACAGCAAAGTCACCTCAATCCAACCCTCTGCACACGACTTCTTTTGCAA
The DNA here is from genome assembly GCF_046742065.1 of Oratosquilla oratoria. Classification (NCBI taxonomy): domain Eukaryota; kingdom Metazoa; phylum Arthropoda; class Malacostraca; order Stomatopoda; family Squillidae; genus Oratosquilla; species Oratosquilla oratoria. The sequence continues at coordinate 1,043,942 of NW_027467719.1, read as the reverse complement.
AATTGACCGCGCTGCCTGGGACATCTGGAAATTGGAGTACCACTCTACTGCTGTTGAACGTGGATGGCTCCTTAAGACCTGCCTTGGACCGACCCCCCCTACCTTCTCCTCTCTACCCCCGTACATTGCGGCAACAGTCAGCAGGATACGGGTGAATCACTGGCGGACCAAATATACTACTTCCCGCTGCACCTGTGGCGCGGAAGTATCTTTCAAGCACTGCCTCTTCTTGTGCCCCGAATTGGAAGCCCACTTCCGGCCCCTAAGGGCAAACTTCAATGACCCTGCCACAGCCCTCGAACGCCTCATTGCGGACTCCTCCTCCAAAGTCGACCTCCTCGTCCTTGCAGCCAACCTCGTCTGCTCCTCCCCAGTCGAGGGACTGCTGTAAACACCCCCGACCACCCCCACATGCACCCGCATGCCCACAAGCGAAAATCAAAACTCTTACCCAATTACACAACTTCTCAAATCACCCCAACACTTCCCTAACATCTCCAAATACACTATTTGAAGCCACCCAGAAACTACAAGCCAGTCCCTAAATCGGCTAGCTCCGCTGGGACTAAAATCACAAAACTAGAACTAGAAGTTTTCCATAGTAATAAGTTCAGCATCATGGAGAACGATACAGCCTTTAAAGAAGTTATGCAGAGGTTAGCCGAGCGCCAGGCAGCTTCAACAAAAAGTCCAACGATCAGTGAAGAAAAGTACAACGCCATCAGATGTCACCTGCTGGATCCTAGTGAGAAGGTCGACCTGCACTTTCGACATTGGGTAAAGAGAAGAAAGTTCCAGATCGTTAACATCCCCGGCCTCGGACTTCATCAAGTTCTGGTCATCCCAAATGAGCAAAGAAAACAACTTGACGGTTGTGCCAAATTTCTAAGGGTAGTTCACGCCGGTAATCTATATGATGTCGTCAAGGGAATTCATGTGGACGAATTGAGTCACTGCGGCTACAAGAAATTAAAGAACTACGTAGATCGACATTACTTTGGCATCACACGTGGCTTCATCCAGGAGTACTGCAAACACTGTCCAGTATGTCAACTGAGTCAACCGCAAGTGACAAGACCACCACTTCGACCGATAATCCACAAAGACTTCCTTGAGAGGGTTCAAGTCGATCTCATTGACATGAGACATTCACCAGATAGGGATTACCATCACGTCGGCCACTTCATGGATCACTTTTCAAAGTACCACGTACTGTTTCCCCTCAAGCAGAAGTCTGCAGAAGAAGTTGGAAGATTACTTGAAGAGCGGGTGTTGGCGTACTTCGGACCACCGAATATTTTCCATTCGGACAATGGCAGAGAATTCATGAACCAGCTTATCCAGACATTGTTCAGCAGATGGGGAGGAAAGACTGCATTCGTCAACGGCCGTCCACGTCATTCCCAGTCACAAGGACTTGTTGAAAGAGGAAATCAGATTGTAGAAAAGAGGATTGCTGCGATGAAGCAAGAGGAATATATCCGTGATGTTGAAGACCGAACCGAAGATAAAGAAGACGAAATTAGCCAGCCGCCACCTCCAGCCCAAGAACTGATCAGCCAGCCATCGCCAAGGACGAACCCGATATTGAAGCCTATCGCAGCACCGCGTCTTTTCAAGCCTGCACCACGAAAAGACAAACAGCCATCACAGCCACCACTAGAGGATTTTTGTTGTTGTTGTCGTTCCCTAGACTGTCTGTCCGAGCAGTCCCGTCTCCCCAAGGAAGGCCACAGCCGAAACTGGGTTTTCCCACAAATCCTTTATAGAGTGTATGTTGTGTTGTTTGCGTGCATGATTGTGTATAATGCAGTCTTCCATTATGTGTTGTATGGTATGGGGTGAAGTGTTACATCCTGGGCAGCTGTTCACAACACGGTCGTCCAGCCTCTTCTGGTAGCTTAGAAGTGCTGGGTGGTGACCGCATCGCAGTCTGGCCAAGTGGACTCTGTCCTTACGTGGGAGAGAGGATTCAGAAGGGTGGATATCAGGGGGTCTGGCATGCAGCAGTGTGTTGTCTTTCAGTGTGTTAATGGAGCGGTGAGTGATATGATTATGAATATGTTTCCGGAGGCTGGTATTTGGTGGTTGTGGAGGAAGAGAAGAGAGTATCTGTGTGTAATAAAGGTCTTTGGGTGTACAGTAGTTTTAATGTTTCTTGGTGTGTGTGGGTGTTCTGCTATGTAGTGTAGCGGGTGTGATGTGTTTGTGGTGGCTGCAGCAAGTGTTTGTGTGCCTCTCATGTCGAGGTGGTCCTTGACTTTGAGGACTTTTGTTTCATGGTGTAAATGGTCTGTAGGTGATGTATTTGTGCAGCCTGTAATTGTTTTTAGGGCTTTGTTTTGTATGATTTGAAGGGTGTTGTGGTGTGTCTCACTGAGATTAGGAGCCCATGCAGGACTCGCATAATTCATCACTGAGCGTATGCATTGTTTGTATATTGTTATATTAGTTTCTTTGTTTTGTCCAAACAACAACAACAACAGCCACCACTAGAGGATGCCACCAACCAGCCATCACCCTTGCCACAAGAAGACCCTTCCCAATCACTACCACTGGATGACAGTCAAGACGCATCACCGTCGCCACCGTAACCTGAACCACCAGTAACTCCTGAAAATCAACCATCGTCAACTCGCCACTCCTCCATTCGCAAACGAGCTTTGGAGAATACATATATTTCAGCCGCCAGGATGTCAGAGTTTTACAACAGGAGGAAACGAGTTCAAGTTCAAGAGTTTTCTGTGGGAGATCGTGTCAGCGTTGCTGTGCCAAAGTTGGACCGAACAGCAACGGACTTACCTCGTATACCAGCTGTCGTAAGCGCCATCCATGGGAGCATGGCCAAGAAATATTCGCTTAGTACAGCTTACGGGGTGATTAACACTAAGTTCACGGGAGGCGACCTCCAGGCGTACAGCGGTGATGTTGAGATGAGCATTGAAAAATGCGTAAGTCTACGTGAGGCGGCTCAGAAATTTAATCCGAAAAATCGATTCCTGAAAGCGCATTGTTCCTGCAAGGGTAGCTGCAAAACTGACAAGTGCTCATGCCGGGCCAATGGAATTCAATGTTCTACGCACTGCCATTTAAGATCCACATGCGCAAACAGAGCCGTTTAATGTGAATGTACAATATATGATAAATGACTATTTCTTTATTTCCGTTTATTTTTGTGCTTGTATTTGAGATGTAGTGTAGTATATTATATTTCAATATATTTTAAAACTTTTAACTATATAAATTATATGTTATCAATCCTTCAGTCATTTTAAAAAGATCCAGCGTGTTTCTTGTTAACTAAATAAATTATATGTTATCAATCTTGTTTCCTTCAGTCATTCAACAAGCCACCACAATAGTCATCCTTTATTCATAGAGAAAAAAAAAATAGTTAACAAAGACTGGGAATTTATTAGATTGAGGAATATAGCAAATTAAAAGAAGCAGCTAAAAAACATCAGCATTAAGAAAAAAAGAAAGATTGGCATTGTTTATTATTTATAGACACGTATAATATACATTGTTTTTAATACAATGTAATATAATCATTCAAGAAAGATTGAAATTTATGTTTAGATAAATCTTTATGTATAGACATACAGTATGTAAAATAATCATTCAATTTAATGAGTTTTCAATTATGTAAGACGATTAGAATTACCGGTAATTGTCAACAAAAGGAAGATTGAAATTTATGTATAGACACGTATAATACACTATTTTTATTTTCATTCAAGAAAGATTGAAATTTGTTTAGATAAATCTTTGTGTATAGACACATATAATATACATTATTTGAAATTATGTAAGACTATTAGAGTTACCGGTATTTGTCAACATTCTAACACAGATATCATCATGAGAAACAGTTTATTGATCGCGGATTTCTTCCACGAGGAAGGAAATCATTGACATTTGATATGCAGGATCTGGGACATAATCCCTCCCGGACACAATCCCCCCGGACAAAATACTTCCTGGACAGAATCCCTCCACAAAAGTGAGCGGGCTGGACAATATCTCCCCACATTATTCAAAGGAGCAGCTCTCCCATTATATATCATCACATGCAAAGCAATTAACATCTTACCTTACCTACCGAGGTGCTAATGAATACAGTACATTTATATACTTGTTTGAATAAATCGTTTATGAAAAAAGTTTTTCTGCTTCACTACTACACCTCACAAACATATATGAAAATATTATATATATTAAAATGCATAAATAAACATATACTCACATATACAGCCAAATGTTATATGAGAATACATTAATATATGAGAATACATTAATATATGAGAATACATTGATATATGAGAATACATTAATATATAAATACATTAATATATAAATACATTAATATATAAATACATTAATATATAAATACATTAATATATAAATACATTAATATATTAAAATACATAAATAAACATATACTGTCCAGGGGGATATTGGCTCTGGGGATCCGGGACATAATCCCTCCCGGACACAATCCCCCCGACAAAATACCTCCGGACAATATCCCTCCTGGACAGAATCCCTCCACAAAAGTGAGCGGGCTGGACAAAATCCCCCTACATTATTCAGATTAGCGGCTCTCCCATTATATACCATCACATGCAAAGTAATTAACATCGCACTTTACTGAGGTGCTAATGCATGCAGTACAGACATTTATATACTTGTTAGAATAAATCATTTATGAAAACAGTTTATTGCTTCACTACTACACCTTAGAAACATATATGAAAATATTATATATATATATTAAAATACATAAACATATATTCACATATAAAGTCAAGTATCATATGAGAATATATATCAAAATACATTAATATATAAATACATTAATATATTGAAATGCATAAATAAACATATACTCAAGGAGGGATTCTATCCAGGGGGGATATTGTCTTGGGGGGGGGGATTCTGTCCAGGAGGGATATTGTCCGGAGGGATTGTGTCCAGGAGGGATTATGTCCGGACACCTTGTCTTGGGGGGATTCTGTCCAGGAGGGGTATTGTCCGGGGGGATTGTGTTCTGAAGTTGCATATGTTTACGCTTAACTCGTTTCTTTGTCTACTTCAAATTTAGAACACCAAAATGCCATTAATTATTCTTATTTTTTAAGCACCAGCATTACTACTTTGGTTATTTTCTATTTATATTTTTATTTACTTTTATTTATTCATGAATGAATGAATGAATGAACAACATAAAAAATCCTTTTGATGCCAATTAAGTTAAAATAAGGCATCACTTAAGAGCGGTATATATGAATGAAGCCGAAACGTTCGGGATTGACAATTTCATGAGGTCGAAACGTCCGAGGACGGATCATCTCCGTGGCCCAAAGAGGTTGCAGGCTCCACCCCAAGGAGAGCGGACGTTTAGGCCTCATGGAATTGTCGAACCTGGACATTTCGGCTACTTTCATATATACCGCTTAGTGACGTCTTATTTCAACTTCTTGCAACTTGTGACTTCACAAGGTCATTTCAAAATCATCCTAAAATAAAATCTATTCAGTGTATAACCCATTGGATTTGAGATCCATTTTCACTTCTAGGAAAAGATGGTTTTGCTTTGCAAGGGAATTTCAGTCTGTCAGAAATATAATGTGTTAAAATATACATATTTTTTACTTTCTATTTTATGTGGAAGAAAATGTGTTTTTCCAAAATTTGTTACTCTTGACCTGAGGTCAACCGATCATCCTTGTACTTGATCTCAAGTTATCTATTTGATCAATGAAAATGGCCCATCCCAAATGCTATATAATAGGCCATAAAACGATATCAGCAATCAAAAGCCGGAAAGCCACCTAAGAGACAAGTTAAGCGTAAACATATGCAACTTCAGAATAAACTTAATACTTGTGCGAGTAGCATCGCGATGGCATATCAAATGTCAATGATTTCCTTCGTCGTGCTGGAAGAAATATGCGATCATGAACTGAAAAATTCAATAAACTGTTTCGCATGATGATATTTGTGCTAGAATGTTGACAAATACCGGTAATTCTAATCGTTTTACATACTTGTAAATCTATTAAAGTAAATAATTATATTACATTGTATTGAAAATAATGTACATTATATGTGTCTATACATAATAAAGAATCATCTATACATAAATTTCTTTCAATCGGTTTGTACAGTATAAAGGTATAGAAATACTCGTCGAGAAGAGACATTGTATTTAGAATAATTCATACTGTATGTGTCTATGAATGATAAAGAATTATCTATACATAAAATTCAATCTTTCCTTTTTCTTAATACTGACGTTTTAAGCTGATTATCCTATTATAACTTTAAGATGAAGACTAATTGTCCAGAAGACTAAACGTTTTAAGCTGATTATCCTATTATAACTTTAAGATGAAGACTAATTGTCCAGAAGACTAAATGTCCGAAGACTAAATGTCCACAGTTATTTTTCAAAGGAAGACTAATTGTCAGAAGACTAAATGTCCATAGACTAAATGTCCAAAGACTAATTGTCCAAAAGACTAGATGTCTGAAGACTAAACGTCCTACAACCAGATTCTCCCTACATGCACAGAATGAGGGGCATTTTCGACTCAAAGTTAAATGACATGGTTTTTTTTTTTTTCTTTAATTTGGCTGATTATTCGCCTTCTTTCAGTACGGGAAGAGAACAGGATCATTTCATGCTAACAGTTTAATCTTAAAGACTGCCTTTCAACCCCATAGTAATTTACTGACCACCCTCGACCCCATAGTAATTTACTGACCCCTTTCGACCTCCTAGCAATCTAATGACCCCCTTTCGACCTCCTACCAATCTAATGACCCCCTTTCGACCCCATGGACGGTCTCATCGACCCCCTAGCAATCTACTGACCCCCTTTCGACCCTTTGGCTATTTGTCCAACCCTGCGGGGTCGATATCGACCACTTTGGGAAACCCTGTGTTGGTTGTTGCTGGAATGTTTTGTCAGCAACAACCAACGCTTCTATCAATGGGGACAATATCGCATCGAAAAGGTGGAGTCATAGCAGGGATAGTAAAATCTAAAAGTGATTGATTGTTTGTCTATTTGATGGATTGATTAACTGATTTCTTAGTAATTTAATCATTAAATAATTAACTTGTTTCATTTATTTGTTGACTCATTTATCTATCTATTTATTCACTTATCTATATATTTATTAATTTATTGTAGATTAATCTCCATTCTCTTCTTCACAACGCCTGAGCCGGTCTTCCAAATTCTTACAGTCGTTACAAGCCATATTCGTTCTTTTTCTAATTATACAAACGACAAAGGAAATCAGAAACCAAAAAGTGAATACGAATATTTCAAACTCTAGTTAATATCTTACCAATGTTATTCTGCTTTATTATGTACTCTTAACAGCTGATAGCGGGTTGCCCACCACCAATAAAGCTAATAAAAATCGAGATGCAGACGAAAGAATTGTTCATGAATATAATGATGAAAGAAACTCTTTGGAATAGCACATAACTATCAAATGAACTAGTTTTTTTTTCTTTATTTAGAATTATTGTGCAATACCCATTTTTTATCTGTCTTATAGAATAAGAACATAAGAATGAAGGAGACTGCTAGGTAATTCCATGTCCATTACCACATGTCATCCCCACCCATAAAGCTGTCTAACCGTTTCTTAAAACAACTGATATTTTCAGCGCTCACTACATGGTTACTAAATCTGTTCCATTTGGGACCACCCATTTAGTCTTCGGACATTTAGTCCTCCAATAATTAGTCTTCTGGCAATTAATCTTAATTTGTAATACAAATGTGGATATTTAGTCTTCAATTTAAAGTAAGACAATCAGCTTAAAACTTCAGTTATTATGATTTCATTATCAATTGCTGATTTAATATAACCATTGTATTGCATGTCGTAATAGACGAAAACGTTTAGTATTCCGACTTTATTTTCCCTGCGGTTTCTGCAACATTATTTAGTCACGTGTTATTGTGATTATTTTTGCAAGTCTGGTATGACGTATATTTTGATTGATGTGGTGATAAAATTAGGTATATGTCCAAGTTTGCAGTTTTGCGGACCAGTTGTCCGAAGACGAGTTATCCGATCAGCATATCAGCGAGGAATGTGAAAATTTATATCTTGAGGTCAGGTTTCCCCATTGGAGGTGGTCTTCCAAGTACAAGGATGATCGGTTGACCTCTGGAATAACATTAATCATTTCCTTTCACATATAATAGAAGGTAAAAAATGTGTATATCTTAACACATTATACAACTGACAGACTGAAATTTCCTTGCATATCAAAACCATGTTTTCTTAGAAGTGAAAATGTATCTGAAATCCAATAAGGGTTATGCACTCATAATGGATTTTATTTTAGGATAATTTCGAAATTACCTTGTGAAGTCACAATATCTTAAGATAGAAAATTAGCTTCTGTGACTAAAGAAGTTGAAATAAGACATCACTTAAAAGCAGTACATGTGAATGGAACCGAAACGTCCGAGGTCGACGAGTTCATGAGGCCTAAACGACCGCAAACGTTGGGCTCGAGCCAGCACCTTTTTTGGGGCCACGGAGATGACCCGACCCTGGATGTTTCGGCCTCATGAAATTATCAACCCTGGATGTTTCGGCCCCATTTATATACACCGCTCTGAAGTCATGTCTTATTTCAATCTATTTGGCACCAAAAGGAAATTTGTATTATATTCATTAGTTCACTCATTCATTCATTCATTCATAAATAGATAAATAAATGAATAAACAAACATACAAACAAATAAATAAAATATTAATAATAGATTAACCAAAGCAGTTATGTTGGTGCTTCAAAAATATATAGATATAATTATTGGCATTTTGGTATTCTAAATTTGAAGGAGACAATAGTAGACGTGGAATAATTTTCTAAATTAATTCTAAAGAACGCCAAAAGAGTAAATGTCCAATTCTAGAAGACTAATTCTGGAAGACTAATTGTCAGAAGACTAACTAGTGGAAAACTAATTGTCAGAAGACTAACTAGTGGAAAACTAATTGTCAGAAGACTAACTAGTGGAAAACTAATTGTCAGAAGACTAACTAGTGGAAGACTAATTGTCAGAAAACTAACTAGTGGAAGACTAATTGTCAGAAAACTCACTAGTGGAAGACTAATTGTCAGAAAACTCACTAGTGGAAGACTAATTGTCAGAAAACTAACTAGTGGAAGACTAATTGTCAGAAAACTAACTAGTGGAAGACTAATTGTCAGAAAACTCACTAATGGAAGACTAATTGTCAGAAAACTAACTAGTTGAAAACTAACTAGTGGAAAACTAATTGTCAGAAAACTAACTAGTGGAAGACTAATTGTCAGAAAACTAACTAGTGGAAGACTAATTGTCCAGAAGACTAATTGTCAGAAGAATAAATGTCCCACATCCGTCTCATTCGTTGACCACCCTACTGATAAACCAATTGTTGCCTATTTCCTTCTTAAATCTAAATTTGTCCATTTTAAACCCACTAATGTGAGTATTGCCCTGTTGTCTTAATATGAAGACCTTGTTAAAGCCTTTGATCCACTTAAAGAACTCGATTAGATCACCCCGCACTCTGTGTCTTTCCAGAGGGTGTAAGTTAAGGTGCCTAAGCCTCTCTTCGTAAGGTAAATTTTTGGGCCCATGTATCATTTTGGTCATTCTTCTCTGTACTGATTCTAGTGAATTGATGTCCATTCTATAAGACAGAGACCAAAACTGTACTGTATAGTCGAGGATAGGTCTAACACTAGATAGAGTTTGATCATTACCTCTGCATTTCTATTTGTAACCGTCCTAGCAATGAAACCTAATGCTCTGTTTGTTTTGTTCCTGCCGCTAATGCATTGTTTCCTGGATTTAAGGTCAGGACTTATTAGAACTCCCAAGTCTCTCTCGCACTCAGTTTTTTTTTCTTCTAAAAACCTGTTATCTAAGCTATATCTATTTTCGGAGTTGTGTAGTTGAATTGGGCCTATCCTTTCCCTATTTTCTTGTTCTGTACAGATGAAAGAAGCCCTTTGGGTTACAAAGGATTACAAAGGCGGAGCACGCCGACAGGAGACCTTTTGGTCCATGTCTAGGTCGGATGCGAAAAAATCATAATAAAAAAAATTATAAATAAAAACTATAATAATGTAAATAACAAATAAAATACATAAATGCATAATAAACAAACAGGCAAATGGCAAACAATAACGAATTGACACATAACCAATAATAAATGAAAACCAAAACAGACAAATGATAACAAAACAAAAACAAATAATATGAAATAAATTATAATCATTACAGCATCTTGCTGGCAACCTTGATTTCATAGTTACGTTTTGCTGTGCGCGTATTCTTTTTAACCAGTTTTGCCATATCATTATATTTTGATCAAAGGTGTGTCTCCCCCGTTTTTTATTCTGATGTAAAGTCCTCTTTTCACTCCGATCTCAAGTTTCAACCTGTCCGTCATCCATTTGGGAGTATTACTATTCTTTCGTATTGACTTGAGGGGAATAAATTTATTTTTTGCATTTAGAAATGAAACCGTTTCGTCCAAATCGCTAAATCTGGTTGTTGACCCCGTGCCCACAAGTGACCTAGCCTAAGGTACGCATACCTTTCGTGACCCGACTACTCACCGCGCTAATGACGTCCTGTCACAACCCCCTGGTTCGGTCCCGTAAGTGATCAAATGTCTCGTATAGTTTTTCGTCTTGTCAAAATTGGCTCTTCTGAAGTCTGGTACTTGAACGTTATTCGTACTTTTTAATTGTACCCATATAAAATATCTTGTTTCTTGATGATCGCTAGAGCCTAGACTATTTCCCACTTTTACGTTACTCGTTAGGTGCTCATTATTAGGAATAAGTCTAGAGTATCCTCTTCCCTCGTAGGATTGGTAATTATTTGTTTTAGGAAGTTTTCCTGCACCACATCTATGAAAAATTTCGCTTCCTGGTCTACTAACATTTGCCAGTCAATGTTTCTATAATTAAAATATTCCATGGTCACAACGTTTTTGTACTGGGACGCCCTGCGAATTTCATGAATCGGGGGGTGGGGTCAGTCTGCTCAATGCTGAGGTTAGCAGGTCTATGGTGTACGGACGGATCCGGGACATAATCCCTCCCGGACACAATCCCCCCCGGACAAAATACCTCCGGACAATATCCATCCTGCACAGAATCCCTCCACAAAAGTGAGCGGGCTGGACAAGTTAACTTCTTGCCTTACCTTACCGAGGTGCTAATGAATACAGTGCAGCCATTTATATACTTGTTTGAATAAATAATTTATGGAAAAAAGTTTTTTACTTCACTACTACACCTTACAAACATATATGAAAATATTATATATCAAGATACATAAGTAAACATAAACTCACATATACAAATATATGAGAACATATATTAAAATACATAAATAAACATATACTCGAGGAGGGATTGTGTCCAGGGGGGATTCTGTCCAGGAGGGATATTGTCCAGGGGGATTGTGTCCAGGAGGGATTATGTCCTGACACCGTACGGACAAACGCTCACATCCTTAATTAAAAAGACAGATAAATGCTCACACCCTAAAAATCTTACACGCCCTGATGGCATTCTTATCTAAATCTATGTGATTTTTGGGGGGACTATGACTTTATTCTTATTAACATTATTTTTTTAAATCTGATTTTAATTTTGTTTCCTTTTAATTATTGGACCGCTTTCTTTGAAATTCAAGGTAAGATAGAATAGAATACGAGTAGTTTTCAAAAATATGACAATGCTTTAAGAATCTTATTTGAGATAGTGTCCATTAATTGGCATTGGTATCAAAAACTTTTGATTAAAGATAATGATAACAGTTTATGTTGGGGTAATATTATTTTGTTTGAAGGAATCCTAATTGATTTTATTTTATTAAAGAAATGTTTTTCTTAATTTGTTTCATGTTTGAAGGACCCCTGATTGCATTTTGAAGTTTTTTTTTTATAAAGTTTGTCCAAACAGATGTTTTTCCAATGTTTGAACTTTGATGTGAGATTATTATGAGTGGATAAATGTTTTGAATAATTTAAGAATCATTTGTATATCTTAATTGCAGAACTTTGGTAAAAAACTTCTTAAATATTACAGTTTACATTTTAGAGAGTTGTAAAGCATTACATATTTATTTGAACTTTATAAGTGAGATGTTTTTATGATTCATAGCAATTAGCAAACTTATACTTTTTAAATGTGATTAACCTTTTGCATACGTTTTTACCTGCTTATTATTCACACTTCTTCATCCAATATCATATAAAAGAAAGACTGAGAAGTATAGGCCTGCATGTTCATGTTACCATGGAGGTCATAAAGACAAATAAGGGTGTAGTGAAGTTGTGTTACAATGGTTACATGTATGTTAAAAAATAAAATAAAAAATTATGTAAGATGGCAATGTGTTAAACGGATCCATAACATAATACCTCCGCCCAAAATACCTCCAGCCAAAATCCCACAGCCAAAATACCTCCTAAACCACCCATAATACCTCCATGCAAATGATAAGTGTTATGATAAGGACATTTGGGAATGATATTGTAAACAATACGTAGAGTATAGAATCCTATAGAAAGTATCATTAGAGGACTTTTTCATTCAGGATTATGGTAGTATGGTAGATCAAAGGAATAATCAATTCTATATAGAAATTGTTAATCAAAGGAATCAGACAAAACAATTGATCAAAGGAATAATCAATTCTATATAGAAAATTTCAATCAAAGGAATCAGACAAAACAATGCAATGACTTCAGGCTGTAAAGGAGGCCTGACCAGCGATCTCACGGTAAGTATGAAAGCCACGATAATGTACTTTTTCAAAAAGTTATCTCCTGGTAGTTTTTGGTACAGATTTTCATTTATATTTAGCATTTTGATAAGTAATATGATACATGTGAATTTGCCTAGTTTGGTAGCTATACAGATTTTAATTTATATTTAGCATTTTGATAAGTAATATGATACATGTGAATTTGCCTAGCTCTAATCTAGATCCCTAGCCACCAAAACCAAACTATAGGACTTTATGTACGGTGTGGACAATATAAGAAATGCGTTTCATTTACAGTTTCGCTGTGCAATAAAAGCTGATGCATTATGATGAAACATGTCAAGTACAAAGAATAATCTTTGTACACATTATGGATGAAGAGCCCATGCTAACTAAATCACAATAATATTTGAATTTGTAAGATTGGAAAAATGACCACGTCATGATATAAAAATAGTTTAAAATAGAATTTATTGGTTTGGAACCGATATAGTGATCAGGATAGGGACATCCATCGATTGCGCAGCGCGATCGATTGATGGTTGCGCGATGGATCGATTGCTGCGTGAACGATGGATCGATCGATCGCGCATGACATATATATATATATATATATATATATATATATATATATATATATATATGTATATATATATATTATATCTCACACCTCCATCCACACATCTCTTCCCCTCTGACTCCACCCTGCGTGACAGGTCGTCCTGTTTTAACTCTGTGTGTTCCCCTTCTACTCACATATCATTGTACTTATGTCTCTGCAAATTCTTGTATTCTGTACTTTCCTGAAGAGGGCTATAGGTATTAGCCGAAATAATGAAGTTACATATTATTCTAAAGTTTCCTTTTTTTCCGACTGTGGGTTCAGTGTGATTATATATATATACACTCATACCTCGATTTAACGGACCTCACTTTAACGGATTTCGGATGCGGACAAAATCTGTTGCTTCCAGATTGTCCGGAGCGACCGGACGCGGTCCGATGTTTCCGCAGTTGACCGCCAGATGACCTATGGTCGCTTTGTTTACAACTGTGCCGGAACACGTGGAGCTGTTTGGTCCGTGTTTTTCGACCTTTTTGGCCCTGTTTGTGTGTTGTTTGTGAAATAATTCAACAGTTTTTTTAACCATGGCACCTGTACATCCTGTAGAAAAGAGGAAAAGAGTCAATTATACAGTATCACAGAAGCTTGAGTTGATTAAAAAGTTGGAAAGTGGAGTGTCGGTGAAGCAGGTGTGTGATGAATATGGAGTAAAGAAACAAACTGTCTGATATTCGCTTCCCTAGACAGGGCGTCAGGAATTAGGTTGTCTTCTTTTCTGATGAGGACCATGAGGAATTTGAAGACTTTGAGGACAAGGGCCTATCGGAGAACTCGTTAATTGAAGATACGGGCCCTCTCGATGAAGGTAAGAGGGTTGTGGACGGCTTCCTGTAGCGAGACCCCTCCTATCCCTTCTCCAGTTGCTTCTACGTGGAGGACGAAGGGGTGGGAGTAATCGGGGGTCTTCAACACCGGCTCGCCGCTCTGGAACTGCCGAAGGGTCTCGAAGGAGCGTCGGCAGACTGGGGACCAGACCAATTTCTCCGTGGGATTGGAGAGGGAGGCCTCCACGTTCGCCTGCCTTGGACGGTACTGCCAGGGGGGGGGCAGCTACTCCGTTCTCCAACCGGCAGGTCACTTCTTCCTGCATCTTCTCTGCCTTATGGGGGTAGAGGCGATAAGGGGTCTGGCGGTTAGGAAGAGCATTAGTTTGCAATTCTTTGGCATGAGTAAGGGGTCCAAGGCATTGAATAAGGTCTGCAAGGAGGGCAGAGTTGGACTTGAGAGCCGTTGTATCGACTTCTCGTATGTTAGGCTCATTTTTAAGGGGAGATTTTACAATGCATGATATAGGTCTCTCTAGCGCATCAGTAGGCTTTCTATGGACATACTCCTGAGCCTTTATTTTGTGTTTAGAGGGTTTTTTCTTAGTGAAGATTTTACCATGGGACTTGACGTCTTTAAAGGTATGTTCACAGGGGGGAAAGTTACCTCTTACTACATGAGTCATAGGTTTACGAGGACCGTAAGATTTTGGTCCAGTACACCGGGTAGGTGCTTTCAATTTACTTGGGCACTTTGACACTGCAACCTGGCTCTGGGCATTGAGTGATGTGATGGCCAGGATTCTTACAGTAACTACAGGAAGAGTAGAGAGAGGTAGGGATAGAGGTCTTTCCTGCCTGCTTATTATTGGGAGTGGAGAAGAGACCTACTGATGGCTTTACAACATGGCTCGCCTGCTGTACGTTCAACCTATTAAGTGCTGCGTACTCATCGGCAAGTAGTGCTGCTTCAGTTAAATTGACTTCATCTTTCTTATTTATTAATTTCATATTTAAATGAAGCATGATGTGGAATGGAATTCTGTTATTAAATTCCTCGAAGACCATCAAGTTAACGAGTTGATCGTAAGTCTTTACTTTGGTGGCAGTGAGTGATTGCTTAAAGATTCTGAGTTTTTCAGAGACAAATTCGACAAATGTAGAGTTTGCAGATTTGGTGTCAAATTTCTGAATTGTTGACAGTAAGACTCAGGAGCAACTCGATAGGCATTGAGGATGCTAGATTTGACTATTTCATAGGATGAGTATTCCTCAAGACTGTTGAAGACTTTGGCGGCTGTTCCTATCAATTTGATTTGTATGATCCAAACCCATTCTTCTACTGGCCAGTTTACGTGCTCAGCTAAACGTTCAAATTGCCTAAAAAAGGATTCTGGGTCTGACTCATTGAAGTTGGGAAGGGAGGCAATTTGGGTATTTAATAGGTGGATAGTTTTATTTTTCCTATCTATGTCAGACAATTTTAACTTTCTTTCGTATTCTACTTCGAGTTCCTTTTCTCTGTTC